>NC_081556.1:86511484-86851484 GCF_963082655.1 Stomoxys calcitrans | reverse complement strand
CCATAACCTGATATAGCCGTCACATAAACCGATTTCGCCATTAGACTTATTGAGACTTGATTAGACTTAGGGCGCTAGAAATTTTACATATGTCGTTTTGGTATGACTTCCATCAACTGTGCCAAGTATGGCCTAAATCGGTGGATAACATGATACAGCTGCCAGAAATTTTGGAGGTGGTATTGTTCTATGACTTCTGACAGTCATGACAAATACTTGATGTAACTCGTATATATATTGAAAAAGTCATTCCAAGCACTTAAAAAATAGGATCCATGGTGGAGAGTATATAAGATTCGGCCCGGCCCAACTTAGCACGTTTTTACAATACTTGTTTTTGTTAAACATGTTATATTAGTATTTATTTTGTGTACCTGGTATGGCTGGTCAATGAATTTATTATTTTTCCCCAAAGCGGGAAAGAGTCAAGCTAATTTGACCAAGAGAATGAACATCACAAGAAATGAAGGATTTTTTTTATTGATTACTGAAAAGAAATTACCAGACAACAGTTTGGATTTGATCACATGCACGCCAATTGTAAACTTTTCTTAGGTGGCTAGTCTAAACATCCGTACAAAAGTGATGCTCTCTATTCTCCCGTCTGACGGGCCTACAGTTCTTAATTAGTAGCCTTGAAATTAAATCAAATCTACATCCTTATTTGAAATGTGGAGACTTTAATATTGCTACCACAATCTATTCCCTTCAGTCGTTATACAACATCTTTTTATGTGTCAACATCGCCTTCTATTTCTTAGTGATTTCAAGGTAAACGGATGGCATTTTCCAGCATCAATGTGTTACGGTTCATGTACACCAACAATATTGACGACTTTTTGAAACCGCTGTTGTTGTTGTTGCTTTTCGTTTTCATTTCTCCTGTATTCTGGCTTTTGTATAGGTTTTTGTGTTCCTCGAACTATGGTACAATGCCTTTGACTGAACTATAGTATTGTCATTATCAAAGACCAACATTGTTTAATGAAGATCAAAAAATCGTTGAAGTTTGAGAATTTGACTTTGGGACAAGGACAACGTTGGACCTTATAAATGAACGCGTCTTTACAGAACAAAATTTTATAAGTCAAGATGTGAAGCACATTAATAGGATTTTTGGAAAAATAAGAAATTGCGAGTGATCTATGAAGCAAAATAAAAATCCTACAGCGATCGAAATTCAAAACGGAATTTCGGTGATCTTTGTTAAACTTAAATTTGAAGGTTAACTATGTTCTCATCTGACTATGTTCTCATCTAACTATGTTTTCTTCTAACTATGTTTTTTTTAATGTGGTATAAGTTTTTTCACTTCTTTGGCTCGAACTCAATAACAAAATCCTTCGATTCAGGAAACTATTAATTATTTTTTCTATTTATTTTTCCTTTTTTATGTAGAGCTTTATATCAAAGTGTCTAAATAGCTATTTCAACATTTGCTAATTTGCAAAAAACACCCATTTCGCCTTGAACTTTTCCCTGATGAAACACTGCTCCATACAAATCTATTACCTACTATTTCTTTTTCAATTCTTTTGCTTCCGATCACGGGGTGATAATTCATCTAAAAGACTAAATAAATAACCAATTACTGATCACTCGCTGACTGCATAGATAGAAAATTCACGGCACACATGTCCATATACAAATTAAAATTTATTTGTCATAAATTCTGTGACGCACAACAATCATTTGCTTCTATGATATTTACGATCCTTACCGCATGATGAGAATTTAAAAATTGTATGAAAATAAAGATGTAGGGATATGTATGGCATAGGGGACAAATCTAAAACATCGAATACTCATATAATAGAGAAAACAAAAGAGAACAAACGAACGAAGTATAAAATTTTTTAAATGTTTTTTAAACATTATGAAACAAAAAATAAATGGCAATAAAAATACTAGCGAAGACTTATACTATGTATGACTTAAGATAACTCAAAGTCTATAACAAAAATAAATGTATTGTAGGTTCTTTAGATTTGTTTTGACAAGTTTGATATCGCCTTATGATAAGGATTTATGTGGAACGCATTGCGCTGATGTATTGTATATGGCAGATAATGTGCAAATTTTAAGTATTCTCAACCATGCAGGCCTATTGGTGAGCCCTTAAAGTTTCTTCACCTACTATTTAAGCTAATCATTGATCCTGTGTTATCACAATGGACGAAAACGCCTATGTGAGTCTGATGGCAGACAGCCACTGAAACCTTACCCATCTATCATGCCCACCTATTCATAGAATTTCATAGCTTGAATTTTCATACTGATATATACCAGGTATACCCGGCCGATACGGGATACTATCCCCATCGCATACAAGATACTCTCGAGCGTACTGTGTGAAAGATTCAGACCTAAAGTCAATGAGATAATTGGGCCCTATCAATGCGGCTTTAGGCCTGGTAAATCCACCCTGGACCAGATATTCTCACTGCGCCAAATCCTGGAAAAGACCCGAGAAGACAAATCTACACCTACCATCTCTTTGTTGACTACAAAGCCGCCTTCGATACTCCTTTACGTTCAAAGATATTTCAAGCCATGTCTGAGTTTGGTATCGCTGCAAAATTAATAAGACTCTGTAGGATGACACTTGCTGACATGCGTTCCTTAGTAAGAATAGGAAAGAATCTCTCCGAACCATTTAATACCAAACGAGGTTTCAGACAAGGAGACAGCCTATCGTGTGATCTCTTTAATATCCTGTTGAAGAAGATTATACGAGATGCAGATGTGAATAGATATGGCACACTCAACACAAGAGAACACATGCTACTCGCCTATGCCGACGACATCGATATCATAGGTCGGTCACCGGAAGTGGTAACTGCAGCCTTTGAAAGAATCGAAAGAGAGTCAGTGAAAATGGGTCTGGCAGTAAATGGAGATAAGACGAAATGGATGGTTTCAACTCCCAAAAATCCTTGCACAAACGAGCAGATAAAGAAAATGGAGAAAGTTGGGAACCACAACTTTGAGACACTCAGTAACTTTATTTACCTCGGCACCACCGTAGCCGAAACGAATGACACCAGTTTTGAGATAAAGCGAAGAATAATACTGGCAAACTGATGCTACTTTGGACTAAGTAAGCAGTTTAGATACAAGGCCACCTCTCGACAGACGAAGACTACACTGTACAAGACACTGATACTACCCGTGTTGTTATATGACTCAGAAGCATGAGTACTTGTGAAAGCAGATGAGGCAGTACTTGAAGTATTTGAGAGAAAGATTCTTCGTAAAATATATGGACCAGATACTTGGAGTATTTGAGAGAAAGATTCTTCGTAAAATGTATGGACCAGTTTGCGTTAGTGAAGAATATAGGCGACGTATGAACCACGAGCTGTATGAGCTGCATGACGACGATAGCATAGTTACACGCATCAAAATACAACGGCTGCGTTGGCTAGGTCATGTTGTCAGAATGGATGAAGAGGATCCAGCAAAGAAGTCTTTTGAAGGCAAACACGGTGGTACACGCAAACCGGGAAGACCAAAAGCCCGATGGAAAGATCAGGTAGTGGGAGACACTTCGAAACTTGGTGTCAGAGATTTTAGAGTGAGCGCAGAAGATCGAGGCGCTTGGAACGCTATTCTACGTTCGGCTAGTGGAACAAATATTCTGTCGTAGCCAATTAAAGTAAAGTAAGTATACCAGATAAACTATAGGATAATGACAAAAATGTTCCATTTTTCTAAATTGAAATGAATTTGTTTTTATGAAACCCATTTCTAACTGCATCAACATTCTCTTATCTAAATTTGATGACTATTACAAAACGTGTCCCATGATTAAATTCTAGTTCACAATGGCTATTGCAAATGTTTCATGGAATTCTTAATCATTTTCCTTTAAAAGCTTATCGTTAATTTAATCTTTATAAGTGGTATAACATCTCAAATTATATAAATGCATGGCACACTAGGGAGCGCATCTTCTTCTTGTTGTTGTGGAATAGTTTAACTAAGCCATAAATGTCCCGTGGCTATACAGTATGATAAACGCCAACAGTAAATTAAAACAACGCTTCTCTTGGCCTAGTAACACCTTTGTTTCCTTCCATTTCTTAAATTAGCAACAGTCAGAAATAGAAATTTACGACCAAATAAAGCATGAAAAGTGTTAAATTGGACATGTTGGAGAAATCTTAAATTCCCTTCAATAACAATACCATTAAAATTGAAACCATATCGAAACTTAACAATTATACTAATGAGCTGATCAAACAAAATAGCAATATGCCAAAGTTTACCTAAAAAAAAAAAACGGTACATTTATGTAATTCCATTGCAAATCCAAGTCTCAAGTCGTATACGAATTGATACAACAACCCAAAGGAGAAGATATATCAAATATGCCACGAACATCCCATTAAGCAACAGCGGCAATTAGGGATCTCCTTTTTCTAAACGACACCTATTCATAGAGAAGTTTTACATAACTGAAGGCCTTAGGTTGCACTGAAAAATTGTTTGTCGTAATTTTAAAGTTTCGAGCCAAAGATTAGCAAACTTAATTTAAAGATGATAAATTTTGCAACTCTTCAAGGAAACATTCCCTTGAAAAATATTTTCCTTCATAGTAAGGATTTTTTTTTATTTTAAATGGCAATTTAATAAATCCTTAACTTTGCTTCTTGTTATTTAAGACCGGTATCAGTTTATAGTCAAGCAAAGGACAATGGTTACTTCATCTCCCTCGCAGTAGGTGGCAACGAAACAGCTGTGGAGAACCGCCATCTGATCGACATCACGAATCTGGATCACGTCCGTCCTTATCAACTTCATCAATAGTTTTAAATAAAATTTAAAAGTTTTTCTTTGTTCATTTTTTTAAGTTCCCCCACATCGGGGCGAGCTTAAACATAAGAGAATTTGTAATACAAAATTTCAGTTAAATCGGAAAATAATTGCGCCCTCTCTAGGCTTAAGGAATATAATCGAGAGATCAGTTTATATGGGAGATATATCAGGTAAAGAACCGATTTTGACCATACCTGGCATAGTTTTTGAAAGTCAAAATAAAAGACTTCGTGCTTAGTTTCAGCCAAATCGGATAAATAATGGGTACTGTAGAGGCACAAGAAGTCAATATCCGAGATCAGTTTATATAGCAGCAATATCAAGTTATCAACCTATTTGAACCATACTTAGCACAGTTGCTGGAAGTCGTTACAATGGTTAGGTTTATGTTTAGGCTAGGTTTGGGTTAGGTTTAAGTTAGGGTCAGGTTAGGTTCAGGTTTGGTTCAGGTTAGGTTTAGGTTAGGTTTAGTCTAAGTTTAGGTTTAGGTTAGGTAATGTTTAGGTAAGGTTTAGGCTAAGTTTAGGTTAGGTTTATGTTAGGTTAGGTTAGATTTGGCTGAGGTTTGGGTTAGGTTTAGGCTAAGTTTAGGGTAAGGTTAGCTGAGATTTGGTGAGGGGTGAGATTTGGGTTAGGTTAGGTTTAGATTAGGTTTAGTTTAGGTTAAGGTTAAGGTTTGGCTTAGGTTAGATTTAGGTTACGTTAGGCTTAGGTTGGATTAGAATTGCGCCGTCTAGAGGCTCAAGAAGTCAAGATCCAAGATCGGTTTATATGGCAACTATTGGGTTGCCCAAAAAGTAATTGTCGGTAATATAGTAGTAATATAGTCGGCGTTGACAAATTTTTTCAACGGCATGTGACTCTGTAATTGCATTCTTTCTTCTGTCAGTTATCAGCTGTTACTTTTAGCTTGCTTTAGAAAAAAAGTGCGCGAAATGTTGTTTACATTTGTTTGTTTAGCGTCAATTTGAATATGGGTACCACATGTATTGAAAGAAATTCATTTAACAAACCGAATCAACGCTTGCGATATGCACCTTAAACGCAATGAATTCGATCCGTTTTCAAAACGAATCATAACTGGAGATGAAAAATGGATTGTTTACAACAACGTAAGTCGAAAACGATCATGGTCCAAGCATGGTGAACCAGCTCAAACCACTTCAAAGGCTGATATCCACCAAAAGAAGGTTATGCTGTCTGTTTGGTGGGATTGGAAGGGTGTGGTATATTTTGAGCTGCTTCCAAGGAACCAAACGATTAATTCGGATGTTTACTGTCAACAATTGGACAAATTGAATACAGGACAAATACATCAAGGAGAAGCGACCAGAATTGGTCAATCGTAAAGGTGTCATATTCCACCATGACAACGCTAGACCGCACACATCTTTGGTCACTCGCCAAAAACTGAGTGATCTTGGATGGGAACTTTTGATGCATCCACCATATAGCCCTGACCTTGCACCATCAGACTACCATTTATTTCGATCTTTGCAGAACTCCTTAAATGGTAAAACTTTCGGCAATGATGAGGCTATAAAATCGCACTTGGTTCAGTTTTTTGCGGATAAAGGCCAGAAGTTCTATGAGCGTGGAATACTAAATTTGCCAGGAAGATGGCAAAAGGTTATCGAACAAAATGGCAATTATATATTTCATTAAAGTTCATTCTAAGTTTTATTAAAAATGCATTTACTTTCTTTTAAAAAATCCGCAATTACTTTTTGGGCAACGCAATATATCAAAACATGGAACGATATATCCGATTTACAATCCCAACAGACCTACATTAATAAGTCGAGTGCGAGGCACTGCTGCCAGCGGCACAGTCTTGGAATGATGGAACCCTAATATTGCCATTTGGAAGATCATGTTACACGGATGTATCAGAGTTAGAGGACAGAGTGGACCTGGGGATCTACATTGAGAACCCATGGACTGAGATTTGTTTTAGACAGCCTTGCCATAATACGATTCTCCAGAAAAATGTCCGAGCGATCACGGAATGCGTGAGATGGTGTGGTTTTCATGCCATAAGGGCAAGAACAGCCAGGACGGTATAGTCACGAACATTCTTGCAGTGTAAGAAGGAGATTAACGCCTTTTCTGAGGATGGCACAATCCGCATCGTTTAGGTGCCGGACCATAACGGAGTAAGGGGAAATGAAAGGGCAGACGATTTGGCAGTGAAGGCCAGAGGACTGCTCTCAATAAATTGGTTAACTCCAAGCCTTTCAGGTCGATGCAGTCCGATTTAAGGGTGTGGGCGACAAACGCGCATGTAACACTGTGGAACAGCGAAACAGTCGGTAGGACGGCAAAAATCCAATGGGGTGAGCCGGATCGTGAGAGGACGAGGCTATTACTGAAAGGAAGTAAGAAGGAGGTCAGTACAGCTCTTGGTATCTTTTGGAACAGCGAAACAGTCGGCAGGTCGCCGAAAATCCTCTGGGGTGATTCGGATCGTGGGAGGACAAGGCTATTACTGAAGGGCAGTATAGCTTTTGGAGTCATAACGGGACGCATAGGATTACGAGCTCTCTTATGCAAAATCGGTGCGGCAAGTGATAGTATGTGTAGGGCATGTGGGGAAGATGATGAAACGTTGGAGTATTTCCTATATCATTGCTCGGCTTTTGTTGGTAACAGACACCAGCACTTAGGTGGGGACATTATAATAGACATTAAACAGCTAAGGGGCATGGTATGAAAAAACAATTAAGGATTTTGTAAGCAGCACGGAATTCCTGACTTCAATTTTATTTTTCGAGGTTACTGTTTCTTTTATTTAGAGCGCACAACAAGCCGATTACTGGCTTAGGTGTATGTCCATAGTGGCATGGGGCGGATTAAAATCTGCACCCCCTTTTCAACATAACCTAACCTAGTCTAGTCTAAGTCCCCAACTCTTGCCCACTGAATTGAGCCATGAGTAAATCGCATGTAGCCCCTGTTTGACTCTCTCCTCAACGTTTCTTCTTCAGCTCAAATTCTGGTCATGAATAACACCCAGTTATTTAGCCTAACGGAAGAGCGGCAGCTCCACTCCATCAAGGAACAGTCCCCTGAAATCGCCACATCAACTACTTCATGTGAACAACACCAGCTCTGCCTCCTTGGGATTTATGAGCCCATTAGCTTTCGCTCTCGCCAGCTTTATCAGTGAACCCACAAGAATAGCTGTAACACAAGCAGTGTGGTTTTGGTAGGTTTCTACCAAAATTGGTAGGTTTATATTCTCTTGGAAGGTTGGTAGGCTGACCTCAATTTTTGGTAGGTTTTTCCTACGATGTGGATAACTTAAAATTTGTTATGCATTAAAAATGCAGAGCAATACCATGGATGACGAAGGTGAAGGGGTTTCACTGCTTAAAATTTTAGTAAAAAGGCTGTTAGTTCTGATATTGATTAACTGATTCCAATGTTAAGGAATATCTTCCAAATTTTATAAATTTTGAGTGAAATGCGTCTTTTGTGCGTTCAATGCCTTCAATCAGAAAACAGGGCTATGTGGAAGCTGCATATATATATGATCAAATCTGGTTCATGCTCAGATGTTGAGACGTCCATGCAAATCACTGTAAAATGGTTAGCAAAAGCGCATTTCTGGGTTCAACATTTAAATCGGGAGATATCTTTATCCGAACTCGACACGGTTGTTCATTGATATCGGGGCAAAAATGTGACTTTATTAACTTAAGATTATCGGGAGATCGGCATAAAGGGTGCTATATCAAGATACAGGCCTTCTTTGAACGTAAGGCTTTAGAGCGATTTCCCCAAACAGACGGACGGATATCTCTAGATCTTTTATGAATAACGACTATCCAATAATTCGACTATCGTGGTTGAAACGGAATTGCAAAATGGCCAACTGATCCTTTCGGCGGTAGGTATAAAAACAGCCCGCAATTTTGGCTTGTAGAACATTTGGTAGGTTTTGGTAGGATTTTTCTTTAATTTTGGTAGCAAATAATTTTGCTTGCGTGGCAACACTGAATACAAGCGACCGCCAATCAAAATTACCACGTCATCAGCATAGCCAACACCTTTTACTCTTTCCTTCTCGAAGAACTTGCGAGTCTAAGAGCCACAAGAGGGGGATAACCGACCATCCCCTGCGACTTTCCTTGTTCACAATCTTCCTCACCCAACCTTGAGCATAACATCAATTCAGTTCACCACAAGAGGGGGGACTCTCCTATCAATCATAGAACGACGAAAGGACCCCCAACTCCACGTTTATAAAAGCCCCTTCTATATCCTAGAAGGTCGCCAGAGTGAAGTCGCCAGTCCCAAGTTCCCCTACATGTAATCCACCACGTCGTGGAGGGCACTATAAACCGACCTACCCTTGGTGTAGGCATGCTGGTAGCCACTCACCAACGTTAGGTCAAGAAGATCCCTGATGTAAGCATCCAACAGTCTCTCAAGTGTCTTCAAGATGACAGGTAGCAAATAATTTTCTTGAGTGGCAACACTGAATACAAGCGACCGCCAATCAAAATTACGTCATCAGCATAGCCAACACCTTTTACTCTTTCCTTCTCGAAGAACCTGCGAATCTAAGAGCCACAAGAGGGGGATAACCGACCATCCCCTGTGACTTTCCTTGTTCACAATCTTCCTCACCCAACCTTGAGCATAACATCAATTCAGTTCACCACAAGAGGGTGCACTCTCCTATCAATCATAGAACGACGAAAGAACCCCAACTCCACGTTTATAAAAGCCCCTTCTATATCCTAGAAAGTCGCCAGTGTAAAGTCGCCCGTCCCAAGTTTCCCTATATGCAATCCACCACGTCGTGGAGGGCACTATAAACCGACCGACCCTTGGTGTAGGCATGGTGGTAGCCGCTCACCAACTATGGGTCAAGAAGATCCCTGATGTACGGATTCAACAGTCTCTCAAGTGTCTTCAAGATGACAGACTAATTGACCTAAAGTCCTTGGTCAGAGAGTGGCTGGTTTTCCCGCCTTAGAAATTAAAACGACCCCAAACCTCCCGCCACTCAGTAGACACAAAACGTATCAAAACGCAAGCCCTTAAAAGCCTTCCAGAAGCCTCAAGGCATACGGCCCTGCTCTTTGCAGCATGACAACTACAGGCCAATTCAAAGGACTGAGTAGAGCTTCGGGGGATCGCCATAGACATGCACTGACTTAAAATGATATTGAGAAACTACGCTCTAAGAGTCAAAATTCTCTAATATTACTGAAGCTGGAGTTCGAAGCCAACTATACTTCAAAATCAGGAAAAATTATCAAAAGTTTCTAAAAGAACTCAAAGATATGAAGAAAAGTAAAACCCAACTGGTGTACCAGTGTACGTCCCTTGAAGCCTTCACACCTTATATGGCTGTAGAGTAATTCCAAACCAAATTACGAAACGCGTCCCATAGTGGTTGGTGCGTGTTTCGATCTCTGGATTTCCCTTTTCATTTGCAAAGAAAAATCTCCGATCATTGAGCTCGCCTCGAAAGAGTAACAAATAAAAACATTATGGCTTAAGGAAATATCTCCTTCCTAATCTCAATCTCGAAGTCATTATCGATCGATCAACCATTTGAGGGTAATAAACGCAAAGAATCAAGACAATATATTGACATGACTCATTGAGGCTGAACCTAAACACCTTATGGCTTATAGCTTTCGCTAATGCCCAACGAATTAAAAATGTCACATTTCAAAACACTTAAAATTTATGGCCATTTCTAAATTTCGGCATCAATTATGGTGATCCACCCTACCGAAGTGTAGAGTGTTGTTGATAAAATGAAACAAGCAACAAGTTGTTCAAAAGTTAATGCCTTTCATTATTCACATGATAGCAGACGCAACGTCATAATTGAGCAGATACAAGTCACTTTTGGCTAGATTAAATTGGTAACATCTGGTTTTGTTCGGAAATACAGAAACGAGTTTGATCCACTGAAGTGGAGAAATAGCCACTAAAGGTGACATCGAGGGCAGGTAATTTGCTTGTTATACTATATACGAATTATACGAATACTCCTCTCGTACTCATTGAAGATAACAATGGCACAGTTAAATATAGTACACGGATACTAAATTCTAGTAAATATGACCAATAAAACAGTTATTTACTTAAGTTTCAGATGCTATGCAAAAAGGTGACTCCCAAGATGCTGATGGAGGGAGCTAGAGAAGCAGCAGGCCATGAAAGTCAGTGATAGCATAGCTGTTCAAATGTGCGTTTGAAATGGTTTACAAAAGAAAAAATAAATAAATTCAACAAGACGGTACGGCAATAAAGAAAATCTATAAACAAAGTGCTTTTAACAGTCATATGCTGATATTCATATAAACATCTTATTAATTCAATGTGGCCATTGTTTGGAGCGTGTGACCGGAGGCAAGCCACGAGGCTATTGTGTAGGTATTTTTTTTTTTCAAAATGACTTGTTAATGTTGTAAGAATGAAATGGGGGAGACATAAAACGTTTTTCGGCAAGCTGACAGGGGGCATCCTTCTCTTCATACTACCATCTCAGCTGGCTATGTTGGAAGATGTTTATGCCAAGGACTGAAGAACCAGAGGAACTGAAACGAACTAGACACTTCTTTCTGTAAAAGAGAATCATATAAAGCATGCCAACGTTTACCAATGCTGATATCACTAACCTATTATTCATATTTTAGAGGAGTTGCAGTACCTGGCTTTACTAGCCGACTGATCTGCAGAGGCTTCTAACATTTGCTTCAACCGTTGAGTGTTGGACAGTTCCAATCTCATCTTCGCATTCCTGCTATTTGCCAAGCCATCGGCCTGCTCTGACAAAAAACATAGTCCCCTTGAAGAGGTGAAAGAATTAAAGGCACCTTGTTTCAAGTTTATTAGGAGGCTTGGTGAGACTGATCCTAAGACTCTCACCAATAAGGAGATAAACTTCCTTCATTGAGAACGGAAAATAGTAGTTGGCCAGGCAACCCAGTGTAGTGCATGTTGCATTTACAACAGACATGCGAAAGACTGCGGTGACCTGGTGAACTTTCCATTCCCAGGAGAAGTAAGCCTAACAATAGAATGGTGTGAATTGTGGCTCAAGATCTTTCACTAATGTTGCTAAGGACAGTTCAGTAATAATGGCTGTTAACCAGGGGGAAGAAGAACGGTGCATACCTAGAACATGTGGAGTCTGACAGAGGATGGATCGCCATCTGTTAAGATTTTCTATATGCAGGTTTATATAAGGCAGATTCCAACTAAAGGGTGATTTTTTTGAGGTTAGGATTTTCATGCATTAGTATTTGACAGATCACGTGGGATTTCAGACATGGTGTCAAAGAGAAAGATGCTCAGTATGCTTTGACATTTCATCATGAATAGACTTACTAACGAGCAACGCTTGCAAATCATTGAATTTTATTACCAAAATCAGTGTTCGGTTCGAAATGTGTGGGTTCGAATCCAGATCATGAGAAAAAATTTTCAGCGGTGGTTTTCCCCTCCTAATGCTGGTAGAATTTGTGAGGTACTATGCCATGTAAAACTTCTCTCCAAAGAGGTGTCGCACTGCGGCACACCGTTCGGACTTGGCTATAAAGAGGAGGTCCCCTATCATTGAGCTTAAACATGAATCGAACTGCACTCAATGATATGTGAGATGTTTGCCCCTGTTCCTCAGTGGAATGTTCGTGGGCAAAATTTGCATTTGCAGGCAGATTCCAACTAAAATCTTTTGGGGATCGACGCTCAGCAAATATATATTTGGTTACGAATCTAACCTATCATTGTATTCTTGTAAAGATACAAATTAAAGTCAAATAAGTAAAAACAATTCACAAACTTCCTATCCAAGTAGGAGTGAGGAATCCTCTTTTATAAAAGTGAGTGTTATTCGATTTAATTTTGGATTGTTCACAACACGCGCTCATCTGCCATTATTTTTCCCTTTCATGTACTTATGAAGTTATAACTTAGTCAGTGCACCACTGTTTTCAACTACAATGGTCTCCACTTGATATACACTACGGTGGTCAGATAAAATTCCCCATACAATCAGTCCAAGTTGTTCAAAGTACAACCCAACGCTCACCTGTCCGTCTAGTCGGGTACCATCGGTACCTGGAATGTTTGATCCACATTATCTGGAAAATCGAGCGTTATTGCAAGGAAAACACAGGGTCCGTTCCCTTTCTTTTTTGAAAGGGTACTAAAATTGACCTTTCCTTTGTGAAAGGGTACTGCAACTTTTCCTTCCTGTGTGAAAGAGTATTGAAACTACCGTTTCCGTTGTAAAAGGGTACTAAAACTACCTTTCTTTGTGAAAGGGTACTAAAACTACCCTTTCCTTTGTGAAAGGGTACTAAAACTGGGAAAGGGTTTTAAAACAACCCCTACCTTTGGGAAAGGTTACTAAAAAAACACTTTCCTTTGGAAAAGGGTACAAAACTACCCTTTCCTTTGGGAACGGGTACTAAAATTACCCTTTCCTTTTGGAAAGAATAATAAACTACCCTTTCCTTTAAGAAAGGGTACAAAAACTAACCTTCCCGTTGGGAAAGGGTACTCTCCTTTGGGAAAGGATACTCTCCTTTGCGAAAGAATACCCTCCCTCGGAAAAGGGTACTAAAGCTACCCTTTGCTTTGGGAAAGGGTACTAAAGCTAAAGCTACCCTTTCCTTTGGGAAAGGGTTCTAAAGCTAAAGCTACCCTTTCCTTTGGGAAAGGGTACTAAAGTTACCCTTTCATTTGGGAAAGGGTACTAAAGCTACCCTTTCTTTCGGGTTACACTTTCTTAAGGTTACTAAAACTATCCTTTCACTTGGGAAATGTTATTAAAACTAACCTTTGCTTTGGGAAAAGATCCTAAAACTACTCTTTCATTTAGGGAAGGGTACAAAAATTACCCTTTCTTTTGGGAAAAGGTACTATCCTTTGGGAAAGTGTACTAAAGCTGCCCTTTCCTTTGGGAAAGGGTACTAAAGCTACCCTTTTTTCGGGAAAGGGTACTTACACTACTTTTTCTTTGGGAAAGGGTACTAAAACTACATTTTCCTTAAGAAAAAGGTACTAAAACTACCATTTTCTTTGGGAAAGGGTACTAGAGCTCCCCTTTCCTTTGGGAACACTAACCTTTTCTTTTGGAAAGGGTTACAAAAACCACCCTTTCATTTTGAAAAGGTTTCTCTTTCCTTTAAGAAAAGATACTAAAAATACCTTTTGCTTTGGGAACGGGTACAAAAACTATTCTATTCTTTGAGAAAGGTTACTAGAACTATCATTTTCTTTGGAAAAGGGAACTAAAACTACTCTTTCCTTTGGGAAAGAGTACTAAAATTACCTTTTCATTTAGGAAAGGGTACTAAAGCTATCCTTTCCGTTGGAAAATAGTAACCTTTCCTTTGGGAAAGAGTACAAAAGCTACCCTTTCCTTTAGGAACTAAAGCTATCCTTTCCGTTGGGAAAGGGTGCTAAAACTTCCCTCTGCTTTGGGAGAGGGTACTAAGACTACCTTTTCTTTGTGAAAGGCTACTAAAATTACCCTTTTCTTTGTGAAAGGCTACTAAAACTACCCTTTCCTTTGGGATACGGTACTACAACTACCCTTTGCTATGGGAAAGGGTACTAAAACTACCCGTTTCTTTGGGAAAGGGTACTATAATCTTTCCTTTTGCAAATGGTATTAGGGTAAGGTTTGATCTATATGAACCCCTCAATTTAAAACTACATTTTCCTATTTAAAAGGGTACTGGGTAAGGGTACTGGTTAATATCTATCCACCTCTAAAAATACCCTTTCCTTTGGAAAAGGGTACAAAAGCTATCCTTTCCCTTGGAAAAGGGTACAAAAGCTACAATTTCATTTGGGAAGGGATACTAAAACTACCATTTTCTTTGGGAAAGAGTACTAAAACTACCCTTTCATTTGGTAAAGGATACTAAAACTACCCTTTCCTTTGGAAAAGGGTACAAAAGCTATCCTTTCCTTTGGAAAAGGGTACAAAAGCTACCCTTTGCTTTGGGAAGGGGTATTCTCATTTGGGAAAGAGTACTAAAGCTATCCTTTCCTTTGGGAAATGGTACTAAAACTTCCCTTTCCTTTGGGGGAGGGTACTAAAACCACCCTTTCTTTGTGAAACGGTACTAAAATTACCCTTTGCTATGGGAAAGGGTACTAAAACTACCCGTTTCTTTGGGAAAGGGTACTATAACCTTTCCTTTTGAAAATGGTACTAGGGTAAGATTTGATCTCTATCAACCCCTCTATTCTTTTAAATTCTTTCCTATTTAAAAGGGTACTGGGTAAGGGTTAATATATATTCACCTCTCTAGACTTTTTCGCATAAAGCATAACAAACTTATAGGACTACGAAACGCCATGGAAACCTCCTGTACACAATAACCTCAATATGCATTAATCTTAAACATTGCGATTAATATCAGTAGTAATCACATTTCATATTAGAGCTATACAGGGTATACATATGTATACTAGAAGACAAACTACGCCGCTTATAATATAATACAAACGCCACGTAAGTCTCCTTCAATAAAATAAAAAGAAATATATGATATCTTAAGAGTTTTACGATAAATAAAGTGCAAAACAAATAAAACAACTGCTACAATTATTACGAGCCATAAAGTGGTAAACACTTCTTCCAACTTTGTAGCCGTGGCAACTGCCGCCAGTCTCATGTTTTCCCAAAACATCCAAGAGAGATAGTAAATTGAGTGCTCTTTCCATTATATAATTTATTATAAGCGATTCAGTTCGCCGAAAAGTGGCATATCCAAAATCCATATGACAATGAAATAAAATCCATGATATGTAAATAGTATTAAAAAGACAAAATACAGCAAAACTGAATGGACAAATAGCAAAATGCAGTAGTCACAGTACATCAAAGGGATTTAAAAGTCATTAGATATGTGCAGGGAGCTTAAAAATCGGTGAGCGGCCTCGTTTGAGTCAACATACAAATTAAATGAATTGGATTTTATTAATGGGGCACAAAGTCCAATTAAAGAAAATTACCCATGGAAATCTCTGCAGTTATAAAGGCTGTTCTTTTTAGGGTGGTAGCTATTGAAACAAAGTGCCTGCAACTTTAATCACAACAAGGAAAAAATTGCTCTGGGATGTGATTACTTTGAGCTTTGAAACAATTCGAAATAATAAGTCAAGTTACAGTCTTTGATCTAGTACCATAGCATGAAGTCGGACTGCAATAAACTTTGATCTACTGGCAATAAAGCTCAACAAGCAAAGTGATAAAAACCCCTTTGGCAGCCCCTTCTCATTCTTCGAAAAAGTTGTATTTTTGCTACACATTTTAATATAGCCATAGGCTTTGGTTTAATAGATAGCCCATCCCAACAGGTGAGGTCACTCGGAAGCCAGTCCGGCCCATTGTGACACCCTAGCAACAAAAGGAAGAAAATAAAAAAAAAAAGAGCTGGTGAAAAAAATTATGATGATGAAAAACACTAACCCGCGCTTCATCCCAAGGGGAGACAGGGAGACGAGAAAATGTGAGAAATGAAAAAAAGAAAACACGACGCAGCACCTTCCTATCACGTCATCACACAAGTGTTTCCCCGGAGCATAAGCCCACTCTTACTCTAGAATGTACTCGCCAAGTCCCAAGCATTAAAGCTACGCGTCTGCGCATGCATGACAGCGTATTGAAGATCTCATCGCGTCCCTAGTCGAATCAAACCCGTCTTATCCACGTACCTGAGGAAACTCTGCAGAGATCCATCTGCAAGTCCGCAAAGATCGCAGAAGAACTGCTTCTCTAGGATGGAAAGCCTATGCCCCTGTAGACCCGGACATGAGCAGAGCAGGTATTTGATCGTCTCCTCATCACCCTCATTAAGACATGGTCCACAGTAGTCGTTGTGCGGGACTCCCATGCGCGCGGCCATATGATCAATCGCACAATGTTCGGTTGTGACTCCTCTAATCGTACTGAATGACCCCTTACCGCGGACCAACAACTCCCTCGTCCTCTTGCGGTCAACAGCAGGACAGAGTATCCTAGCAATCCAATTACCATCCAAAGACTACCACATAGCCACCTCCTAAACACTGGCTACATCATCTACCATGTTCAATAGTTCGTCAAAAGAGACGTTTGCTTTTCGTTGAGGATCCCCTCCTGGCATACTTTTGCGCCTTCTCATTTCCCAGAACACCAATGTGTTCGGGAAACCAGTAAAACACAACACAATGAGCCAGGAGCCCGTTCAGGGTGACCAAAAAATCCGCCACATACTTCGCAGGCCATACTGTTCACATATATCCTGAGTTTCGAAGATGGAAGGTCCATCCTCAGAATATCCTTTACGGCCAATGTAATGGCACAGACTACTGCCAGAAAGATCATGCACTCGTCCGGCCATCCAATTACCATACCAAGGCACTCAATGTGCCTTCGAGCAAACCCCCAGTACCATTTTGGTCTCTATCCTGGAGCCATCATTGAAGACAAAGGTCTCATCTAACTCAAACACAGCATCTGTCTCTCACACCTCTCTTCTGGGAAAGCGAATTCGGAACAACCTTTCCCGAATCGGTCTAGGAGACAGGTATTCTGAGACCCTACTTAGACAACCTTCTGCATCCAGTGGCCGTGTCTGCCTTCTCTCAGCAGCACAGCCCCGAATATATACCTCAACAGGTTGTAAATTCAGCATCGCTTCCAGACTACAGCTGTCAAACTTTCGATATTCGCAACATGCGATATTGTCGATATTTTTCATAATAGATATCGATAGTATCTTCACGAATGTCGTGTTTAACGCAGATGCCTGCCATCACGGCCCAAAACCTGCGAGACTCAAGGCCCAAGGATGAATACAATGCGTCTACCAATGCCCCCACATGTGGTAATCCACACATGAGTACCTCACCATTGCCAGGGTGGAACCGAAGTTCCAAGGACTACTGACATCCGTCGTTCCAGATTAAAGTCTCCGGTCAGACTTCGTAGCCTAAACAGACTACTACCAGTTGAACGCCAAACAGTTCCGGACTGGTCACCTGGAAGAAAGAAATCGCCCTAAGCCGACCTAAAGCCAACATACGAAGATATGCACCAAGATACATCAGGGCGAAATACACAAACAGGACTAGGCAGCCCTCACGGACTACGCCACACATATCCGCTCCAACATGGAACTCACAATCAACGCGACCACACTCACGGATGACCGAAAACATCCACAAAAGCTACGGAAAACAACGACGGGCAAACATGGCAAGGCAGGTGCCAGGCCATGTCATGCGCAGCACCAAATCACTTGATCGCGCCAGTACAGCAACACCTCGTTGTGGATAACTAGCGTGTATTCCAGCCTTCATTAAGTCTTGTCCGTCTCCTAAGAAATACTTCCTGGGAAAAAGGTGGCCACCCTTGCAAAAGTCGTCTTGTCTTTAAGGGCCCTACTGAAATCCTACATCGCCTCGCTAATCCCCATCTCGCCTAAATCTCTAATGTCTGCATAGTACGGGCATTCTGTCAGTACATGCCTCCAGTCCTCAGGTCTCCCACAGTCGCACAGATCAGTCGCGGACAAGTTCCTCTGATGCCAAAATGCATTAAAGGAGCCATGTCCCATCTGTATGAAGCCCAAACTTAGGCCGAAACCAAAGTCCGGATAAATTCGTAAGTCACCCGACCATTGTCACTGTTCGTCCATCTTGTTCTCCACCTATCATCAAGACACTCCAAAACGAGTGCCTTGAGCTGCCTAACATCCCCATCTGCAAGCTCAGAAGTGGCGAGCCAATCCTCACGCACAAATGAAATTCTCTTTTTTACACTATACAGAACGGCCATGTAACTAACGAGTAAATCAAGCGGGGGCGCGCCAAGCAATACCTGTAGTGCATCTGTCGAAACAGTCCTACACACAGGCGCAACAATTCCGTGCCATTCAGGCGCTCCATAAGTTGCGCAAGCAACAAAGAAATCACCATATATGAACCGAACAGCGCGACGACTTATACCCCAATCACTTCTCAGAACACGCTTAACCATTCCGGCTTCTTCAGTCATCTTCTCCTTCACCCGATCCAAATGATATTTTACGAGCGCTACATTCCTGAAGCTAGCTTCACCAGATTAAATCGTGGGTAGACGATTCCGCGATACTATCGTTAATTTCTTATCACCTATATTTCCCTCGCATTTCTTTTCCGGGATAGTCTCGAATCGAGAAAAAGGCTTAGGTATTTCGTCTCCTTTGACAACTGCAGAGTGGTTCCGTCCAAAGACGGGAGAGTAAAATCCCGCATCTTATGTCTCTGAGTGAAGAGCACTAACTACGTTTTCCAGCCCATCTCGGTAGCCTACACAGTGATCTTTCCAAAATCTCGCTGTCGACAGAACAGAAATCGACAGAAATCTGCCTCAAATCAATAGGACGACGTCGCACAGTGGGATAGAATCGAAAAAACTAGTGAAAAACATGTCATATGAGAACGGATAAAGACAACTCTTTGAGATTGGAAATGGTTGAAGTTGAGATGTTATCGAGATCATGTGCAAATTTTCAAGGCCCTAGGTGGTCCGGGCACCTAGCGAAAAATATGCCATATGAGAATGGATAGAGATAACTCTTTAAAATTGGAAATTGTTGGAGCTGAGATGTTATCGAGATCATGTGCAAATTGTCAAAGCCCTAGGTGGTTCGGGCACCTTGTGGCAGGGCCCTAAAATATGTCAGCGCGGCATTTTGAAAAATTGTTCCGGTTGCCAATTTGTGGGCCGATTTCCAAAATTCTTTTTTTGCTGAATTCTTACAAAAAAGTCCGCTTGATCTTTACAAATTCTCCACTGATTTCGGGGATATTGGACTATTATTTTTTTAAATTGTGGAGTTTTTACAGTCTCTAACCAGCTCTAACCATTTCAAATTTTGAAGAGTTATCTATAAGCGTTCTCAAATGGGATATTATACCCTCCACCATATAAACCGATATGGGGTCTTGACTTCTTGAGCCTCCTGAGGGCACAATTCTCGTCCGATTTAACTGAAATTTTGCACGTGGTGTTTTATTATAACTTCCAACTACTGTGTTACGTATGGTTCAAATCGGTTCATAATCTGGTATAGCTGTCATATAAACCGATCTTGGATCTTAACTTCTTGAGCCAATAGAGCGCGCAATTCCCATTCGATTTGGCTGAAATTTTGCATGAGGTGTTTTTTTGTGACTTCCAATGACTGTGCTAAGTATGGTGCATATCGGTACAAAACATGATATAGCTGCCATATAAACCGATCTGGGATCTTGACTTCCTGAGCCTCTAGAGGGCGCAATTCTCGTCCGATTTGGCAGAAATTTTGTACAACGGCTTCTCTCATGACCTTCAATTTACGTGTCTAATATGGTCTGAATCGATCAATAGCTTGATACAGCTCCCGTGTCTAATATGGTCTGAATCGATCAATAGAGTGATACAGCTATCTCCCGATTTTGCTTCTTGAGCCCCCCTACAAGGCGCAATTCTTATCCGAATCAACTGAAATATAACACAATGACTTCTTCGATAATCAGCATTCATTTATGGTCCGAATCGGACTATAACTTGATATAGCTCCAATAGCATAACAGGTCTTATTCAATATTCTTTGTTTGCCTAAAAAGAGATACCGCGCATAGAACTAGACAAATGCGATCCATGGTGGAGGGTATATAAGTTTCGGCCCGGCCGAACTCTTACTTGTTTTTTACTAGTTTTTTCTTTCGACTCTATTCCACTGTGCGTCATTTGCAGATGCGATTAGTTCCCCGCCATCTCCGTTTAACCCCAGGTTCCAAAAATCGGCGAAAACACCCCTGGTTGCGGCATTCGCCATTCTCTCCTAAGTCCGCATTAATAATCCTGCCGTTATTATCCGTTCTTCGCGACAGGATTATTAATTCGGCTTGGAGGAGCCGATAGTTTGAGTGATTCACAATATTAATTTCCTTTCTTTTAAATCTCTGTCACCCTTAAAACACACACCCTATCCATATAAATGGCTAATTAATAAAAATGAGCAATAATAAAAATTATTATTATTATAGAAAAAAGGAAAGGATGAGAAAAACGTTGCTGATGAAGATTTTCAAGAACAAAACAAAGAAAACGAAAAATATCTACTCGTACATTGTTACACTACGACGTGCATGACGTCAAAATAGATTTTTTTTTATTTAAATGAGTCTGAAGGCGGCATGCCATTGGCACGCACCACGTTCATCATTTGTGGACCATTTCTAAAAATGATGTGGATGACAACAAGCACGTACGCAATGAATAAACAAAGAGAGCGCGCACATATAAGAGTTCATGCTATTTTCGAAGAGAACAAACATACAGTGTGTACATCTAATACAGAGAAATTAATAAAAATAAGACATTTATTAGGGTGTCCTAAAAAGTTGAGAAAAATTCTATAAATTTTTTTTCTTCAAAAATAATTTTTAAGATTTTTAGACTTATAAGCCCATAGGCTAGAATGTCAGCTTACCACTACTGCTCGTACCCAGGAACCCTTGGTATAAGCAGAAGTTGTCAAATGCTGCTGAAGCCAAAAACGCGGAATGCTAGCAACTCTATAGTCAGTAACACAGCAACAGCGGAAGTGTTGGTATCGGGAGAAAGAAGAGAGACCAAACATCTTTTGCATAATCCAGTACATCATTTTCCAATTTGCTTCTGTTTGATTTAGGTTATCCATCTTCACCATTTCCATGCAAAAATCATTACCGGCAGATAATAAATGGCTTTTATTTGCGGTACCAGCTTGTTATAACCCAAAAACAAACAAAAAAATTTAAAAGTTTAGGAATTATTTATTATGTCCTCTCCTACGACAAACTGGCAAATTCCCACACCCCCATCTTCTATTAATGTAGTACTCAGCAAAGCCATACGAACAGCTGGCATGCTGACAAAAACAAACAAGTAATCAACTTATTTGCCATTTCATGTTACTCCTAATCACCATGTCGCCTGATTACCTAAAGCGATGGCTTCGCTTTTGTTTTAGCTTCCGAGTATACCTTGATTTTTGTTTTTTTTTTCTTTATTTTGGGAAATACCCTTAAAATGGTGATAGAGGAAGTTACTTTTATTTATTTCAATTTGGTTTTAGCTCCCGTGCTGCCAGCCACAGCCCCAAAAATGGGTATATTTCAATTGTTGTTGTAGTAACCAGGCCATAATATTTTTTCAGCTTTGGCAAAATATTTTCATCACAGACAACAACAAAAACTAATTAATTATCAAATAACGCTTTTCTGCCAGCACAAGGCCTTGTGTAATTAAGCCAAATAAAATATTCGCACATAAGGCTCGAAACAGATAACGCGAAATGTACAAAACATTGATTATGACTGCTGTTAATACTCCTGGCAGTAAAAATTAATTTATGGGATAAATTACAAGCCAACTGTCGGTAGACGGCAGACACTGAGACAAATAACTTTAAGAAATATATGGAAACTTGAAAGAGGATTTTGCGATATCCATTTAAACTGTTGGTATCCGATATTCTAATGACGATTAAAAAACAATAAGGCAAAAGAAACCGATGGCTTGCCGTTGATTGGACCCTCAGCGTTGATTGGACAATAAGGCAAGGCAAGTGGTCCACCAGTAAAGGCATTCGATCCTATGAGCGAACATCAATTACAATAATTACCTGGTGGCGGCAAAGATTCGCAAACGCAGTAATGAGTTGCAAACACTACAAATGACAATGGTATATTCCACTCGACTGTCCCAATTGGTTGAAGAAAGCAAGACGATGAAATAGCAGCGTAATGGCAATTCGTTACCCTTTCATGGAAAAAGGCACGAAATCCCTACATGAGTACCAGAAGTCACCCCAAGGAATCCATGATACAACCAGGAATCTGGAAATACATAGCAACCCTGCAGTAAGCAGCAACTCGCCAGGCGAAGGAAAAGGAATGAGAAAGTCTGAAAAAAAAACCATTCAAACTGTTGGAATCCGAAAGTATCTTCGATGAGGTTTCCGCAGAATCGAAGCCTGATGACGATTAAAAAACAACAAGGCAAAAGGAGCCATCGGCTCCCGTACACAATAAGACAAGACAGTAAAATTGGTCCACCAGTAAATAGAGGTGGCGTCAATACTCGAAACGCGGTGCACATGTGTACTCTGTACGTATAAAATTTCTGCTTCTTGTGGCAGAAGAAGACTATTCGGGAGATCGGTATATATAGGAGACTAGCCGAACCGGGCCCGCTCCGCTGCGCCTTCTTTAACTCTCTAATATCTGTTAAGGGTGGGGACACT
This sequence comes from Stomoxys calcitrans, assembly GCF_963082655.1. Classification (NCBI taxonomy): domain Eukaryota; kingdom Metazoa; phylum Arthropoda; class Insecta; order Diptera; family Muscidae; genus Stomoxys; species Stomoxys calcitrans. The sequence continues at coordinate 86,828,364 of NC_081556.1, read as the reverse complement.
GCGCCCAGAATGCGGATATCGAATTCGTGCCATTGTAGCCTATGACGCTGAACGTGTTCGAATCCAGGCGAGAACATCGGACAAAGCACTTAATGTTGGCGATACTTGCGAGGTACAATGCCATGCATGGTCATTTAAAAAATCTTCCCCAAAGAGGTGTCGCACTGCGGGACGCCGTTCGGACTCGGCTACAAAAAAAAGGTCCTTTCACATTGAGTTTAAACTTGAATCGGAAAGCACTCATTGATGTGTGAGAATTGCTCCTTCTCGGTTCCTGGTGGTAATGTTCTTCCTTAGGGTAATGTTCTCAGTGTGGTCCACTGGGTACTTGGACCCATATTTTAATACCCTATTCGTTTTCTGGTCTTCAATACCTTTCATTATGCCCATCGGACCATTTTCGGATTTTGGGGTAAAGAGGAGGGTCCGCCTTCATACGATAACTAAAAATTATATAGCCTATGTTTCCTTCCAGACAAACGTACACAATCTATGAAAGTTTTAAGAAAACCGGTTCAGTCAAGTATCATATAGTCATAGTGGGTCTAATGGCGATTTTGAGGGGTCTAATGGCGTTTTGTTCGAAATCTATTCCCGAATACTTTTTATTTGAGCCCTATATTGAAATGAACGTCCAATAAGTCTGTTTGGGGGAGCTTTGGGGTTGGGGCGGCCCAATGGGTACTTCGACTCAAATTTTAATACGATATTCGTATTCTACTCTCCAATACCTTGCATTTGATACCTGAAGAGTGATTTGTTAAGAGCTTGATAACTTTTTTTTTTAAAAAAACGCATAAAATTTGCAAAATCTCATCGGTTCTTTATTTGAAACGTTAGATTGGTCCATGACATTTACTTTTTGAAGATAATTTCATTTAAATGTTGACCGCGGCTGCGTCTTAGGTGGTCCATTCGGAAAGTCCAATTTTGGGCAACTTTTTCGAGCATTTCGGCCGGAATAGCCCGAATTTCTTCGGAAATGTTGTCTTCCAAAGCTGGAATAGTTGCTGGCTTATTTCTGTAGACTTTAGACTTGACGTAGCCCCACAAAAAATAGTCTAAAGGCGTCAAATCGCATGATCTTGGTGGCCAACTTACCGGTCCATTTCTTGAGATGAATTGTTCTCCGAAGTTTTCCCTCAAAATGGCCATAGAATCGCGAGCTGTGTGGCATGTAGCGCCATCTTGTTGAAACCACATGTCAACCAAGTTCAGTTCTTCCATTTTTGGCAACAAAAAGTTTGTTAGCATCGAACGATAGCGATCGCCATTCACCGTAACGTTGCGTCCAACAGCATCTTTGAAAAAATACGGTCCAATGATTCCACCAGCGTACAAACCACACCAAACAGTGCATTTTTCGGGATGCATGGGCAGTTCTTGAACGGCTTCTGGTTGCTCTTCACTCCAAATGCGGCAATTTTGCTTATTTACGTAGCCATTCAACCAGAAATGAGCCTCATCGCTGAACAAAATTTGTCGATAAAAAAGCGGATTTTCTGCCAACTTTTCTAGGGCCCATTCACTGAAAATTCGACGTTGTGGCAGATCGTTCGGCTTCAGTTCTTGCACGAGCTGTATTTTATACGGTTTTACACCAAGATCTTTGCGTAAAATCTTCCATGTGGTCGAATAACACAAACCCAATTGCTGCGAACGGCGACGAATCGACATTTCACGGTCTTCAACAACACTCTCAGAAACAGACGCAATATTCTCTTCTGTACGCACTGTACGCATTCGTGTGGTTGGTTTAATGTCCAATAAAGTAAACTGAGTGCGAAACTTGGTCACAATCGCATTAATTGTTTGCTCACTTGGTCGATTATGTAGACCATAAATCGGACGTAAAGCGCGAAACACATTTCGAACCGAACACTGATTTTGGTAATAAAATTCAATGATTTGCAAGCGTTGCTCGTTAGTAAGTCTATTCATGATGAAATGTCAAAGCATACTGAGCATCTTTCTCTTTGACACCATGTCTGAAATCCCACGTGATCTGTCAAATACTAATGCATGAAAATCCTAACCTCAAAAAAATCACCCTTTATATTGTCCCGATCGGCCCACTATTGATTTTAGGTTGTGTTTTTGGCATAAGGGGGAGGGTCCGTCCCCCTTCCGATTTCGAAAAACAAACAGCCTATGTTTCCTTCCAGACCAATCTATACAATATGCGAAAATTTCGAGAAAATCGGTTCCGCACTTTTTCAGTCTATACGGAACAAACAAACCGAGTCCCATATATCCGTGATTGGCTAATGTGCCCATTTTGGGCGTTTTTGTGGGGGTGGGGTGACCCCCTACACATCGACATGAATTTGTATACCAGATACGTTATCTACTCCCGCATACTTTTCATTTGATACACATATATTGTCCTTATCGGTCCACTTTTGATTTTGGGTGGTGTTTTTAGGGTAACGGTGGAGGGTCCGCCCCCCCTTCTGTTATCAAAAAATTATAAAGGTTATTTCTACTTCCTGACCATATTCGTAATCTACTCCCGAATGCCTTTCGTCATTCTGTTTGTAACTACTCGAAATATTCGTCTGAGATCCCATAAAGTATATATATTCTTGATCGTCGCGACATTTTATGTCGATCTAGCCATGTCCGTCCGTCCGTCTGTCTGTCGAAAGCACGCTAACTTCTGAAGGAGTAAAGCTAGCTTCTTGAAATTTTGCACAAATACTTCTTATGAGTGTAGGTCGGTTGGTATTGTAAATGAGCCATATCGGTCCATGTTTTGATATAGCTGCCATATAAACCGTTCTTGGGTCTTGATTTCTTGAGCCTCTAGAGTGCGCAATTCTTATCCGATTGAAATGAAATTTTTCACGACGTGTTTTGTTGTTATATCCAACAACTGTGCCAAGTATGGTTCAAATCGGTCCATAACCTGATATAGCTGCCATATAAACCGATCTTGGGTCTTGACTTCTTGAGCCTCTAGAGGGCGCAATTCTTATCCGATTAGAATGGAATTTCGCGCGACGTGTTTTGTTATGATACGTGCTTGTTATGATATGTGCTAAGTATGGTTTAAATCGGTCTATAACCTGATATAGCTGCCATATAAACCGATCTTGGGTCTTGACTTCTTGAGCCTCTAGAGGGCACAATTCTGATCCGATTTTAATGAATTTTTGCACGAAGTATTTCGTTATGATATCCAACAACTGTGCCAAGTATGGTTGAAATCGGTCCGTAACCTAATATAGCTGTCACATAAGCAGATCTGGGGATTTGACTTCTTGAGCTTCTAGAGGGCGCAATTCCTATCCGATTTGGCTAAAATTTTGCATGACGTATTTTTTTTTTAACTTTCAACAACTGTGTCAAATAAGGTTCAAATCGGTTCATAACCTGATATAGCTGCCATATAAACCGATCTGGGATCTTAACTTCTTGAACCCTAGAGGTCGCAATTATTATCCGATATGCCTGAAATTTTGTACGATGGATCCTCTCATGACCATCAACAAACGTGTTTATTATGGTCTGAATCGGTCTATAGCCTGATACAGATCCCATATAAATCGTTCTCTCTATTTTACTTCGTGAGCCCCAATGGGCGCAATTCTTATACGAATTGGCTGAAATTTTACACAGGTCTCCAACATATAATTTAATTGTGGTCCGAACCGGACCATATCTTGATATCGTTTTAATAACAGAGCAACTCTTTTCTTATATCCTTTTTTGCCTAAGAAGAGATGCCGGGAAAAGAACTCGACAAATGCGATCCATGGTGGAGGGTATATAAGATTCAGCCCGGCCGAACTTAGCACGCTTTTACTTGTTTTAATCTCAATTTGTCCGATCGGTCCATTTTAATTTTTGGGTAATACTTTTGGGGTAAGGGGTAGGGTCCGCCCCCTACCGATATCAAAAAATTATGCAGCCTATGTTTCCTTCCAGACCAACTTACAGAATCTGTGAAAATGTCAAGGTAATCGGATTAGCCTTTTTTGAGTCTATAAGAAACAAACAAACAAACCGACAAACAAATAAACACAAATTGAATTATATATATAAGAGATATATCAGGTTGTTGGAAGTCATAACAAAACCCTTTGCGCAGAACTTTAGCCAAATTGGACAACAGCTGCGGCTTTCACGGGGTAAATATCTCAAATCCGGAAGACCATACTTGCCATGGTTATTGGAAGTCGTCGCAGAACACTATGATCAACATTGCACTCAAAGCGGGTTGCAATTGCGTCTTCCACAGGCTAAAGATCTCATGTCGGGGAATCGGTTTTTGTGGGATCTAAAAGCTGTACCAGGCCCCGTCTGCTGCGCTTTCATTAGCATACCATATGTAAGTCCCTAGTACAATTGGTTGATCCACTACAAAATACCTTATATTGAACCGCATATAGCCCTGATTGACAAATATTCACATTTTATGAGGTGTTTTGAGTGGTAGGCAAGCTCCTATCACTTGAACCCCATTTTTAATACCATATTCGTAATCTACTCCCGAATACCCCACTTGGGACGGTTTTGCTTTTGGAGCGGCGCCCTTGGATATTACACCCAAATTTTAATATTCGATAATCATATGCGTACTCTACTCTCGAATTCCTTTCATTGGAATCCTATATTGTCGGAATCGGTAAATATGTCCTGCTGGGGCGTTTTGGGGGGTGGAGAGACCCCTCACACATCAAGGAATAAATATTTATGCCAGATTTGCACCCCACTTTTAAATACCTTTCATTTGATACCCATATTGTCGCAATCGGTAAACATGTCCGTTCGGGTAGGTTTTGGGATGGGGCGTCCCCCCAGGTTATTTGGCCCCAAAATATCGATATCAAAATACCAATATCGAGTTTTTAGCGTACCCTGAGGTGACATAGAAAATTTCGCTTAAATCAGTGAACCCATCTCCGAGTTGTGGCATTTTTGAAAAAGGTGGTAAGCTTCTATTCTAGCAAAGTATAAGCCTCTCAAGTTTAGATTGTAACAAATAATCTTGGGGCGTTCACAAACCCCATGCCCTTGCATCACCCCCAAAAGGCTTACGTTGCACTTTTCTCCATCGCAGTCCACCAAACTATTGAGGCGCAAGGGAGTTTTGGTCTAATCACGCTTCCGTAGAGCCAGGGGACTATCCTCGGATTCATCTGTCAGCCTTCTCGATATGCTCCTGAATGTGACACTTTCAATTCAGACGGGCCGTAGGCCATTGGCTCTACAGGAGCGTGATTAGACCAATACTTACTTACGCCTCATTAGTTTGGTGGACTGTTATGAAGAAAAAGTGCAATATAAGGACCATACAACAGGTTCAGAGAACATGTTGTCTTGGCATAGGCGGTGCGATGAGGACCACGTCCACTAGGGCACTGAAGGATAGGAAACCTGGAAGGAAGGGAAGAGGTTTCCGATCGGATACCTGAGATGAACCTTGAAGTCGAGTGCGAGGCACTGCTACATTCTAGTCTGAACATCTTCACCAACAGTAACATTGCCATAAGGACCATAACAACCAGGACGGTAGGGTCACGTACAGTCTTGCAGTGTAAGGAGATTAACGCCTTCTCTGAAGAAGGCAAAATCCGCATCGTTTAGGTGCCGAACCATAACGGAGTAAGGGGAAATGAAAGGGCAGACGATTTGGGGGTGAAGGCCAGAGGACTGCCGTCAATTAACTTGATTAACCCGAGGCCTTTCGGGTCGACGCAGTCCTGGTTAAGGGAGTGGGCGACGAATGCGCATACAACATTGTAGAACAGCGAAACGGTCGGTAGGGCGGCGAAAATCTTAAGGGGGGATCCAGATCGTGAGAAGACGAGGCTATCACTGAAAGGAAGTTAGAAGGAGGTCAGTATAGCTATTGGTATCATAACGGGACACATAGGACTACGAGCTCACTTATTTAAACTCGGTGCTGCAAGTGATAGCATGTGTAGGGCATGCGGGGAAGATGATGAGACGTTGGAGAATTTCCTTTTTCAGTAAGACTGTGATGCAGAAAAAAAATCATTCATTGACTGCTCACTTTCGATCGTACTTTGTCGGCAAATCCCATATCAAACTGATTGACACTTAGCATCTAATTTCTGTATCAAATTCGTGTTCTACTTTGAAATATTCTTAGTTTAATTTAATTTAATTTGTGACAAATTGTACCAGTCGCCTGTATTCCCTTTTCGGGTGATAGTTTTTGGGGTGCGGCATTCCCCTATGTACTTGACCCCACATTGAAATATCGGATTTGTGTTTTGCGTTACTATCCATCTCTAACATATGTATATCGAATTTAGCGCAAAATATGGAAACTCTTTTTCTTCGGGTTAGGTTATGTTAAAGTGGCTGTCTAATTTCTAAATAGACTCACTTGGACTATTTTAGTGTTTCATTGGGGAATTTCATGGAAAATATGTATCCAAGACTTGTTTAAGTATTTCCTTCCTAGAGATTATCTGTACATTCTCTGAATGCATCCCTACCATAGAGGGTAGGACCCTGGGTGTGAGAGCAAGGACCTTCAGTAGACAAAAGGCCACGGATGTATCTTTCAATACACTGCAGAAGTACTCCTAGGATTTGTTCAAAGCCTTCTTCAGCTCGTCCTTGTCCCAGTCAATAAGTAGACCGGAGTCGAGTTTTTGAGGTCGAAGTCGGAGTCGGTCAATTGAGCCAGAGTTGGAGTTTGGTTCGGAGTTGAGCACGTTAGTCTTGACTCCGAACCGCTCTCCGACTCCGACCCGGGGTCGATTCGCGATTCGTTCAGGACGTTCGTGATTTGCTTTCATCTTTTCAATGTCCTTCAGAGGTTTCTACCTTTTTATACCCACCACCGAAGGATGGGGGTATATTCATTTTGTCATTGCGTTTGCAACACATCGAAATATCTATTTTCGACCCTTTAAAGTATATATATTCTTGATCAGCGTAAAAATCTAAGACGATCTAGCTATGTCCGTCCGCCTGTCTGTTGAAATCACGCTACAGTCTTTAAAAATAGAGATATTGAGCTGAAACTTTGCACAGATTCTATTTTTGTTCATAAGCAGGTCAAGTTCGAAGATGGGCTATTCGACATCCTTCTTCAATTTGGCTCAAATCGGTCCAGATTTGGATATAGCTGCCATATAGACCGATCTCTAGATTTAAGGTTTTGGAACCAATAAAGGCGCATTTCTTGTCCGATTTCGCCGAAATTTGGGACAGTGAGTTGTGTTAGGCTCTTCGACAGTTTTCTGAAACTTGGCCCAAATCGGTCCAGATTTGGATATAGTTGCCATGTAGACGGATATCTGGATTTAAAGTCTTGGCCCCATAAAAGGCGCATTAATAATCCGATTTCACTGAAATTTGAAACAGTGACTTAATAACAAAATGGATGAGTTTCGCGATACATTTATTAACTCCGACATCGACGCCATTTGTATATCTGAAACGTGGTTTCATCCTGAAATCGATAGCAGCATTTTTCATGTTACGGGATACAAACTGTTTAGAGCGGATCGTCATACTCATGGCGGCGGGGTAGCTATATATATCAAACATGGTATAAGCTGCTCTCTCAAATTTATGTCAAACCGCTCTTCCCGCATTGAATACTTATTTCTGGAACTTTTATCTGATGACAAGAAAAGATTACTGCTGGGTTGCGTCTACAGACCAAATTCATCAATAGATTTTGAAGAATTAATAGAAACTATTGATATAATTTCCATCGAGTACGACAATATAATCGTAGCTGGTGATTTTAATAGCAACTTGCTTGTTGAGCGCTGTCTTGCCGACTCAATGCAAACCCTAGGGCTACTTCCTGTGAATGATTCCGCACCAACTCACTTCACAAGAAGTAACGCGAGTCTGCTAGATGTGTTCTTTGTCAGCCATTTGTCCAAAATATCTCTCTACAATCAGCTAGATGCCCCCGCATTCTCCAAGCATGATTTGCTTTTCGTCACATACCACTTCGAAATTAATCCCACTGTTTGTACATCGACATATCGCGACTTCAAAAACATTGACTGGCCACTTCTGCATCAAAGTTTAGATGAAGTACCTTGGGAAGAGATTTTCTATATGGAAGGTGTTGACGAACAAGTTTCCTTCCTAAATCATAACCTTTGCTCAATTTACGACACATGCGTTCCTGTCAAAGTCATTTATACTAACAGAAAACAACAGCCATGGTTTACTCCTGAAATCAAGCACTTGATCAGCGTTCGAAATTTGGCATATAAAAGATGGAAACGTTATAGACTGCCTACACTGTATGACACGTTTAAATCCGCTAGAAGAGATGTGCTCAAAAAGACTAACGAGTCCAAAAAGCAGTACTATAAAAGGAAATTCGAAAATGCAATTGATAGTAAGCGAAAATGGAAAGAAATAAGGAACATCGGAATTGGATCGAAATCCAATACCAACACTGATTGTCTTTCTATCTCTGACCTAGATGAGATAAATGAAAACTTTTTGAAAATAAATACTGTGGACCCTGGCACAAACACTTATTCTAATATTTCTACAGCACAGATTGAAGACACATTCTCGTTTAGATGTGTTAGTCCCGAAGAAGTCTTACAAAGTTTTGCAACCATAAAGTCTGACGCAATGGGATTTGATGGCATACATCCTAGATTTGCCAAATTGGTACTGCCGAAAATACTTCCATTTGTTACACACATTTATAACAACATTCTTACAAAGTCAACGTTCCCAACAGACTGGAAATTGGCAAAAATTATACCGATACCCAAACAGAATTCAGAGTTCCGTCCGATTGCTATCCTGCCGTTTTTCTCTAAAGCTTTGGAACGTATTATAAATACTCAAATAGATGCCTTCCTGAGTTTCAGAGGTCTTTTGAATGATAGACAATCTGGTTTTCGAACAAAAAGAAACTGCTCTACTGTATTAATTGACGTTGTGGAAGAATTGAGACAAAATATGGATAATAATATGGTATCATTTCTGGTTTTACTGGACCACAGTAAAGCCTTTGACACAGTGAACCATGATATTCTTATCTCGAAGCTTGACAGACTTTTCTTTTTCTCCAAACCGGCCTGTAAACTGATTTCATCATACATTACCGGACGCCGTCAATCCGTCAATGTCGGTGATACAACATCTGCGGCACTTGATGTACCTAGAGGTGTTCCGCAGGGCTCTATCCTTGGTCCCTTACTTTTTTCTGTATACATAAATGATCTACCTGATATTCCAATGCATTGTAATGTGCAAATGTACGCTGACGATGTTCAGCTTTTCTCCAGCGCTAAACCAAATTGCGTACAATCATGTATAAATAATATTAATTGCGATCTGAATGAAATCCAGAACTGGGCGAGTAAAAATAGTCTCTGTCTAAATCCGTCAAAAACTAAACTGATGAAAATTTTAAAACGATCAACCACCCAGATTCCTCCTGTAAGAGCTACTTTGAACAACTCGGTAATAGAAACTGTTGATACATCCTGCAACCTTGGTGTAATATTCAATTCCAAACTGACTTGGACTAATCATATAAACAAAGCTGTTGGTAAAGTTCAAGGAATGCTGCGAAGTTTGTGGTCTGTGCGGACTTCTACACCTTTTCAAGTACGTATGCTTTTAGCGAAATCTTACCTTATACCTACTCTACTTTATGGATGTGAAATTTTCGCAAATTGTGATTCGAGAGACTTCAACAAACTAAAAGTAAGCTACAATAACATTGCTCGCTACATATTTAATAAGAAAAGGAGAGACCGAATTTCTCAATTCGCCCACAAAATATTCGACATTAGTTTCGAAAACCTCCTCAAAGCGAAATGCGTTATTTTACTGCAAAAAATAATCTATCTTAAGCAGCCAAAATATCTTTATGATCATCTCCATTTTGCTCGATCTGGCAGAGGACTAAAAATCATTCTACCACGCTTCCGAACCTCAAACTCTGAAAAACAATTTTTAATCAACAGTATTCGTCTTTGGAACAATTTGCCATCCAACATCCAAACCATAAGTAATGCTGCTCTTTTCAAGAAAACAATTTTCAAACACTATATTTAAAGTATAATTCCTAAAAAATTCTCTTATGATAAATTTTATAATATAATTACTTTTTTATTTATATTTTTCTTAACACATATTCGATGTAATCCATTCCTTAAACCGGCATCGTCACTTATAAGATTTTTATCTTGTGATGTCTGGTATCAATAAACAAACAAACAAACAAACAAAAAAAAACTTATGTTAGGCTTTTCGCCATCCGTGTCGTATATGGTTCAGATGGGTTTATTTTTAGATATAGCTACTTAAAAGACCAATATTTTGTTATACACAATTGAACAATGACTTGTACTTATAAGTATTTGGTTCAAATCGGAACATATTTCGATATAGCTGCTATAGCGCATAAGGTATGAATTTTTCACTGGATTTTGACGAACGGTGGTTTACATATATATCCGAGGTGGTGGGTATCCAAACTTCGGCCCGGCCGAACTAAACGCCTTTTTACTTGTTTATGTCTAAAAAGGCTAGAGCTGTATAATGTGTACTGAAACTTATCCCAATCTGCCTTCCTCCTATTTAGCGGAGGAGCCACTCCGTATAAGAAACAAGCATAGAGGCTTAATGCACAAGTCCGTAAGTCAAAGTCCATCCATCCACATTCAATAATAAGGTATTGTGGTCTCACAAGGGACGAAAACGTCTAAGTGAGTCTGGTAGCAGACTGTCACTTGAACCTAGCCTTAGAAAGAAAATTCCAAAGAAAGTTCAACGGATGGAAAAAATTCCGAAGCGTTTAGAAACATTTACCACGTGGGGAATGGGGAAAACCATAGATGTTGTCTCGATCTAAAACAAGTTGCAAAAAAAAATTTATCAATATTTTTCTTTCAGTGTATCTCTAATTTTTAGCTTCATTTGTACGAGTAAATATTTTGCACACAATTCAAAAAGACAACATACCAGTAAATTATTTGCATGGATAGATGTGTAAGTCTGTTTTAATTTAAAACAAATATAAATACACACAAATGTATATATAGGACAAATATTTTTCTATTAATTTTGTTTTTGTAATTTCAAATATTTCGAGTGCATGGCCACATTAGAATGCACTTGTACTGTTTTTCTTTTCGCTGTAAATTTTTATAGGGATATCAGAAGGTTACCTCCTAAGTACGAAACTAGCAGATCTGTTATAGTTTGCACAAAATCACGTAGATACATTTGTGGGGGCCACTTGATTTATTATTTCATGACTACTGCAATTGCTGTTATGGCGTACTCATTGACGTCATCATTAATGAAAAAGGAAACTTTTGTTTCTAATCACTCCAGCCAATAAAGATGATTCTACTTGTCTGTTGTGGTCCATGTAAGAATTGGACAGAGTCCAATGTGCGAAAACTTGGGGGGGCAAAAAACAAATGTTAGGTTAGACAAGGTTGGTTCACGTAGAGGCTGGTCTAGGTGATTGGTTGGTTCATGTGTTGGCTATAAACTAGAGCTGGCAAAATATCGATGGCACTATCGATTTTTTAGATTTCGGCTGAATATCGATTGGTATTGGGATTTGGTATTCCTATCGATACTATCGACACACGACCACTATTTGCAAAATTGAACAAAAAATTAGCCACCCGATCGTAATACAGTAATACATTTTTGAATTGTTCCTCATGTTAGGTACTTAAAGTGTCGTTCGAATCAGCCCATAACCTTATAAAACTTCTTTATTAAATCTCTCGATTTTACTTCTTGACTCTATAGATGGAGCAATTTTTTTCCGATTGAGCTAAAATTTGTACAATGATTTATTTATGCCTAGGACTGGCATATACTCCGAGAACCTGGCAGGAGGCAAGGGTGGTGTTTATTCCCAAGCCCGGCAAGGCAAGTTGTACGACACAGACCTATAAGCCTCACGTCCTTTCTACTCACAACTATGGAACGCACTGTGGATACCATGATAAAGAGTGGAGGCCACCGTAGCGCAGAGGTTAGCATGTCCGCCTATGACGCTGTACGCCTGCGTTCGAATCCTGGCGAGACCATCAGAAAAAAATTTTCATCGGTAGTTTTCCCCTCCTAATGCTGGCAACATTTGTGAGGTACTTTGCCAAGTAAAAACTTCTCCCCAAAGAGGTGTCGCTATGCGCCACGCCGTTCGGACTCGGCTATAAAAAGGAGGTCCCCCATCATTGAGCTTAAAATTGAATCGGACTGCACTCATTGATATGTGAGAAGTTTGCCCCTGTTCCTTAGTGGAATGTTCATGGGCAAAATTTGCATTTGCATGATAAAGAGTAGGACTGTTCTAATACAAAAGCGGACTGTTCTAATACAAAATACACGAGGCTGTGCATAAAATAGAAGAATCCTTCGATGCCAAAACGTACCAAATGGCGGTATGCATTGATATCGAAAGGGCGTTTAAATGAGCGGACCGACACATTGATCTAATACTTAGACCAGTAGCGGGTGGACTCGGTCCTTAGATAAACCATGTGCTAAGGAACAGGTGGATAAATTGCGGGTCCCATGGCATAAATATAAGGGAGAAAGTGGCAACAGGGCACGCCACAGGGGGGCATTTTATCGCCACTCCTTTGGTTGACCACCACAAATAACCTATCACGGATGCTGACTGAGAAGCGATTTGAACCCGTCTGCCATGCAGACGATGTTATAATACTTCTTAGAGGTAACGATCCGAACCAGCTATGCAGAAGGGCCGAAAGGGTCTTAAATATGGCATATGACTGCGCTAGACCCAGAGGTCTCAATGTTAACCCAGAGACGACTGAAATATGCCTGTTCACGAGGTAAGCGAAGGTGGGCCAACTTGATGCACCACATTTCGTCAATAAAACGAGGTCGATATCTGACAAGGTCAAATACTTAGGAGTGATCTAGGATAGGAAACTTAATTGGAAGTGTCACATTGAGCAGCGTAGTGAGAAGGCTCCCAGATGATGGGCAAGATGTAGACAAGCTGTAGGCTCGAAAAGGGGCCTGAATTCTGTAGAGCCAATGGACTATTTTCAGATTCAGGCCCCATTTCGAGCCTACGATCCGTCTACATCGTGCCCAACATCTGTGAGCCTTCTCAGGCCACTCCTTTGGGTGACCACCACAAATAACCTATCACGGATGCTGACTGTGGAGGGATTTTAACCCGTCTGCTATGCAGACGATGTTATTAAACTTCTTAGGGGTAAGGATCCGAACCAGTTATGCAGAAGGGCCGAAAGGGTCTTAAATATGGCACATGACTGGGCTAGACCCAGGGTGTTAACCCAGAGAAGACTGAAATATGCCTGTTCACGAGGTAAGCGAAGGTGGGCCAACTTGATGCACCACATTTCGTCAATAAAACGAGGTCGATATCTGACAAGGTCAAATACTTAGGAGTGATCTAGGATAGGAAACTTAATTGGAAGTGTCACATTGAGCAGCGTAGTGAGAAGGCTCCCAGATGATGGGCAAGATGTAGACGAGCTGTAGGCTCGAAAAGGGGCCTGAATTCTGTAGAGCCAATGGACTCTCTTCAGATTCAGGCCCCATTTCGAGCCTACGATCCGTCTACATCGTGCCCAACATCTGTGAGCCTTCTCAGTACGCTCCTGAATGTGATACTTCCAAATAAGTTTCCTATCCAAGATCACTCCTAAGTATTTGACCTTGTCAGATAGCGAAATCGTCTTTTTGAGGAAACGTGGTGCGTTAAATTGGCCCACCTTCGTCTTCCTCGTGAACAGGCATATTTCAGTCGTCGCTGGGTAAGAAAGTTTATTAATAACTTACTTACTAAGAGATGCATTATGGCAGGCTTGGGATCTGGGGATCTAAAACGATGGGTCAGCAGAAGAACACCTCAAGGAGGTGTACTGTCTCCCCCACTTTGGAATATGGCCATTAACAATATATTCTTGTCTCTGACGCGTATGCTAATGATGTGACAATTGCGGTTAGGGAAAAGTTTCCCAGCACTTTAAGAGATATACTTCAGCAAGCTCTACGTGCAAAGTGGGCTACCGAAAGTGTTCTAGGTATAAATCCATGTAAAACAGAAGAAGTTCTTTTCAGCGGGAGATACAAGTTGCCTGCAAAAGGAACCTGTCTCCTTGGCAGAAGAGAATGTTCAATTAACAGAAAACGCAAAATATCTGTGTGTTTTGCTGGGCAGGAAATTGAACTTCAAATCCAACATTTTGGAAAGGGCAAGAAGGCTACTCTTGTCCTATACACCTGCAAGAGAGCCATTGGTAAAAGTGGGGGTTTAGACTGCATGTCATACATTGGGTATATACTGCTGTTGTCGGACTATAATGCTATATGGTGTTTTGGTCTGGTGGACGGCGCTTCAAAAGTCCACCTACTGCTCACAAGTGGCAACAAGGCACGCCACAGGGGGGCATTTCCTGGAATCCAGCATCCAAAGGATGGCCTGTTTGTGCATCACAGCCGCACTGAGAACGACACCATCTGATGCACTGAATTTAATGCTACATCTAATGCCTTTGAACATTGTGGCTACCCAAATTGCAGCGACCACAGCCGTGAGGTTAAGGAAGCTTTCTCATTGGTTATGTGGCGGCTACGGACACTGTGTTATCCTTGATACAATATCCGATGTTCCAGGCAGTGTGGATTACACCCCACCTGAGCCGCTTTTTGATAAATAGTACTGTACCACTATTCCTGATAGAACCGATTGGAACTACGACATCCCTAGTAACAGAAGTTACATAGGCTTCTATACGGATGGTTCCGAAACTAAACGACCAGGTGAGCTTTGAGGTGTACTCTAAAGATCTAGAACTGGTCATATCGAAAAGGTTACCCTACCACTGCAGTGTGTATCAAGCGGAGATCCTTGCAATTAAGGAAGTGGTGTAATGGTTAAGATTTAATGTTATTACGACGATTGACATAAATATCTTCTCAGGCAGCCAGGAAGCCATTAAATCCCTGGAGTATGTATTTCTGAACACAAAAACCGGCCTCGACTGTCGCAGAACTCTCAACGAGATGGCTGAACAGTTCAAAATTCAACTGTTCTTGGTTGCGAGCCACAGAGATATTCCAGGGTACCATAAAGCGGACAAGCTTGCGAGACTTGTTACTACCCTACATATTCCAGGGATACAGGAATCTGTGGGTATGCCTCTAGCGACATGTAAGCTAAGTTTTCAGAACCAGGCCCGAAGGACAACGAGTGATAGATGGTCACAAAGAGGGGGCTGTGAGCATTCCAAAACTATGTGGGCTAATCTAGACTTGAATAGGTTTACCGCTTTGCTGTCATTGGCTAGAACATATGTCTCAGTAATTGTGTCCAACATGACAGGTCACTGTCTAAACGGAAAACATGCTGACAGACTAAAGGTTGCCAGCAACGACTTTTGCAGAAGCTGTGAGAACATCGAAGAATAGAACACCTTCTGTGTGTGTGTCCTGCACTAGCAGTCAGAAGGAGTTCCACTTTTGGTTTTCATTTCTTTGAGAACCTGTCCGATTTAACGTATGTGAATATTCGCAAGTTGTTGGGATTTCTTCTGTTCCTGTGGTATCACAATGGATGAAAACCATCAAAGTGAGTCTGATGGAGACTGCCACTTAAACCTAACCTAAGGGGAGATAACTATCCCTGAAAATTTATTTCAGACGTTCATAGGCGATTATGCTTACGTCTGCGCTACGGTGGCCTCCTGACCGTACTGTACTGATCATGTCGTTAAAATAGTAGGAATAGAGGATGTATTTACTCTATCGCTGGGAAAATATATCCTTTGAAAATTTTCATTTTGTAAACGGATTAATCAAAAACTGAAAGCTATTAATTTCATTCAACTTACTCCCCAAAATTGTTTATTTTATGAAAAAGGATTAAAGTGTAATCAACAAAAACGCTTTAAAAATCTATTAATTTTTTCCCTATATTTATTAGTGATTTAAGTTGACAACATTTATTTGCTGATATTTTGTTTGTGGAGCTTCAAAAATACATTCGTTTTCGGTTCTCATCATTATTCGATCAATATCAATTTAGGAATGGCAAGTGTATCACAAAAAAATTATGTGAGTTGATAAAAAAAAAAAAAACGGTTTTTCGCATTGGCAAAAATTAAATTTAACCAAAGACCAATTACTTTAAAAATGAAAAAGAATAATAAATAAAAATTTCTTAACGAATATCTGACTTTGATAAATGGTCTAATGTGACGTCAAACAAAAATTTAACCATTTAAAACCAAACAACTCACGCCATTAAGGAAAAATGTTTAAATTTCTCATAAGTCAATTCAAAAGATGAAAAAAAACTCTCTTAATGATCTCATCATTTTGGATAACAAAAATGAAATTTTTGAAATTAATTCTGCATGTCGGGGCAGTAAAAGTATTTTCGAGCATTAAAAGAATTATACATGTATCAATATTGGTCAGGCTAAAGATAAATGATAAGAAACAAGTAAAAGCGTGCTAAGTTCGGTCGGGCCGAATCTTATATACCCTCCCCCATGGATTGCATTTGTCGAGTTGTTTTCCAGGCATCTCTTCATAGGTAAAAAAGGATATAAGGAAAGATTTGCTCTGCTATTAGAGCGATATCAAGATATGGTTCGGTTTGGACCACAATTAAATTATATGTTGGAGACTTGTGTAAAATGTCAGCCAATTCGAATAAAAATTGCGCCCTTTGGGGGCTCAAGGAGTAAAATAGAGAGATCGATTTATATGGGAGCTGTATCATGGTATAGACCGATTCAGACCATAATAAACACGTATGTTGATGGTCGGATCAGAGGATCCGTCGTACAAAATTTCAGGCAAATCGGATAATAATTGCGACCTCTAGAGGCTCAAGAAGTCAAGATCCCATATTGGTTTATATGGCAGCTATATACGGTTATGAACCGATTTGAACCTTATTTGACACCGTTGTTGTAAGTAAGAATAAAATACGACATGCAAAATTTCATTCCAATCGGATAAGAATTGCTCCCTCTAGAGGCTCAAGAAGTCAAGACCCAAGATCGGTTTATATGACAGCTATATCAGGTTATGGACCGATTTGAGCCATACTTGGCACAGTTGTTGGATATCATAACAAAACAAGTCGTGCAAAATTTCATTCCAATCGGATAAGAATTCCGCCCTCTAGAGGCTCAAGAAGTCAAGACCCCAGATAGGTTTATATGACAGCTATATCAGGATAATGACCGATTTGAACCATACTTGGCACAGTTGTTGGATATCATAACAAAACAAGTCGTGCAAAATTTCATTCCAATCGGATAAGAATTGCTCCCTCTAGAGGCTCAAGAAGTCAAGACCCAAGATCGGTTTATATGACAGCTATATAAGGTTATGGACCGATTTGAATTATATTTGGCACAGTTGTTGGATATCATAACAAAACACGTCGTGCAAAATTTCATTCCAATCGGATAAGAATTGCGCACTCTAGAGGCTCAAGGAGTCAGGACCCAAGATCGGTTTATATGACAGCTATATAAGGTTATGTACCGATTTGAACCATCCTAGGCACAGTTGTTGGATATCATAACAAAACAAGTCGTACAAAATTGCATTCCAATCGGATAAGAATTGCGCACTCTAGAGGCTCAAGGAGTCAGGATCCAAGATCGGTTTATATGACAGCTATATTAAAACATGGACCGATATGGCCCATTTACAATCCCAACCGAACTACACTAATGAGAAATATTTGTGCAAAATTTCAAGCCGCTAGCTTTACTCCTTCGAAAGTTAGCGGGCTTTCGACAGATAGACGGACGGACGGACGGACAGACGGATGGACATGGCTAGATCGACATAAAATGTCACGACGATCAAGAATATATATACTTTATAGGGCCTCAGACGAATATTAGTATACCCCCAACCTATGGTGGAGGGTATAAAAACTTATTTTAGTTAGCAAGCAAATAAAAATGTTCAAAATTACTCATCTCAACAGCCTGCTCTCTTTCTTTTTGCTTAATGGGGGGACATAAGGGTAAACCTTTCCACTCGACCAACACAAGTTCCTGCACTTCAAAACCAACATTCAATTAGAAACTTGAACATTGCAAAAACTGCCAAAACAAAGTTCAAGTTGGTTACAAATTTTAAATTGCCTTCCATTTCCAAAGTGTTCTTGAAGTACTCACAACAACCTCTATAAAACCTTTTGTAATTGGAAAAATTGTACAACCAACTAGAAATAGAAAACAAAAAAACAAATATTCAATTACTTTAACTAAACATCCTGAAAGTGACTGAGGTGTATGCGTGCAGTTGAGTGAATTTGTTATTTGTGAAGCAATTTTAGAAATGCCTACATAGCATGAATGACACAATTTAAAAAAATTAACTGCACGCAACGGCCGCGTACCATTTAAGGGGTAAAAATAACTAAATCAACAAATTATCATTTCACTTCGATAAAGAGGGTCAGGCCAAAGGTTAAAAATAGCAATTGAACCTAAATAGAATGTGTGGGCAATTGCTAAAAACAAACAACAGAAAAAAAAATGATTTGACTTTGGCGTACTTGGAAATTGCTAAGGCTTATACGAGGGTTGCCATATATATTTCGGGCTTGGACCAAACCTTGTGTTGCAATCTGCCAACTAACAACTCTATCGCAAAGCTTGGCATTTTTGAGGTTATACGTACTTAGAACGTTTTGAGATATGAACGTTTTTTGTATTACTTACAGTATAAGTTACTGTAAACATTCATCTCGCCCAAAACAAAAAGGAATTAAATCGTGACCATTTTCGTGCGATTATTTTTTACAACTATCGACATGGATTAACTCAACAACAGTCCATCGATGAACTTAATTCAATTTTTGGCTATGAAGCTCCATCAAGGACCAGTGTTTATCGATTGTATGATGAATTCAATCGAGCTCGTAGTTCACTCCAAAACGACTATCGTGAAAGTTATGCAAAATCAGTTCTTGTTCCAAAAACCATTGATGCTGCGTGCCAACTGACATTTCAAGATCGTCATGTGACCTATCGTAAGATTAAGACAACCTTAGGCATTAGTGGGACCAGCATACATTCAATATTGCGTGCACATTTGACCGACGATCAAAAAAAGTCTCATGTCGATTGGTCGAAAGAAATGCTCCAAAACTACGAATCAACTGCATTTTTATACCCACCACCATAGGATGGGGGTATACTAATTTCGTCATTCTGTTTGTAACTTCTAGAAATATTCGTCTCAGACACCATAAAGTATATATATTCTTGATCGTCATGTCATTTTAAGTCGATCTAGCCATATCCGTCCGTCTGTCCATCCGTCCGTCTGTAGAAAGCACGCTAACTTTCGAAGGAATAAAGCCAGCCGCTTGAAATTTTGCACAAATGAATTTTATTAGTGTAGGTCGGTTGCGATTGTACATGGGCCAAATTAGTCCATGTTTTGATATAGCTGCCATATAAACCGATCTTGGGTCTTGATTTCTTGAGCCTCTAGAGGGCGCAATTCTTATCCGATTTTATTGAAATTTTGCACGTAGTGATTTGGTAGCACTTCCAACAACTACGCTAAGTATGGTTTAAATCGATCCATGTTTTCATATAGCTGCTATATAAACCGATCTTAGATCTTGACTTCTTGAGCCACTAGAGGGCACATTTGGCTGAAATTTTGCATGAGGTGTTTTCTAAACACTTTTAACAACTGTATTGAGTATGGTTGAAATCGCTTCATAACCTGATATAGCTGCCATATAAACAGATCTGGGATCTTGACTTCTTGAGGCTCCAGAGGGCGTTACTATTATCCTAATTGGCTGAAACTTTGTACAACGGCTTCTTCCATGACCTTCAACATACGTGTCGAATATGGTTCGAGTCGGCCTATAGCCTGATATAGCTGCCATATAAACCGATCTTTGATCTTGACTTCTTGAGCACCTAGAGGGCGCAATTCTCATCCGATTTCGCCAAAATTTTGCACGACGTGTTTCGTTATGACTTTCAACAACTGTGCAAACTGTGGTTCAAATCGGTCCATAACCTAATATAGCTGCCATAAAGACCGATCTGGGATCTTGAGTTTTGAGCCTCTAGAGGGCGCAATTATCATCCGATTTTATTGAAATTTTGCACGTAGTGTTTTGGTAGCACCTCCAACAACTACGCTCAGTATGGTTTAAATCGGTCCATGTTTCGATATAGCTGCCATATAAACCTATCTTGGGCCTTGACTTCATGAGCCACCAGAGGCCGCAATTCTAATCCGATATGGCTGAAATATCGCATGACGTATGACTTCTAACAACTGTGCCAAATATGACTCAAAGAGATGTTGACTTCTTGAGCCTCCTTTTTGGCTGAAACTTTGTACAACGGCTTCTCCCATAACCTTCAACATACGTGTCAATGGTACAACGGCTTCTCCAATGACCGTCAACATACGTGTCAAATATGGTACGAATCGGTCTATAGCCTGATCCAGCTCCCATATAAACCGATCTCACTATTTTACTTCTTTGATCCGGTGAAAAATGCATAATTTACGCCCCCATGGCAGCTATATCGAGATATGTTCCGATTTGGATCGAATTCAGCAAGGACATTGAATGGTCTAATAAGTACAAGTCATTGTTCAATTTTGTAGAACAAAATATTGGTCTTTTTGGTAGCTATATACCGACATTAACCATATGCGCCACGAATGTCGAAAAGCCTAACATATATCACTGAGTCAAATTTCAGCGAAATCAGATTATAAATGGGCCTTTTATGGGGCCAATACTTTAAATCGAGAGACTGATCTATATGGTAGCTATATCCAAATTTGAACCAATCTGGGCCAAAAGTGAAGATGGATGTCGAAAGGCCTAACGCAACTCACCCAAATTTCGGCGAAATCGGTTTATAAATGCGCACTTTATGGGTCTAAGACCTTAAATCGAGAGATCGGTCTATATCGCAGCTGTATCGAAATCTCGACCGATCTGGACCAAATTACAGAAAGATGCCGAAGAGCGTAACACAATTCGATGTCCCAAATTTCGCCAATATCGGACAATAAATGGGCCTTTAATGGGCTCAAAACCCATAAAAGGATCGATTTATATGGCAGCTATATCCACATCTGGACCGATCTGTGCCAAATTTAAGAAGAAGAATGTCGAAGGTTAGGCCCTTCACAGTCCTAAATTTCGGCGAAATCGGACAATAAATGCGCCCTCGGATCGAGAGATCTATATGGCAGCTATATCCAAATCTGGACCGATCTAGGCCAAATTGAAAAAGGATGTCGAGTGGCGTAACGCAACTCACTTCAGCAAAATCGATTTATGGGCCTACGACCCTAAATCGGCGGATCGCCTATATGGGGGCTATATCAGGATATAGTCCGATATAGTCCATCTTCGAACTTAACCTGACTATGAACAAAAAAGGAATCTGTTCAAAGTTTCAGCTCAATATCTCTATTTCGAAGGACTGTAGTGATATTGGAGGCCACCATAGCGCAGAGGTTAGCATGTCCGCTTATGACGCTGAACGCCTGGGTTCGAATCCTGGCGAGACCATCAGAAAAAATTTTCAGTGGTGGTTTTCCACTCCTAAAGCTGGCGACATTTGTGAGGTACTTTGCCAAGTAAAAACTTCTCCCCAAAGAGGTGCCGCTCTGCGACACGCCGTTCGGACTCGGCTATAAAAAGGAGGTCCCCTCTCATTGAGCTTAAAATTGAATCGGACAGCAATCATTGATTTGTGAGAAGTTTGCCCCAGTTTCTTAATGGAATGTTCCTGGGCAAATTTGGGTGATTCTAACAGACAGACGGACGAATCGTCTTAGATTTTTACGCTGATCGAGAATTTATATACTTTATAGGGTCGGAAATGGATATTTCGATGTGTTGCAAACGGAATGACAAAATGAATATATCTGCATCCTTCGGTGATGGGTATAAAAAACAGATAAACAAAAAACAGAAAAAAACGAGCAAAGCAAATATGTTCAAAAAGTGATAACTACGGTTGACAAATGACAACAAATTATCCAAAATTTGACAAATAAATACATGCGAGCTACATCTAAATCTGAATCGATTTCGAGAAAACTTTAGGGATGTTATAGAATTCGTCGAAGAAAGCATTGTACAAAATTTTGGGAAGATTGGTCAATAAATGCGCTTCCAGTGGGTCTAGGATTGAAAATCGGGTGATATATTGGGTTGCCCAAAAAGTAATTGCGGATTTTTTAAAAGAAAGTAAATGCATTTTTAATAAAACTTAGAATGAACTTTAATCAAATATACTTTTTTTACACTTTTTTTCTAAAGCAGGCTAAAAGTAACAGCTGATAACTGACAGAAGGAAGAATGCAATTACAGAGTCACAAGCTGTAAAAAATTTGTCAACGCCGACTATATGAAAAATCCGCAATTACTTTTAGGGCAACCCAATATATTTAAATCTGAAACTATTTCTATGAAATTCACCAGTAATACCGAGAGTCATAAGAAAATCCTTCCTGCCAAATTTCGAGAGAATCGGTTAACAAATGACCATTTAATTGCTGTATTACTACAAATCGGACGAACATATATATGGGAGCTATACACAAATTTGAACCGATTTTTATGAAATTCACAAGTAATATTAAGAGTCATAAGAAAATCCTTCCCTCGAAATTTCGAGAGAATCGATTAACAAATTACCATTTTATTGCTGTATTACTGCAAATCGGACGAACATATATATGGGAGCTATACCCAAATTTGAACCGATTTTTATGAAATTCACAAGTAATATTAAGAGTCATAAGAAAATCCTTCGCTCGAAATTTTGAGAGAATCGGCTAACAAATGACCATTTTATTGCTGTATTACTCCATATCGGACGAACATATGTATGGGAGCTATATCCAAATCTGAATCTATTTTTATGAAATTCACCAGTAATATTAAGAGTCATAAGAAAATCCTTCCCGCGAAATTTCGGAAGAATCGGTTAACAAATGACCACTTTATTGCATTATTACTGCAAATCGGCCGAACATATATATGGGAGCTATATCCAAATCTTTACCAATAATATTAAGAGTCATAAGAAAATTCTTCCCGCCAAATTTCGAGAGAATCGGTTCACAAATGACTATTTTATTGCATTATTACTGGAAATCGGACGAACATATATATGGAAGCTATATCCAAATCTGAACCGTTTCTTTCCAATTTCAATAGGCTTCGTCTCTAGGCCGAAAAACATGCCTATACCAAATTTTAAGACGATCGGATGAAAATTACGACCTGTACTTTGTACACAAATTAACATGGGCAGACGGAAGAACAGACAGACCGACAGACGGACAGACATACAGACAGACGGACATAGCTAAATCGAATCAGAAAGTGATTCTGAGTTGATCGGCATACTTATCAATGGGTCTATCTCTCTTCCTTTGGGGTGTTACAAACAAATGCACTAAGTTATAATACCCTGTACCACAGTAGTGGTGTAGGGTATAAATAGTATTTGATTTCCCATGTAGAGTTTTTTCATGATTTCCAAAATCCGCAGTATTTATGGTTCAAAACGGTATGTAACGTGATCGGGGAGAACTCGGTCTCCGATCTTTCGATTTGATATCTTGGGCTCCCGATCTACCCATTAGTCATCGACGGCCCTAAGAAGTTCCAATTTTTTTATGATTTGGCAAAAATTTGGTACATAAAGTAAATATGTGCCATTACACAAACTTCATTTGTGCAAATTTTCAATAGAATCCATGGTGGTGCGCCCCCAACATTCGGCCCTGCAGAGCACTTTCACACTTGTTAAAAATTTAAAACTTTTTCCTTCAAAAAAACTTTGTTAAAATATACCAATATATTAGAGATTATTTCTAGAAATCTAAAGCTCACATACCTTTCTCCGCGAAGTTTTCTTTATACAAAAATTCCTCAAATTGTTTGAATATTTTCCCCATTGATTAAAACACGTCTATTATCTTGTATTGTCCCTTTCACTCAAAACCTCAACGTATTAGATGAAAAGTGGTGCCTCAAGCAGTATTTTCTGCTTATGCGATACTTTGATTCTTTTCAACGTCTGTTTTTAATGCAAATGGGCCAAAAGTTTAGTGAACTCTTCTAGCCCAGCGCTGTCACTCAGTCTCGGTTCTCTAACGTAAAAACATTTTCATTTTGGGCAGTCATCATTTGCTGTATAATCATTTCGTGAGATCAGCAACACTCTGCTGTTGTTTTTAAAATTCCACTCTATTGGCCAACAACATTGGCCCCCAGAAAGATAAATCAAAACAGAATAGCACGATAATGCCAATGAAACTAAATATCAAAAACAACAACAACAACAACATTATGAATGTCACGAGATTTATGTGGGCGTTTTCTTTTGTTTTTTTGCATTCGGATAAAGTGGTGGGTGAGAGAATTCGCGCATGCGCTATAAGCATGAATGACCTAAATTATCATTTGTTGTATTCTAATACACAGCCTAAGTTAGAAAAAGTTAGTGACGATAGTGGTTTTGCGCTAATATGCAAGTGAAGCCTTTTTTTCAGAGCAGTAGACATAACATGAATGAACTACTGTATAGTCCTTTTATACCGCAGGGAAAGGCTAAGCCCCAATCTCCCACAATCACTATCGATTAAGACATAATCATCTGTTAGTTCGATATTTTTCAATTTGGAGCACAGACTTTCATTTCTGTCTATGCCACTGAGCACTAGGGATTGGCTCCATCTAATCATCTTTCAGTGATGGTTATTATCCTCTCCTTAACACTGGAAACTTTATGAGTATTTGAGTATGGTAAAACTTCTCTACAAAGAGATATCGCTCAGCCCAGCCCCATATCATTGAGATTAAATTTGAAAAGGACTCTATTCATTGATGCGGGTCAAGTCTTTTCGCTCTTTTTTAATGGGATGATCAAACAAGGAGGCAGGCTGTCCTGTGATCTTTTTAATATCCTGCTGGAGAAGATTATACAAGATGCAGATATGAATAGATATGGCACACTACTCACAAGACAAGAAATGCTACTCACCTATGCCGACGACACCGACATCATAGGTCGGTCACCAGGTCGGTAGTAACTGCAGCCTTTGAAAGAATCGAAAGGGAATCAGTGAAACTGAGTCTGGTAGAAAATGGAGATAAGACAAAATGGATGGTATCAACTCCCAAAATGCCCGTACAGATAAAGAAAATGAAGAAAGTTGAGAACCACTTCGTTAAGATAGTCAGCAACTTTATCTACCTCGGCACCGTAACCAAAACGAATGATACCAGTTTTGAGATAAAGAGAAGAATAATACTGACAAACAGATGCTACTTTGGACTAAGTAAGCAGTTTAGAAACAAGGCCACCCTTCGAAAGACGAAGATTACACTATACAAGACACTAATACTACCAGTGTTGTTATATGGTTATGAGGCATGGGTACTTGTGAAAGCGGACAAGGCAGTTCTTGGAGTGTTTGAGAGAAAGATTCGTCGTAAAATATATGGATCAGTGTGCGTTAATGGAGAATATAGGCGTTGTATGAACCACAGGCCGCCGTAGCGCAGAGGTTAGCTTATCCGCATAAAACGCTGAAAGCCTGGGTTCGTATCCTGGCGAGACCATCAGAAAAAAAATTTCAGCGGTGGTTTTCCCCTCCTAATGCTGGCAACATTTGTGGGGTACAATGCTATGTAAAACTTCTCTCCAAAGAGGTGTCGCGCCGCGGCACGCCGTTGACCCTGTTCCTTAGTGGAACAGGGTCAAACATGGGCAAAATTTGCATTTGCATGAACAACGAGCTGTATGATAACGTTAGCATAGTTACACGCATCAAAATACAATGGCTGCGTATGAATGAATGAAGAAGCTCCAGCAAAGAAGTCTTTTGAAGGCAAACAGGGTGGTACACGCAAACCGGGAAGACCAAAAGCCCGTTGGATCAAGTGGTGAGAGACACCTCGAAACTTGGTGTCAGAGATTTTAGAATGAGCGCATAAGATCGAGGGGCTTGGAATGCTATACTACGTTCGGCTAGTGGAACAAATGTTCTGTCATAGCCGATTAAAGTAAAATTAGGATCAAGGGAGTATTTTTCGTCTTTTGCAAAAACATGTTTAGATTTCTAATACTGAGATAGTGAATTATTTAAAGAAGTGTTAACATGGAGATTCAAGGTAGTTGCTTGTTTAATGATATTTTGGACATGCTCATAAAAATAAAATGGAACAGATAACACTACTAAAATACCTTATTGAACTCTTCATTGCATAGTGGACTGTAATTAAGGCATGTTTATTTTATTTTGTTTATTTTATATTAATTTCTTATCTCTAATGCTGCATGCAAACAACTTTCAAAAGAGTAATTAAATGTTGCCATTGCGTCTGCTTTGATGTGCCAAGACCTTAGTATTGAGGAAAAGTAAACACAAAAACACATTTTCTTTCTTCCAAATAAGCAGAAATTTTAAATTTTGTCTTCGTTTTTTGTGTATTTCATGGACTCAGTTTATCTATGACGGTGTAGCTTTTGCCCTCAAGCAAGAAAGTCGATTCCGTGTTGAGGGAGTATTTGAACGGGTTTTGTATAGCGTGCCTGCGTGCATGCCTCCACCCTGTCGCAGAGGTCAACAGGTGTAGATGACTTTTATTGAAATAACTGTTGAATTTTCTTATCTTTGTAAGATGAAAAACTTGAAAAAGGTTTAGAAAATTCTAATTAAAAAAGTGTATCTTACAGCAATTGTTGTTGAGACTTGTCTGAAGAACTATAATTTACAGTTTAGCTAATACGAAGTGTTTCCAAGCTCAAATTACAAATTTTGCCCATGAACTCTCCACTAAGGAACAGGGGCAAACTTCTCACATATCAATGAGTGCAGTCCTTTTCAAGTTTTAAGCTCAATGATAAGGGGCCTCCTTTTTATAGCCGAGTCCGAACGGCGTGCCGCAGTGCGACACCTTTTTGGAGAGAAGTTCTACATGGCATAGTACCTCTCAAATGTTGCCAGCAGAAAAACCACGGCTGAAAATTTTTTCTGATGGTCTCGCCAGGATTCGAACCCAAGCTCACACTGATATATTTGTCAAACTAGAAATGACAACTACATGATATTTGTTTTATTGACAGCTATATTTAAAAGGAATGTTTCGTATTATTCGTGTTTCAGTTCAAGCGTAAAAGTGCGATTGCATAATATTTGACTGGAAAATCACAACCGGCTATTGCGGACGAACTCAAATACCTCAAAGTGAACAAATTGTTTGTGTATCGCACTATAATACGTTATTATGATACTGCTAGTGTTGCTATCTTCACTTGCGGCACCATTTCAAAAATTTCGCAACAGTAGCAATATCATAATAACGATTTCTAGTGCGATACACAAACAATTTGTTCACTTTGAGGTATTTGAGTTCGCCAACAATAGGCGGTTGTGATTTTTCAGCCAAATATTACGTAAGTGTGATTGTTGGCGAACTTAAATAGCTCAAAGTAAATAAATTGTTGGGTATCGCACTATTAATTGTTATTATGATACTGCTAGTGTCGCCATACGTCTGAAATAGTTCCGCGAGTGAAGGATCCAATTCAAATAAATCCATGCCGTAGTGGCATTCAAATGGCTAAAGATATAAAAGTAACAAGTGAAAAGATGTAACATACATTGAAAAACAATCTCAAAGTAAAGCCTTACAAGTTTCAAAACGCCCACTATCTAACACCAAAGCAAGGGCGCCCCGGTGGCCAAGTTGGTATCGTGCTTGGATTACCAGCAAGGGGTCGTGGGTTCGATTCCCGCCAGAAGCCTTGGTCTGCCGCTGCTGTGGTATCACAATGGACTTAAAATTGTCTAAGTGAGTCTGTAAAGGACCGTCACACTTACCTAACCTAACCTACACCAAAGCAAAGCAAAAATTAGTCTCAAAATGAGATTGCACGAACTTGTTGAGTTTCCGAACATCTTGTTCTCTGAGGAGTAAACTTTCCCAATTGAGCAATACAGAAAGTCCCAAAATAATGGTGCTTACTTAACAGAGAGAGCACATACAACAATTTGAGCGTACGAATTTAGAGCCACCCGTAAGTAATTTCCATCTCAAGTAATGGTATGGCAGCCGAAAGTCGCTCTGCAATCGTTTGGATCAAGCCTGGTGTCAAAGAAAACATTTTGGAAGCTGATTTGGAGGGAGCCGTGGGCACACAAACATTTCGTTCGTAGACCAAGGATGTACCAGCAAAACTCGGCACCGTCACATAAAGCACATACAAACAAAGAATGGCTAAACAATCATGTTTCTCACTTCTTTTCGTTCATACAGTGGCTGTCCAATTCGCCAGATGCCAATCCGATGGACTTTTGTACTTGGGTTATTGTAGAGAGCAAGATAGGGACTAAACAAACAAAAAGGCATTATGTGCGATATAAAAACCATCTTATTTTGTAGATATATCTGAATAGGGATGGGTCTAAATCATATTTGATTCAAGTGCCGAGAACTCTTATACAAGTCACAACGAAATCAAGCATTTAATCCGCTATTTATGGGTTTAAGACGTCAAATTAGAAGATAGGTCTATATGGCTGCTACATTTAAATAAAGTCGAGTCGAAAACATAATTGCGTCGGAGTGGAGTGTAGACCCCCACATTGAGAATCCAAGGACTGAGATCTGTCTAAGACTACCTGACCATAAAACGACCTGGGGGTCTACTTTGAGAACCCAAGGACTGAGATATGTTTTAGACTGCCTGTCCATAATACGGAGATCTGTTTTGGACTGCCGGATCATAATACGGTCATACAGGTAAAGAAGCGGGCGTTCACGGAATGCGTAGAGTGGTGTGGTACTAACGAGAGGACGTCGAGTGTGAACATCTTTACGGACATTAAAATAGCCATAAGGGCAATAACAACCAGGACAGTAAGATCACGAACAGTCTTGGAGTGTAAGAAGGAGATTAACGCCTCTCTGAGAATGGCACGATCTGCATCGTGTGGGTGCCGGGCCATAGCGGAGTAAGGGGGAATGAAAGGGTACACGATTTGGCATAGAAGGCCAGAGAACTGTCGTCGATAAACTTGGCCAACCCGAAGACTTTCGGGCCGATGCAGTCCGATTTAAGGGCGTGGGTGACAAACGCTTATGTAACACTGGAGAATAGCGAAACAGTCGGTAGAACGGTGATCCGGATCGTGAGAGGACGAGGCTATTACTGAAAGAAGGTAAGATGCAGGTCAGTATAGTCACAACGGGGAACACATGATTACGAGCTCACTTATGTGAAATCGGTGCGGCAAGTGATAGCATGTGAAGGACATGTGGGGAGGATGATGAGACGTTAATGCATTTCCTTTGTCATTGCCCGGCTTTCGCGTCTAACAGATACCGGCACTTAGGTGGGGACACTATATCAGACATAAACCAACTTAGGGGAGTGGCATGTAAAACAATTAAGGATTTTGTAAGTAGCACGGAAATCCTAACTTAGATTTTAGTTTTCGAGGTTACTTTTTTGTATTTAGAGCGCACAACAAACCGATTACTGGCTTAGGTATATGTCCCTAGTGGCATGCGGCGAATTAATATCTGCACCCTATTTTCAACCTTACCTATTCGATTTGACCGAATATTGTTCAATTTATGCCGCTACAACTGCACATTGGGGACATCGTGGGGCAGTTCGGTCAGAAAACAAGTCAACCACTTCATATATTTTTATACCCTACACTACTACTGTAGTACAGGGTATTATAACTTAGTGCATTTGTTTGTAACACCCAAAAGGATGAGCGATAGACCCATTGATAAGTATACCCATCACTTTCTGATTCAATTTAGCCATATCCGCCAGTCTGTCTGTCTGTCCGTCTGTCCATGTTAATTTGTGAACAAACTACAGGGCGCAATTTTCATCCGATCGTCTTCAAATTTGGCACAGGTATGTATTTCGGCCTAGAGACGAAGCCTATTAAAATTTTAACAAATCGCTTTAGGTTTGGATATAGCTCCCGTATATATGTTCCTCCGATTTGCAGTAAAACTGCAATAAAATTATCATTTGTAAACCAATTCTCTCGAAATTTGGCAGGTAGGATTTTCTTATGACTCCCGACATTACGGGTGAATTTGTTAGAAATCGGTTCAGATTTGGATTTAACTCCCATACATATGCTCGTCCGATTTGCAATAATAATTCAATAAAATGGTCTTTTGTTAACCGATTCTCTTGAAATTTGTTAGGAAGGATCTTCTCTTGACTCTCGACATTGCTGGTGAATTTCACGAAAATCGGTCCAGATTTCGATATAGCTCTCATATATGCTTTATCGAAATTCACCCGTAATGTCGTCCGATTTTCACTCCTAGAGCCACTTCAAGTGCATTTATTGATCGATCTTCCCAACATTTTGCACAATGCTTTCCTGGACGACTGCCACAGTATCTGAGAAGTTTGTTCGAAATCGGTTCAGATTTAGGTATAGCTCCCATATATATGTGCCTCCGACTTTGAGAAGTATTGCAATAAAGTGCTCACTTGTTAACCGATTCTCTCGTAATTTGGCAGTAGGGTTTTCCTTATTACTCTGGACATTACTGGTTAATTTCATAAAAATCGGCCCAGATTCAGATATACCTGTCATATAGGTATCGCCCGATTGTCACTTCGAGCCAGTGCATGCGCATTTTTTGACCAATCTTTGGCACAACGCTTTTATCGACGAGTACTACATTATCTGAAAAGTTTTCTCGAAATCGGTTTATAATTAAATATAGCTCCCATATATATGTTCCTCAGACTTTGGGTAATTTGCAATAATGTTGCCATTTGTGAACCGTAGTTATTACAGTTTGAACATATTTGCTCGAATTATGATACGAATTGTTTAATAACCCATCAGAAAACATCCGGCGAGGTCTATCAAAATTGGTTCAGAATTGGACATTGCTCCTACTTTGTACCTATAGGTTAGGTGTTGGGTATTATAAAGTCGGCACCGCCCGACTTTTGCGTTTCCTTACTGGTTTGTTATGAATTTATACAGACTTCGAATCCAAATTCGGGTACATTTGCTGTACAGACATCTAACCCAAATCGGATCGTTTGGTTAACTGGGGACTTCTACAGAAGCTGTGGGGATGTCTAGAAAGAATAGAAGACTTTAGAACATATTTTATATCCCGCTCTGGGAAGCAGACGTAGTTTCACTTTAGATTCTTATTTCTTTGAGGAATTGTCTGAGTTGTTAGGGTTTTTAAAGCTGTCGAAAATTTCTTAAAGAAAATCAGCAGATATGGAAATATTTGAAGAAGTTTTTAGAGTTTTGAAGTAGTCTGTCTTGGTTTAACGGTAGTAATCAGAAGACATCATTCCTTCCCTTAACCCAATTGAATACCAATGGACCAAAATATCTAAGTGAATCTGTCTGCTGTAATATCCAAATAGTGAAAAGTGATAATGAAGATGAACTGATATTGAAGATGAACTGATACTGAAGATGAACTGATACTGATACTGACTCCTTATCCAAATACTGAATACTGATACTGAAGATGAACTGATATTGAAGATGAACTGATACTGATAATGACACCTTATGAAGCCATGAAAAATGAAGATTAACTGATATTAAAGATGAACTGATACTGAAGATGAACTGATACTGACTCCTCATCCAAATACTGAATACTGATACTGAAGATGAACTGATATTGAAGATGAACTGATACTGACACCTTAAGAAGCCATGAAATCACAAAATATACACAAATTTGTTTTACATGCCCTAGTAACCATCGCAAAGATACAATGTCCTTATTGCAATAAGGACTAAAATATTGAACCCATTCTACAAAGATGGCACATTATTCTAGCATTATTATATTATTAGTTGACAACTTTAGCAAATTTGAACAACTCATTATATACATCAGTGATTTTTCTCATATAAAAAACACATGGTGATTATAGAACAAACAATGTTAACGAGTTTTTTGTTACAGCTTTAGTTGTAATGTTCTTCTCCAAATCCTTTTTTCGTTTTTTATTAGTTCATTGGCCTTGGAGAATTGTGGTTCTCAAAACGAAAAACAAAAACATAAATATGTAAAATTTTCCTCCGGAGTGAGTTCTTTTGCTTCGTGACAGTGTTTGAAATGACATGCATATTAAAATGGAAACTTGTGTTGAAGACATTCAGTGAAATATAGCCATTAAATTGGCAAACTACTCATTTCCAAGCTATCAACAATGATAAACGCTAATAATGCGGAATGGCAAACACGTGAAACACATTTAACGAAATGACAATTTAGTTAGAGCAAAAAGTAAAACTAAGGTTGTGGGAGCAATCTTAATATCTGTAATGTTGACAAGCAACTGTTTAAGTTGATAAGCAACTGTTTCTAGTTCACAACTGTTTAAGTTGCCTCAAAAAAGTTTTGAACTTTAGTAAGCCTGTTTTCTTCATATATATATGATATATATATGAGAGCTATAAATAAATCTGAACTGATTTCCATGAAATTCACAAGTAATGTCCAGAGTCGAAAGAAAATCCTTTCTGCCAAATTTTGAGAGAATCTGTTTACAAAAGACCATTTTATTGCAATATTACTGCAAATCGGACGAACATATGTATGGGAGCTATATCTAAATATGAACTGATTTCGAGCAAATTTCTGAGATACTGTGATAGTCGTCGAGGAAAGCGTTGTACGAAGTTTGGGGAAGATCGCGCATGTGGCTCTAGGAGTGAAAATCGGACGATATATATATATGAGAGCTATATATAAATCTGAACCGATTTCCATGAAATTCGCCAGTAATGTCGAAAGTCACAAAAAAATCCTTTCTGCCAAATTTCGAGAGAATCGGTTAACAAATGAGCATTTTATTGCATTATTACTGAAAATCGGACGAACATATATATGGAAGCTATATCCAAATCTGAATCGATTTTTTCCAATTTCAATAGGCTTCGTCTCTAGGCCAAAAAACATGCTTGTACCAAAATTTAAGACGATCGGATGAAAACTGCGACCTGTACTCTGTACACAAATTAACATGGACAGACAGACGGACGGGCAGACAGACGGACATAGCTAAATCGAATCAGAAAGTGATTCTGAGTCGATCGGTATACTTATCAATGGGTCTATCTCTCTTCCTTTTGGGTGTTACAAACAAATTCACTAAGTTATAATACCCTGTACCACAGTAGTGGTGTAGGGTATAACAAGTAAACTGGCATTAAGTTTGGCCGGGCCGAACTTTAGATACCCACCACCTCGGGCATATATGTAAACCCCTTTTTGTCACAATCCGGTGAAACTTGAATAACTTAGGCACCCAAATTCGGCACGGACATTGAATGGTCTAATAATTATAAGTCACTGTTCAATTTTGTAGAACAAAATATTCGTCTTTTTGGTGGCTATATCCAAATATAAACCGATCTGACTCATATAGGACACGGGTGTCGAAAAGCATAACATAAAACACTGTGTCAAATTTCAACGATCGTTCTATATGGCACCTATAACCAAATCTGGACCGATCTGCACCAACTTAAACAAGGATATAAAAATTATCCTACTATATTCGTAGTTATATCATAATGGCGATAAAATGCCCCCTGTGGCGCACCATACACACTGGAGGTATGCGTTGACATCCAGGGGGCTTTTAACAATGTGCAGAGCGACACACTGATCCAATCCTTAGAACAGTACCGGGTGGACCCGGTCCTTAAAGACTGGATAAACCATACGCTAAGGAACAGGTGGATAAATTATGTGTCCCTTGGCATAAATATAAGGGAGAAAGTGACACAGGGCACGTCACGGGGGGGCATTTTATCGCCACTCCTATGGGTGACCACCATAAATGACCTATTAGGGACGCTGACTGAGGAGGGATTTGAACCCGTCTGCTACGCAGACGATCTTAAAATACTTCTAAGGGGTAAGGATCCGCACGAGCTATGCAGAAGGGCCAAAAAGGTCTTGCACATGGCATATGACTGGACTAGACCCAGAGGTC
Source organism: Stomoxys calcitrans (assembly GCF_963082655.1). Taxonomy (NCBI): domain Eukaryota; kingdom Metazoa; phylum Arthropoda; class Insecta; order Diptera; family Muscidae; genus Stomoxys; species Stomoxys calcitrans. Next base: position 86,794,300 of record NC_081556.1, on the reverse strand, counting down.
TCAATGTTAATCCAGAGAAGACTGAAATATGCCTGTTCACGAGGAAGACGAAGGTGGGCCAATTTAACACACCACGTTTCCTCAATAAGAAGATTTCGATATCTGACAAGGTCAAATACTTAGGTGTGATCTTGGACAGGAAACTGAATTGAAAGTGTCACATTCAGGAGCGTACTGAGAAGGCTCACAGATGTTGAGCACTACGTAGACGGGCCGTAGGCTCGAAATGGGCCTGAATTCTAGGATAGTCCACTGGCTCTACAGGAGCGTGATTAGACCAATACTTACATACGCCTCAGTTGTTAGGTGGACTGCTATGGAGAAAAAGTGCAACAACAGGTTCAATGAACATGTTGTCTTGGCATAGGCGGAGCGATGAGGACCACGCGCACTAGGGCACTGGAGACTATTTTAGATATCCGACCGTTTGACATACAGATTAAGTGATGGGAGAATGGAGGATGGGAGCAAATCATACCATCGCGGTATAATTGATAGGTAACCTGGAAGGAAGGGAACAGGTTTCCGATCGGATACCTGAGATGAACCTTGAAGTCGAGTGCGTGGCACTGCTGCCATCGGCACAGTCTTGGATTGCGGAACCCTAATATTGCCATCTAGAAGATCATGTTACACGGATGGATGAAAGCTAGTGGACAGAGTGGGCCTGGGGTCTACATTGAGAATCCAGGGGCTGAGATCTGTTTTAGACTGCCTGAGCACAATACGGTCCTGCAGGCAGAGGACATCGATACTTTACTGACAGTAAAATTGCCATAAGGGCAATAACAACCAGGACGGTAAGGTCACGAACAGTCTTGCAGTGTAATAAGGATTTTAACGTCTTCTCCGAGGATGGAAAAATCCGCATCGATTGGGTGCCGGGCCATAACGGAGTAAGGGGAAATAAAAGGGCAGACGATTTGGCGGTGAAGGCCAGAGGACTGCCGTCAATAAACTTGGTTAACCCGAAGCCTTTCGGGTCAACGCAGTCCGAGGGGGAGTTAAGGGAGTGGACGACAAATGACCATGCAACATTGTGGTCGAAACGGTCGGTAGGACATCAAAAATCCTATTGGGGATCCAGATCGTGAAAAGACGAAGCTATTACTGAAAGGAAGTAAGTAGGAGGTCAGTATAACTATTGGTATCATAACGGGAAACATAGGACTACGAGCTCGGTGCGGCAAGTGAAAGCATGTGTAGGGCATGCGGGTAAGATGATGAGACGTTGGAGCATTTCCTTTGTCATTGCCCGGTTTTCGCGTACAACATATACCGGGACTTAGGTGGAGACACAATATCAGACATGAACCAATTTAGGGGAGTGGTATTGAAAACAATTAAGAATTTTGTGAGTAGCACGGAATTCCTAATTTAAAATTTTCTTTTTAGAGGTTACTTTATAGTTTTTAGAGCGCACAACAAGCCGATTACTGGCTTAGGTGTATGTCCATAGTGACATTGGGCGGATTAATATCTGCACCCTCTTTTTAACCTAACCTAACCTTTATCATAATAGTGGCTGGTCTCTTTCATATTTTATTCAGGTCCCGAGAACTCATACACAAATAAAATTTTCAGACACTTAATCTACTTTTTATGGGATTAAGACCCTAAATTGGAAGTTCGGTCTATATGATTGTTATATCTATACAGTCTAATCTGACGCATATGTGTGTCGGATGTCGGGAGGCTTAAACCAACTCACTATTTCAGATCGGTCTATATGGCAGCTATATCTAAATAAAGTCCGGTCTGAACCAAATTTAGTTCGGATATTGGGAGGCCTAAAATTACCCACTGTTTCAAATTTCAGTGAAATCGGGTAATAATTTAAAGCTTTTATGGGCTTCAGACCCATAATCGGCAGATCGGTCTATATGGCAGCTATATCTAAATATAGTCCGATCTGAACCATATCTGGCTCCTTTGATGGAAGGTCTAAAGTTATTCACTGTTTGAAATTTCAGCGAAATCTGATAAAAAATAAAGTTTTTATGGGCTTCAGACCCTTTATAGGAAGATCGGTCTATATGATAGCTATATCTAAACATAGTCCGTACTGAACCAAATTTAGTTCGGTTATTGGGAGGCCGAAAACTACCCACTGTTCCAAATTTCAGCGAAATCGGGTAATAAATTAAGCTTTTATGGGCTTCAGACCCTAAATCGGCAAATCGGTCTATATGGCAGCTATATCTAAATATAGTCTGCCCTAAACCAAATTTGGTTCGGATATTAGGACGCCTAAAACTACATACTGTTTCAAATTTCAGCGAAATCGGGTAATAAATAAAGCTTTAATGCGCTTCAGACCCTTTATCGGCAGACTTGCCTATATGACAGCTATATCTAAATATAGTCCGATCTGAACCATATCTGGGTCCTTTGATGAGAGGTCCAAAACTACTCACTGTTTGAAATTTCAGCAAAATCGGATAAAAAATAAAGCTTTTATGGGCTTCAGACCCATTATCGGCAGATCGATCTGTATGGCAGCTATATCTAGATACAGTCCGATCTGAACCATATCTGGGTCCTTTGATGGGAGGTCTAAAACTACTCACTGTTTGAAATTTCAGCGAAATCGGATAAAAAATTAAGCTTTTATGGGCTTTAGACCCATTATCGGGAGATCGGTCTATATAGCAACTATGTCCAAATATGGTCCGATTTGACCCGTTCAAAAAGACGTATCTGTGCGTAATTTCAGCTCAATATTTGAAGGCTGTAGAGTGATTACAACAGACGGACGGACAGACGGTCAAACACGCAGCCATCGTTACATCGTCTTAGAATTTTACGACGATCCGATATATATATACTTTGTAGGCTCGGAAATTGATATTTCGATGTGTGGCAAACGGAATGACTAAATGAATATACCCCCTATTCTAAGGTGGTGGGTATAAAAATGCCCACAATTATTTCCCCGTCCTCGTAGCAAGCTTTAACAAAAACCTCAAACAAAATATAAACCAAAAATTTTGCTTATCAACAACTTAATTCCGAAATAAATTCCCATCATCCATATTTCCATAACTTATTTAGACAATTTAAAATTGTCGTGGAAAAAAAGCTATTTAATACACTTTTGCCTGGCTATTCTTGAAAAGCAATCATTATATGTGCAAATTAAAAATTAACACCTTAATGGCGAATTTAACGAATTTACCTAGTCAATCAATGCCAAGAAAAAGTAACACCCAAAAAATCGGGCAAATAAATTGAGATATCACCCAATGGAAATGACATGGGAATATTCATAAATAGCATGGCATATTTGTTTACCATAATTAATTACAAATTCAAATTATGATCATTTTTTATTATTGTGGGCCAGAGGAATATTTTTGCAATAAACATTTGTACAAGAAATAACGAAAAATGATCCACGATTGAGAGGCATTCCATGCCCATTCACATAATTAATTTGGTCGATTGCATGACACTAAGCACTCATTTATTGGCATATTTATGGTACTTTTCCGTTATAGTTCGAATCCATAAATAAATAACATAACCATGCCATTGACAACTATGATGACGATGTGATGTTAATGATTATGATGATGATGATCTATTATTGGAGCAACGTTGTTGATGAGCTAAAAATTGTAGAATTCCAAAAACCAGAAATACAAACGTGACAAATAACGAGAAATTTTACAATTCATTAACTTTACTTGGCTGCTATAGGAAAAAAACACAACCAGGCGCAGTGGTTTTGAAACCTGGTATAGGGAAACTCAGAATTGTTTTTTTTTTGTTGATGATAGAGCCGGCAGAACCTTATAGCTGACTTGAAATGTTAATAAATTCACACAGGTATACATGTCAAACTAGAAATGACAACTGTATGACATTTGTTTTATTGGCAGCTCATTATATTGATTAGCTGTCATCAAAAGCATTTGCTTTTGAGTTTCTTTGAAAATAAATTTATCCAAGAGGGAGTTCAAGCGTAGCAGTGTGATTGCTTCATATTTGTCTGGACCAGGTATTGTTGGCGAACTCAAATACCTCAAAGTAAACAAAATGTTTGTGAATCGCCGCATAAATCGTTATAGTGATACTGGTAGCTAGGCAAAAGAGCTGGTGAACTATCAATGGATAGAGATGGGTTTCTACCGGATTAAATACCCAACGCTTGAAAATTTATTGTGTAAATACCTTTTTTTGGGTATTTATAATTTTGCCGATATCTTGGACATAAAAATATTTTCCAAAAAATTTTTGATAATTTCGTATTCTTTGTATATAAACCTGATCTTCTAATCTCATAAAATCGTATTTTGTTTATATATAGCCGCTATATAGACCGATCTCCAGACTTAAAGTCTTGAGGCAATAGATTGGTAATTTTTCATCCGATTTCGATGAAATTTGACAAAGTGAGTTCTGGTAGACCCCTACCCATTTCTGTGAAGTGTGATTCAGATAGGACTATATATGGATATAGCTGCGATTTACGTTTGATGATGTACGAAAAAGGTTAATGTAGCACACGACTGTCTCTGTCTATACTGACCTTCATCAATTTTAAAGGTTCGCAAAAAGAGAGCGAGCAATAGAACCCACAAGTGTGGGATCTATGTTCAACCACAAAAGAGAGCAGTGAAAGAGGAACGAGACAAAATAAACTCAATTATGAAGGGGGCAGAAGGGAACGAGCACAGTGGAATGTACACACACTCGAGCACATATATATGTGTATAATGGCTAATGGCGTGAGGGTCCACCTTTGGCCCGCAGTGTGAACAGAGGCCATAAAAGATCCATTTTTTACCGGAATTCGAGGAAATTTGGCACAGTGTGCTCAAAACTCACTGTTTCAAATTTCATTGAAATCGGATGAAAAATGCTCCTTTTATAGGCTCACTATATCGGAAGATTGGTCTATATGGCAGCTATATCCAAAAATGGTCCGATCTAGACCACATTTGAAAGGAATGGGAAGGGGTCTACCAGAACATACTGTGCCAAATTTCACCGAATTCGGGTAAAAAATATGTCTCTTATGGCCTCAATACCATATATCGGGAGAATACCATATAGGGCAACTATATCCAAATATAGTTCGATCTGAACCACACTTCACAGAAATGGTTAGGGGCCTTATCAGAACTCACTGTGCCAAATTTCATCGAAATCGGATCCAGTTTTTACCCAAATTCGAGGAGATTTAACACAGTGTGCTCTAGTAGTCCCCTATGTCAAATGTGGTCCAGTTCGGACCATATTTGGATATAGCAGCCATATAGACCAATCTCTCGATATAGTATAATGAGCCTATAAAAGGAGCATTTTTCATCCGATTTCAATGAAATTTGAAACAGTGAGTTTTGATATTCAACTAAAAGGTTTAGAAGGGTACCAAGTTTAGAGGGATACCAGAACTTGCTGTGCCACATTTCATTGAAATTGGATGAAAAATGCTCCTTTTATAGGCTTAATACACTACATCGGGAGATCGGTCTGTATGGCAGCTATATCCAATTATGGTCCGATCAGAACACACTGTGCCATATGTCATCGAATTCGGGTAAAAAATGGATCTTTTATGGCCTCAATACCATATATCGGGAGATCGGGCGGTCGGTCTTAGGGCAACTATATCCAAATATAGTTCGATCTGAACCACACTTTACAGAAATAGGTAGGGGTCTATCAGAACTCACTGTGCCAAATTTCATCGAAATCGGACGAAAAATTACCAATTTATTGCTTCACGACTTTAAGTCTGGAGATCGGTCTATATAGAGGCTATATATAACTAAAATCCCATTTTATGAGATCAGCTGGAATTTACCCTATTTACCGGATAAATACCTTTTGGGTATTTACCCATCGTCCATCTCTATCAATGGAGTTAAGTTCTATAAGTGTGAATGCGTTCAATTTGACAACAAAATCACAACTGGTTGTTGTTGGCGAACTCAAACACTTCAAAGTGAACAAAAGCAAAATCACAACTGGTTGTTGTTGGCGAACTCAAACACTTCAAAGTGAACAAAATGTTTGTGTATCGCTCCATAACTCATTGAAATGATCTCCTATTAGAGTTAACACCATTTTTAATAAAAATTACACTTAAAACGCATCTATATTGAGTCTTCTTTACAGTACTGCAAGCTAAATTGATTGTGCTGTGTCAAGTTTTCTGTATAGAGAGGAAACAATGAAATTACCTTTTTCGCGAAAAAATTCCAAAAATTTACTTTTTTACATTTTTTGATTTGTAAATCGCCATACTTTTGACTGAATGATCGGAGCTTATCATATATCGCGACAAAAAATAGTACATTTTCTTAGCTTCTTAAAAAAATTGAAATCGATTCAGAAATGCTTTCACAAGCAACAAAATAAGAGACCAGCTTCTGCAAAAATTACAAAAAGAAAATTTTTGGTCAAATTTCTTGGACACTGTAAAAGATATTCCGCACATTTAAGCCTGTTTTTTGTAGGGCTTTTTAAGCACTTAACAGCAAAAAAGGAAATTTTGAAAATCGGACCATAAATGCGTTTTGACAGAAGATATTTCTATCCGTTCCAAAAATGACAGACTTTTTTCCACTTATTTTTTTCCCCCATCCCACTGTGCGTCGCCTTTCGAGACTTATCTCGAAGAATTAGTTCACATGTCCTTTGAACTTTGTACGATAGTTCCAAGTCTTGCAGGTTCGTCTTCTTTAGAATTCTCTGTGACATGGTACCCAGAACACATGAATTTTGAACTGTTCAGTCATATTAAATTACAATTCTGTGGCAGTCAATGCCGGCCTTTGAATTCAGAAATATAATCTAGAGATTTTAGGGTTGCCTGGTTGTATTTATCAAACATAAAAGTGCACATTCAGCGCTTTTAAAGCCCGAAACAGCTGTTTAAACATTCAAAACCCTATCTCCATCAAAGTGAAAAAGTGATTCAAACATTGACTTGAGCACGAAGAACATCAAACCATTTTCAATGACAATTGTTTTTTTAATGCGGAACCCGAAACATAAACTGATGAAATGACATTGACGCATACAGAATTCATATTCTACGTGCTTTTATTCATTTATCTATAATCATCAACCCACTGTGCAAGTGATAGTAATATCTTGAAGAAAGAAAAACTCGCATATTCAACATCTCTTCCCAGTGGAATATTTCGTTTTTTCATTGTTGATGTTTTTTTTATAACAAAAGAGTTGTGATCTACACAAATTAATGAATTTATTGACAAAACGTTAATTTAAATTTTATATTGTTCATTGAGTTTAACATTTTATCGCGCTACAATGTCTTGGCTGAAAGCAAGTGAATTTATGAAGCGGCGGAAAAAAAAACATTATACAGATAAAATAAACAAATGAAGTTGTATGAATGTAGATGGGGGTAGTGACATCACGCAAATTTTCAGTTCCGCTCGTAAATATTTTCTTGTTGTGTGGTGAGGCCGCTAGTTGGCCTTATGTCGACTTTTTTTCTCTAATGTTGCATCGCCAATCACGAGATTTTATTCAGCTAAAATTGTTTTGCAAAAAAGCAATGATCAATTTATATACCAAGTGATTTGCGTTTAGTCTTTAGAGACGGCATCATAAGACATCGCATGTTGGGCAATTATTTTCTTTGTTATTTCCATTATAAAATTAAATTGCCAAAAATGTTTGAATTAATTAACATTGTATTCAATAGTAAAAACAAACTGACTGACAGACTGACTTACTGCTTTCCAGAATTAGGGAGGAATTATTTATTGTTTTGTTGAAGAATTATGAGGCGTGTTTTTGTTATATGCTAAACAAAGCTGTCAATCATTTGAAATAGTGTATTTATAACTATATAGGAAGTTGGAAAAGTCTAAATGCGCAATTGAAGGCCACCGCAGCGCTGAGGTTAGCATGTCATCCTATGACGCTGAACGCCTCGGTTCGTACTCTGGCAAGAATATCAGAAAAAAAAATTTTTCAGCTGTGGTTATCCCCTTCTTATGCTACCAGCTTTTGTGAGGTACTATGCCACGTAAAAACCGCTCCCCTAAGGTATCACTCTACGGCACACCGTACGGACTCGGGCGCAAAAAGAAAGTCCTTTATCATTGAGCTTATCATGAAATCGGTTAATAGCTTCCATATTAACCGATTTCCCGATTCTACTTCTTGAGCCTCTATAGGGCGCAATTCTTATCCGATTTGGCTGAAATGTTTCTTCAACGTACGTGTCAAATATGGTTTGATACGGTCCATAACCTTATGTAGCACCCACATAAACCGATATCCCGATTTTACTTCTTGAGCTCCTATATAACACAATTTTATCCGTTTTGGCTGAAATTTTGCGCTATAACATCCAAAACAAGTATGGCCCGAATCGATTCACTACCTGATATAGTTCCGATACCATGGCAATTTTTATCCATTATCCTCTATTTGCCTATAAAGAAATATCAAGCAAAGAACTTGAAAAAAAACGATCCATGGTGGAGGGTATACGAGCATAAGATTTGGCCCGGCCGAACTTAGCACGCTTTTACTTGTTTCGATCTGTATTTTCGTTTTCAGAAAACAAATTAACAAATTTTGTGTGCCTGTCAAGAGGCTCCCGGAGGACTTAGAACCTTCAAATGTTGCACATGATATCATTAAAACACCTCAGCTTTTTATATTTTAAAAGAGTTATCTATACCAGTTCTCAAACGGCAGATTTTTTAAATATTTTTTTTTCGATTCCACCCCATTGTGCATTGTCGGGTAAACGATGAGACCTTAGAGGAAAAACGGTAAACAGCAGAAATTTAGAATACATACCAAAGAATGGACCGGAGGAACCTTATCGCCAATACTCGAAATAGATACTAGCTCAATCTCACTATGAGTCCCTGCACGTTGCCAGAATACATTTCTATAGCTTCTTTATACGTTGACTTCTATAGAAATGATTCCGGGCCAGGGCTTCGGGATATACTATAAAGAACTAAGACTGGAATTGCCATGAAGGTTACCCGATCACTGTAATGTGTATCCAAGGAATATCATTACAATTAACAAGAAGAAGTGGCATGGGATAGCTGTGAGCACCACACAAGCTGGAACATTAAGGTCCGATCTGTGTGGGGTTCATTTCTGTCGCGAGAAGCTAAACTGTGAGCTACCGGGCTATCGGGCTCCGGCTCATGCACAACTTCTGAGTGCCTATGATGATCGTTATGACAAGGTTAGTGATTGGCGCCTTAAAATAACCAATGGGCACCTCGTTCCAGCAGCGATCGATTCTTTGGACCGAAACGAGTTTGCTCACCAACAGGAGCTTGATGAGGATCGCCACCCCCACATGAAAATGCAGCTACAACAACCACAACTAATACTTGACACTTGGCGAGTGAATACTTGAGAGAGTGTTGGCTTACGATATCTCATCATCATGATTTTTCACAATGACGATTTAACGATGTCCGTGTGTCTGTCCTTGTATCCGTCCGTCTGTTGTTATCACTCTACAGCCTTCAAAATTGAGATATCAAGCTTAAATTTAGCACAGATATATCTTTTTGATGCACGCAGGTAAAGTTCTTGAACGGGCCAAATCGGACCATATTTGTATATAGCTGCTTTATAGATCGATCTGCCGATTAAGGGTCTGCAGTCCACAAAAGCTTTACTTTTTATCCCATTTCGAAACTGTGAGTAGTTTTAGGCCTCCAGACTTCTGACCCAAATATGGTTCAGATCGGACTATATTTAGATATATGTAGATGCCATATAAACCAATCTGACGGTAAAGGGTCTGAATCCCATAAAGCTTTATTTATTACCTGATTTCGCTGAAATTTGAAACAGTGAGTTATTTTAAGCCTCCCGATATCTGACCTGAATATAGTTCAGATCGGACTATATTTAGATACAGCTGCCATTAAAAGCTTTATTTATTACCCAATTCCATACAAAGCGAATTTCTTGCATGATTTCGCTGAAACTGTTACTTGTATATGAATTCTCGGGATCTGGATCGGGATATAACTATGGATATAGTAGTGGAGTTATAATAAAGTAGGATGATTATTATATTCTTGGTGGTGGGTATCCAAAGTTTTCACTTGTTTTCTTCTTAGGGTGTCAAAATGGGCCTCCGAGTGAATATTTTGTGGTGGGCTACCCATTCAACCTAAACCCATCGCTTTGCTGTCGTTTGCAAAAACCGAAATATCACACGACGTGTGCTTCACGACACGTTACTGTCTAAATGGAAAATTTGCTAAAAGACTAAAGGTTTTAAGCTTGGTATAATTAAGAAGGGTAAAGACATTAGTCCAACAAGAAAGAAATCAACTATACAACCCTGCGAATATGGTGGCGAAAATTCCCGCTAGGTTTCAAATTTCTGCACACTGGCAAATTGACCTTCTAGTTTTTATTTCCATTATCATGTGTAGTTTAAATATAAATTAAAACAATAAAAATATGAAATAGAAACAAAATGTGAAAGCACTTTAAAATCCAAACTAACCATATGAAGTTCTAGTGGTATTTTAATATTTCTCCGCAATTGGAAAATTCCATCAGCTGGGCTAGTGACTTTACCTTGTAATAATTTGTTTCAAGTATCGAATTCAGCAGCAGCTGTAAGGACATTGGGAAGGAGGAAATTACAGAATACCAGCTGAGTTCATGGGGAATGCTCACTGGCAAGTGGAATGAGTTAATGTTTAGCTTGTTATTTCTTTAATGGCTTGCTTACATTAGCGGATGTGAAATTCGCCAGTTATTAGGTTCTTTAATGCGATCTGGCTGGTTCAACAGTAGCAACTAGAGGGCGTCTTCCTACTCTTGTTCCTGTGGTATCACAATGAACTAAACTATCTATGCGAATCTGCAGATTGTCACTTAAACCTTACCTTACCCAACAGATGACAGTTTGCAACTACATATGATTAGAAATAGAAATGGTATACAAAGTTGGAGCATATACTACTACTCGCTATATGTGCATGCCTTAACTGTCCATATATTTTCTCTGTTCTAAAAATAGAAAAAAATAAACCGCATTTCATACTTCATCTCAAACCAAACCTGCTGTTTAAATGCTCACAAATAAAAAAAAACGAAACAAGAAATGTTCTGATTCCGATAAGGTATTAATTGTCACAATAAAACAGATGGTCAAACTTGAGTTTTATATTTAAAACAAATGAATTTTATGTGCTCGTCGCCCAAACACATTTAGAAAATTAACGGTGATGGATTATTTCCGATTGGCAATGCGAAAAAAACCCAAAATCACATATGCACGAGTAATGAATTTATTTTTATTTCCCCAATAGCCATTGTAAAAGGATGAAATCGATTGTGATCATTACAGTGTTGGGCCATGAATGAGATCATCTCTGAAAGTATGATGGTAAAAGTGATAATTTGGGAAACTTTTCTGAGCCTTTTAACTTTTGGGGGTTCCCAAACCGCAGTAAATAACCTTCTGGCTGTTACAAATAAGTGCAATACCCTATACCATATCGATTGTCTTATATATTTTGGCAGACATTTTCACCAAACAAGAGACTTTTTAGCCGTGTGGCTACCGGGGAATAAAATACAATCAGCATACAATGTTTGCTACTACTAGCACAATTTTTTTGTGAATGTTATCACTTTTAATAAATCTTATTGCAAAAGTTTGACTTAAAATAAAAATTTATACCCAGCCCACTCCGCATATTGTTGTTGTTGTTTACTGTACAAAATACTCTTAAAACTGGTAAATCATACGGCCTCGCTTGAGTTTATCAAATTTTTTTGCTATTCTTCCGAGTTGACACTCACTGTGTGTTCGAGGAGTAATGCTGTTTTCCAAATAAAATAAAAACATATGGATGTACCTATGTGTGTGCGTACGTAAGTGTACAAAAGCAAAAAACAAAAAAAAAAACATAAACTAATTTTAACTAGTTTTGGATATTTTTACGCAGTATCTTTAAAATTTCCAAAATAAACACGTTACTCCCTGTTCTTCTTCTCCTGCGGTCTCTTGATTTTAACTCTATTTTTGCAAGCACTCAATGCCACTGATGTTAAATGATGCGGCAACATGTGTTGACAGTGTTGTCAACGCTGTCGTCTAAGAAAACGCTTTTATCGAAAAATTAATGAAGCAATGGCTATGGAGTCCGTGCGTAGTGAACCAAATTTTGGATGTCAGACATTTATGTACAAATTCTGAACTATTCCGACAAGATCATAACGAAATCGTTCCGAAATCTGTTTAGTTTTCTGAGGAATTTTTTTCCGATAGTTCTGAAAGAGGTGTGAAAGATTTCTGAATGTCTTGTCGTAGGATTTTTTTTGGAATTTTTCGTCGGACAGTTCGAAAGGAATTCTGAACGATTTCTAGAGAGCTTGCATGTAGGATTTTTTTCGATAGTTCTTAAAGAATTCTGAAAGACATCTGATCTTAGTCCGACAGTTCTGATGGAATTCGAAACGAATTATTAACTCTGTGTCTTTTTTTTGGTCTTTTTTTGTGCCACATTTGTGGCACATTTTTTTTACCGGTAGAAGTTTTTACCGACAAATCGGAATGTTGTCAAATATTTTTGTCTTTTTTTTGTGCTTGCGTGTTTGATTTTAATGGAATGTTCAAGAGCATATTTGCAATTTCAACCGTAGGAAAACACATCCGAATACTACAATATAAGAATTCTTTCTGAATAAAATTTAAAGATAGAATCTCTACTTTGAAGTTTTGGTTCTCTGGCTCATTTCATTGTTAAAATTTTACGAATAAGGATTAATCTTAAATTTTTGGCCAAATTGTTTTTCAGTGTATGTACGACATGCTGATATAAGCAGAGCGGACACAGCTTGTAATTGAAGCTGTGATACATCAACAGGGCGTGGCGATTTAAAGGAGTCGAATTTTTTTATCGCCACAATTTCCCCAACAATTTCCGACGAACGTATATTCGTGACTACCTTTTCTGGGACCACGTTGTCTGTTTGAGAGTTTTCCGCAAAATATGTGTCAACAAGCAGATGTTCACCCAGGATTTGTTCTGAGCCTTCTCAGCTCGCCTTTATATTTCCTTAGCATAGCCTTATTCAACCTGTTGAAGAATTTTCTGCAGCACTTCCTTAGACCAACCAGTTCTAGGGTCCACCATGGCGGTCTCTGTTTGCCCCTTTGGTTTGGTTCTAGGACATGCTGACACAAGTAAGCCATTCAGGCCCTTCATGGTCCTCTTGACCATTATGTCGATGTCCTCGGCAGTTTCCATGGCTCTCGAACATTAACATTAAACAATACAAAAAAACAGGATCCATGCTAAACTACGAAACTCCATCACAACCTATACTGAAGACTGGCTAATAGGCCATTGTAACCTCCTTACCCACCATGATCATCTTTTCCTTCTTTTCTATCTCAATGACCCCTAACACCGCTCTAAACCACACAACTTCCCTCACCTTACTTCAAAATTCAATAAAAATTTTCTGACAACAAAATTTTATAATAAAATCCTCTTTAACGACAAAATGTCAATGCCATTTTCTCTAAAAAAATGTCAATGCCATTTTCTCTAACAAAACTTCAATGCAGTTTTCTTTAACAAAATGTTAATACCATTTTCTATAACAAGATTTTAATGAAACTTTCTCTAAAGAAACCATGGTTAAAAAAGCTTTTTTAAAAATAAAATTAAATTAAGTTTTCTCTATGGAAAGAATTGAAAGAATTTTTCCCTCAAGAGTACCTATTAATGACAAACTTTCATTTAACCACATTGCGTCTAATTTCACCAAAAGCGCTAAAATAACAGATCTACTCAAGACATAGGCAACACTGTCACAAAGAAGTTTGAATAGAAAGCGTGTGTGGATTCCCGCATAGGGGACCACTCCAATCCCAAAAAAAAGAACAAGAAAACACCAAAACAAGTAACTTGAGCAAGCCTATGGTTTGGCATGGACAGGCACACCAAGTTAGGCTACGTAATTGTACGACGTAATTCAATTCGCGAAATTCGGGAGGCAGGAAAATGAACAAAAACAAAAATGGTCCCTGTGTGGCGGACAACAAACTGGTGAAATATTTAGCATTCCATCAAGGTACGCTGGTAATCTTCTTAGTGAATTCCCACCCAATTTCTCTGTGCACAATTCCCTCTTGGTGTGTCAACATTTCCAATTTGGTTGTATTTTGTTCTCTTTTTGTGAGTGTTTATAGAAGAAATGCATGGTAAGAGATTTACGGGGTGTATCTCTTATCTCGCATAAATAAATTTGTGTGTGTGTGTGTGTGTGTGTTAGTGCATGTGTGTTGGGTTGTGCTGTTTGTTTACTCCATTTCGAAAGACTTTTTGTGGGGAAACCTACGAAATTCACCGCACACCGCTTTCCACCTCAGCAAATGTGAGTGAATGAAGCCCGCGTCATTCACAAAAGCCCAAAGAGGGTTTCGACCGTGGCATGAATTGTGTGTTTATTTGCTGCCATATTTGGTGGTGTATAACATGTATGGGTGAATGGATAGATGGATGGATGGATGAAGTGTGAATATAAACGCCAGAATCACCGTGGTTAAACACAAAAAAGTGACTTCCATTCATAATTGCACAGAAAATTTGTTTATTTACTTCATTCTCTATTCTAGAATTGTTGTTTACCCTAAAAGCCTCGAATATTTCGGTGTAGCATTGGGAATGATATGAAACTATGTTGAAATACGTACATAGGTACCTAAACTGTATGGAAGTAATCTAAATTTCAGAAACAATTCACTTTTGCTCGACATATATTCAGTTTTTGCCTTGACTATTGCCCTAAGTCGGCAAAAACACGAGTCACAAGCTGCACGAATGTAATCTGGAGGTATTTTGGCAAATTCCCGTACAATGACTCTCTTCAGCGCATCAATACTGGCATATTTTTTTAAGTCCTTACCTTGCTCGACTCGGAGGAAGACTTGGGCAAGATACTTTGAATTATCCAATCATAGAAGACATTGACGACAATGTCAATAGGATTAGGATGGAAATAGTGTGGTCTTTTGAAGATTATTGTCCTCTTCGAGAAAGAAATTCTGCCCAAGAAAACCCATGCGTGATCAGGGAGATTCGCAACACTGACCAATTTAATGGGATGTCTGATGCACACGGTCACCGTGGCGCAGAAGTTGGCATGTCCGCCTATGACGCTGAACGCCTGGTTCTGAATCCTGGCCGGAACATCAGGAACAAATTTTTTTTTCAGCGGCATTAAACCGGATCTTTAGAGGCAGGATAAACCATATGCTAAAGAAAAGGCGGATAAATTATGGATCTCATGACATAAAGATAAGGAAGAGGATGGCACCGAACTCGACAAAGGAGACATTTCATCGCAAGGGGCATTTTATTATGGCGGACCACCATAAACAACCTATTGCAGAAGGGGATTTTAACCTGTCTGCTTCGCTAGATGTTATACTTCTAGGGATCTCATCTCTTACCTCGCAAAGAAGACCAATTCGACGCACCACGTTTTCTCAGTAGACCGACATCGATATCTGATAAAGTCAAATACTTGGGAGTGATCTTGGACAGGAAATTCAATCGGAAGTGTCACATTCAGGAGCGTACAAGAAGGCTCACAGATTTTGGGCATTATGTAAATGGGCCGTAGACTCAAAAAGTGGCCTGAATCCGAGGATGGTTCACTCAGTAGTTTTGTGGACTGCGATGGAGAAAAAGTGTCTGACATGCTGCCTTGGCAATGTCGAGGCGATGAGTACCACGTCCACCAGGGCACTGGAGACTTTTCTAGATATCCGGCCCATAGAAGTGCAGATAAAGCATGATCCACCACTGCGGACTAAAGGCGATGGGAGAATGGATAGAGGAAAGATGGAAGTTACACCATCGGGGTATAGTCTAGGCGACGATAAGAATCCCGGAAGGAATGGAAGATAATTCTTAATTACCTACGGCGACAGTTGAGGTCGAGTGCGAGACACTGGTCCAGCGGCACAGTTTTGAATTGCCTGACTATAATACGATCATGCAGGCGAAGTTCCGGGCGATCACGGATTGGATGGATAGTGCGGTATTAACGTTTAATGTTAACACCTTTACGAACAGTAAACTGGCCATCAAGGCAATATCAACCAGGTCTGTGGGGTCACGAACAGTCTTGGAGTGGAAGAAGGAGATTGACGCCTTCTCTGAGGATGGCGCAATCCGCATCGTTTGGCTGCCGGGCTATAACGGAGTAAAGGGAAATGAAAAAACAGACGATTTGGTATTAAAAACCGGGCACAGTCCAAATTAAGGGCGTGGGCGACAAACGCCTGAGTAAAGCTTTGGAATATCGAACCGGACGGTAGGACGACGAAAATCCTATCGGAAGATCCGAATCGCGAGAAGATGATGCTATTACTGAAAAGAAGGAAGGAGGAGGTTGGTTTTGCATTCGATATCATAACAAGACACATAGGAATACGAGCTCACTTATGCAAAATAGGTGGGGCAAGTAATTACACGGCTTTCGGCTTACGGACACCGATACTTAGATGGGAACACAATACCAGACATAAACCGACCTAGGGGCGTGGAAAACAATTAGGAATTTTGTTAGTAATACAGAATTTCAGAAGAATGAATAAGCGCCAACTAAGAAGTCTTTTGAAGGCGATCACTGTTCTACACGCAAACCAGGATGACCAAAAGCCCAATGGAAAGATCGAGCGATGAAAGACATTTCGAAACTTAAAATGTAGAGCGCTCAACAAGCCGATTGCTGGAGAATGGCAAATTGAAAATCCTATGTATGTACGTAATGAAGGCCATCGTAGCGCAGAGGTTAACATGCCCTCCTAAGACGCTGAACGCCTGCGTTCGAATCCTGGGAGAAACATCAGAAAAAATTTTCAAAATTGGTAATATTCTCATAATGCTGGCGACATTTGTGAGTTACTTTGCAATATAAAAACTTCTGCCCACAGAGGTGTCGCAATGCGGCACGCCATTTGGATTCGGTTGTAAAAAGAATGACCCTTATCATTAGCATTGAGCTTAAACATGAATCGAGCAGCACTCATTGATATATGAGAAGTTTGCCCCTGTTCCTTAATGGAATGTTCATGATAAGGGGCCTCCTTTTAAAAGGAGGCTCCTTATAATTGAGCTTAAACTTGAGTAAGACAGCACTCATTGATATGTGAGAGTGCTGTTCCTTAATGGAATGTTCATGGGCAGATTTGCAATTTGCATTTTTGCTTAGTTTGGGGATTTCTACTCTCATTATTGATAAGAGACTAGGAATTGATCGCACAAAGCTTTCAACACATACGAAAAAACAATTAATTAATTAATATTATTTATATTGCTCAATTCTCTGCTAAATATGCTGTTAATCTTTGGCACTTGGAACACTTCAAATGTTCCATTGTAATTTTCAGCAAATATGATGTGAATTTCAATGACTCAATAAACCACCAGCCATCCCGTTCACGGGTCAAATACTCTGAAATAGATTCGCCGCCGTTATGTCAACCTATAAAGCAACAACAATAACACTGATAAGATGTGGCCAAATGGAATTTAAGCTATTTATAGCGACTGCCTACAATAAATGCTATTTACAGCAATCAAAGAACAATGTGAACAAAAATACAATTGATATCGAAAACTATTTTCTGATTTTCAAAAAAAAAGAACAAACAATATGGTGTTGTGACTCAATTAGAACGATACCAGGCGAACAATGAGCATTGCAACAATACATTACGTCAATTAAAAAAAACAAGTAAGAGCGTGCTAAGTTCGGCCGGGCCGAATCTTATATACCCTCCACCATGCACCGCATTTGTCGAGTTCTATGCGCGGTATCTCTTTTTAGGCAAACAAAGAATATTGAATAAGAACTACTATGCTATTGGAGCTATATCAAGTTGTAGTCCGATTCGGAGCATAAATTAATGCTGAACATTGTAGAAGTCATTGTGCAATATTTCAGTTCATTCGGATAAGAATTGCGCCTTATAGGGGCTCAAGAAGCAAAATCGGGAGATAAGTTTATATGGAAACTGTATCAAGCTATTGATCGATTCAGACATGTATTTTGAAGGTCATGAAAGAAGCCGTTGTACAAAATTTCAGCCAAATCGGATAAGAATTGCGCCCTCTAGAGGCTCAAGAAATCAAGATCCCAGATCGGTTTATATGGCAGCTATATCGGGTTATATACCGATTTGCGCCATACTTAGCACAGTTATTGAAAGTCATAACAAAACGCCTCATGCAAAATTTCAGCCAAATCGGATGAGAATTGCGCGCTCTATTAGCTCAAGAAGTCAAGATCCAAGATCCGTTTATATGACAGATATACCAGATTATGAACCAATTTGAAACATACTTGACACAGTTGTTGGAAGTGATACTAAAACACTACGTGCAAAATTTCAGTCAAATCGGATGAGAATTGCGCCCTCTAGAGGCTCAAGAAGTCGAGGCCCAAGATCGGTTTATATGGCAGCTATATCAAAAATTGGACCGATTTAAAATACGCTTTGCGCAGTTGTTGGAAGTGATAACAAAACACCACGTGCAAAATTACAGCCAAATCGGATAAGAACTGAGCCTTCAAAAAGCTGAAGAAGTCAAGACCCATGATCGGTTTATGTGACAGCTATATCAAAACATGAACCGATTTGGCTCATTTACAATCCCAAACGACCTACACTGATAGAAAGTGTTTGTGCAAAATTTCAAGCGGCTAGCTTTACTCCTTCGAAAGTTAGGGTGTTTTCGACAGACAGACAGACGGACAGATGGACAGACGGATGGACGGACAGACAGACAGACGGACAAAAGGACGTGACAATCAAGAATATATATACTTTATGGGGTCTCAAACGCATATTTCGAGGTGTTACAAACAGAATGACGAAATTAGTATACCCCCATCCTATGGTGTAGGGTATAAAAAACACAAAAGCCACCAAATCTATAGTCCAAAATGCAGTTTTTTCAAAGCCAAATGTGAAGTACAAGCAATGCACTTGCCAAGAGGTAATATGCATTTAATGGCAAGGATTGTGTTTTTATTTGTGGAAAAAACCAGAGGTTTATGCAAATCAGCAGACCAAATTGTTGTCATAAAAAGTAACAGCGGTTGTGGCAGGGAAACGCTTGAAGCTTCCAACTGCAAGAGTTTGTTGTAGCATTTATGGCGTTATTGTTTGGTATTTTGGTAATAAATTAACTCTGACAGAGGTCTCACCACACCACACTAAGTAAGAACGGTAAAGGGATTCATTCAATGAAGCAACATAGACACAAACTCATACTAGGCACCTGCTTAATACGACAATATAACCATAGAAGTATTATAGGCTAAATTTGTACTTAATTTACATAAAATATTAGAGGTGAGTACGACCCTGAAGATGAAGCAAACTAGGTTTATTGAAGCAATAGATAATTTAATGTCTTTTGTGTAGCTTACATTACGCCATAGGCTTATTCTAGGAAGTCATTATGAAGCAATCATTACACTGTGCAACAGATTTATGTGCTTTATTTGAAATGAGGTAGGGTAGTTAGTAGCACCACAGTGTATCACTTACATAAAGATTAGGCCACTTGGTTGTCACCCGATAAGGTTAGGTTAGGTTTAAATGGCAGCCTGCCATCAGACTCACTTAGGTTAGGTTAGGTTGAAAAGAGCGTGCAGATATTAATCCGCCCTATGCCACTATGGACATACACCTAAACCAGTAATCGGCTTGCCGTGCGCTCTAAAAACTATTGGGTTGCCCAAAAAGTAATTGCGGATTTTTCATATAGTCGGCGTTGACAAATTTTTTCACAGCTTGTGACTCTGTAATTGCATTCTTTCTTCTGTCAGTTATCAGCTGTTACTTTTAGCTTGCTTTAGAAAAAAAGTGTAAAAAAAAGTATATTTGATTAAAGTTCATTCTAAGTCTTATTAAAAATGCATTTACTTTCTTTTAAAAAATCCGCAATTACTTTTTGGGCAACCCAATATAAAGTAACATCTAAAAAAAAATTTAAGTTAGGAATTCCGTGCTACTTACAAAATCCTTAATTGTTTTCAATCTGTCCGGACAATGACAAAGGAAATGCTCCAACATCACATCATCTTCCCCGCATGCCCTACACATGCTATCACTTGCCGCACCGATTTTACATAAGTGAGCTCGTAGTCCTATGTGTCCCGTTATGATACCAATAGCTATACTGACATCCTTCTTGCTTCCTTTCAGTAATAGCCTCGTCTTCTCATGATCTGGATCCCCCCATAGGATTTTCGCCGTCCTACCGACCGTTTCGCTGTTCCACAATGTTGAATGCGCATTCGTCGCCCAAGGCCCTAACTCGGACTGAGTCGACCCGAAAGGCTTCGGGTTAACCAAGTTTATTGACGGCAGTCCTCTGGCCTTCAACGCCAAATCGTCTGCCCTTTCATTTCCCCTTACTCCGTTATGGCCGGCACCCAAACGATGCGGATTTACCCATCCGCAAAGAAGGAGTTAAAATCCTTATTACATTGCAAGAATGTTCATGACCGTCCTGGTTGTTATTGCCCTTATGGCAATTTTACTGTCGAAAAGATGTTCACACTCGAGGTCCTCGCGTTAACACCACACTAATTAACGCATTCCGTGATCGCCCGGATCTCCGCGTGCAGGACCGTATTATGGTCAGGCAGTCTAAAATAGATCTAAGTTCCTGGGTCCTCAATGTAAATCCCCAGGCCCACTCTGTCCTCTAGATTTGATCCATCCTGTGTAACATGATCTTACAGATGGCAATACTAGGACACCATGAATCCAAGACTTTGCCACTGGCAGCAGTGCCTCGCACTCGACTTCAAGGTTCATCTCAGGTATCCAATCAGAAACATCTTCCCTTCCTTCCAGGTTTTCTATCGTCGCCTCGATTATACCGCGATGGTATTAGCTGCTCCCATCCTCAATCCATTCTCCCATCGCCTTAAGTCTCATAGCCGCAGTGGCTGCCTCACACTTAATCCGTATGTCAATGGGTCCGACATCTAGAATAGTCTCCGGTGCTCTAGTGGGCGTGGTCCTCATCGCTCCGCCTATTCCAAGACAACATGTTCTCTGAACCTGTTGTATGGTCCTTATGTTGCACCTTTTCTCCATATCAGTCCACCAAACTACTGAGGCGTAAGTAGGTATTGGTCTAATCACGCTCCTGTAGAACCAGTGGTTTATCCTAGGATTCAGGCCCCGTTTCGAGCCTAAGGCCCGTCTACATAGTGCCCAAAATCTGTGAGACTTCTCAGTATGCTCCTGAATGTGACACTCCCAATTCAGTTTCCTGTCCAAGATCACACCTAATTATTTGACCTTGTCAGATATCGAAATCGTCTTATTGAGGAAACGTGGTGCGTTAAATAAGGCTCACTTAGACGTTTTCGTCCATTGTGATACCTCAAGAACAGAAGAAGGAAGATGCCTTTTAGTTCTTACCGTTGAACCACCCAGAACGCTTTAAAAAGCCCAATAACTTGCGAATGTTCACATCCGCTAAATCAGACAGGAGTTCTCAATTCTTTGAGAACCTAAAGTGGAACTCATTCTGACTGCTAGTGCGGGACACACACACACAGAAGGTGTTCTGTAGTCTCTTCTTCTTCGATGTCCTCACAGCTTCTGCAAAAGTCGTTGCTGGCAACCTTCAGTCTGTCAGCATATCTGTTCTAGCCAATGACAGCAAAGCGGAATGCTCACAGCCTCATCTCTTTGACCATCTGTCATTCGTTGTCCATCGGGTCTGGTCTTGATTCCAGTATTCCTGGAAGATTCCAGTATCCCTGGAATGTGTAGGATAGTTCCTATTCTCGCAAGCTCATCCGCTTTACAATTCCCTGGGATATCTCTGTGGCCCGGCACCCAGAACAGTTGAATTGTGAACTGTTCAGCCAACTCGTGTAGAGATCTGCGAAAGTCGAGGGCCGTTTTTGGGTTCAGAAATACGCTCTCCAGGGATTTTATGGCTGTCTGAGAAGATATTTATGCCAATCGTCGTTATGATATTATATGTTAGCCATTCCAAAACTTGCTTAATTGCAAGGATCTCTGCTTGATCTCTCTTCGATATGACCAGTTCTAGATCTTTAGAGTACACCCCAAAGCCCACCAGGTCGTTTAATTTAGAACCATCCGTATAGAAGTCGATGTAACTTCTGTTACCAGGGATATCGTAGTTCCAATCGGTTCTATCAGGAATAGTGGTGCAGTAATTTTTATCAAAAAGCGGCTCAGGTGGGGTGTAATCCACACCGCCACATGACCAAAGAGAAAGCTTCCTTAACCTCACGGCAGTGGTCGCTGCAATTTGTCTAGCCATAAAGTCCAGAGGCTTTAGATGTAGCATTAAATTCAGTGCATCAGATGGTGTCTACCTCAGTGCGGCTGTGATGCACAAACAAGCCATCCTTTGGATCCGGTTAAATATTAAGCAGTAGGTGGACTTTTGAAGCGCCGTCCACCAGACCACAACACCATATAGCATAATAGGTCTGACAACTGCAGTATATACCCAATACATGACACGCGGTCAAAATCCCAAACTTTTGCCAATGGCTCTCTTGCAAGTGTATAGGACAAGAGTTGCCTTTCTTGCCCTTTCCAAAATGTTGGATTTGAAGTTAAATTTCCTGTCCAGCAAAACACACAGGTATTTTGAGCTTTCTGTCAATATTTCAGCCTTAACAAGATATCCTCGTCCTTATACTTAACCCAGTCTTCAAAAGAACCAACTAAAATGTTGCATAGTGTTATGGTCGATAAGACAATCAAACATCTTCCATTAGATTTGCCTTAAAGACATATATCAACATTTCCTTCAAAAGAAAGACCTACGTCAAACAACAAATGTTATTCAATTCAAAGGAAATCGTGAAAATCCAATACAATGCCTAAGGACATGATAAAATTAACATTAACTTGGAAAACCAACAAAACCATTCCACCTCCTTTTTGCTTAAGGACAATCGAAAACGTATGCGAATGTTGCCTACTTTTTGGCGCCATACAACGTCACAGTTAAATAGCCTACTTTCAAGCATTCGAGTTCAATAGACTGACTGTTACATATTATACGCCTTGTCTTGCTTGCTCGTGGTGCGTGCGCCTCATATTCATTACGACCGCAAAGAATTTAGGTCAAAGCAAATGAAATATTCACTTTTTTCAACGTCATTACAACAAGTTGTAAATGAAAGCAAGAAAATACTCGTGCTCGTAAAGTACAAGCCAACAAAAGCAAAAAAAAACACAAAAATTAAAAAAAAAAAAAACCTAACAGCAGCCAGGTGTTTTTGCTGGCAATGCTACTACTGCTTTGGGGGTTTATAAATAATGCATTGATCTTTCATTATTTGCTTATAATTAAAACTTGATGAAGTGTATGGGGATATTTGTGAGTGTGTGTGCGTGTGAAATTCAACATCAATGGCATGCCATTGCGCTTTTGGCCAAGTGCAGGTAGGTAAGGCAAAGTTTGAATGTGTGTGTTGAAAGCAATTTATAAATTTGTAATGTAATTAATAACTCTTTTTATTATGACATATCATCTCTCTATTTTTATCTACTAACAATTCAATTAGTTCAAGGTAATATCAGATGTTTGGAGGCGACATGCACAAGCCAAAACAAAAGTTAATGACATGTTTGTCACTGTTGAAATGGTTGTAGTGCAAATTTTTTCTTAGCTTTGCATTACAGTTATAAAACAATTGTGTTTATCTTTGGATACATTGAAAGTCTTTCATCAGAGCCAGCTGGAATTTGTAGATTGTGATGCCAAAGCACGAAATTGCACCCAAAACGAAAATAAGCCCCAAACTATTGGGTTGCCCAAAAAGTAATTGCGGATTTTTTAAAAGAAAGTAAATGCATTTTTAATAAAACTTAGAATGAACTTTAATCAAATATACTTTTTTTACACTTTTTTTCTAAGCTAAAAGTAACACCTGATAACTGACAGAAGAAAGAATGCAATTACAGAGTCACAAGCTGTGAAAAAATTTGTCAACGCCGACTATATGAAAAATGGTGAATAATATATGGAGAACAGTAACAAAACATTGGGAACCTATTTTCGTCATTTTGGGGCATTTCTTCAAGCAGCCATTGGATCCAAGTAAGTTTTTCCTTAAGTAAATCCAAGTTTTTCAAATTTAATTTGGGGGTAAATAAAATGGGGGTTTATTTTCATTTTACTGTAGGGGCTTATTTCACTACATTTGGGCTAAAATATTCAGTTTATTACAGAAACCCCAAATTGGAGCACACCAGTGAAATGGCATTTTAAATGGTGAAAAACCAAAATTTTGCATTTTATCATAACAACATAAATATTTAAAAAAGAGCGCGGATTTGAAAATGCAACCCGCAGCCTTCAGTGCAGAAAAGCCCCTGGTCCTGATAAAATACAGGTCGAAGTCATCAAGCAGATAGCTGAAAAAAGACCGGAATTTCGTCTGAAAATGTTTAACCGGTGTCTATCGGAAGGCGGTTTCCCGCAAGTGTGGAAGAGACAACAGCTGGTGCTCATAAACAAGCCCAAATGTGATCCAACATCCCCTTTCTCATACAGACTACTATATATGCTGGATACGGCCGGCAAGCTTTTAAAGCGATTTATAAAGCCACGGATCCAGAAAGGCCATCATTGAGGGAGGTGGAACTTCAATCAGACAACATGCTTTACGGGCTGGATTGCCCACGATCGGAGCTCTCAGAGATTTGGTGGAGATAATGGAGGTGGCTAAGCAAAGGAACCACTACTCCAGGTCGATTGTCCTCTTGGCCACACTGGATGTGAAGAACGCATTCAATAGCCTCAGATGGTCTGACGTCCTCCAAGCGCTTAGATAAAAATAATGAGAAGTTACTTGCGTGACAGTGTGCTTATCTATATCTCTGGGGATGGAACGAGTGAATATGCGATCATATCAGGAGCGGCGCATGGATCCATACTCGGATCTTTGAAATGCCAGTTTTGATAGAATACTTCTAACCAACATGCCAGACGGAACCTCTCTAGTAGGACATGGTGACGACATAGTTCCTACCGTTGAACCATCCAGATCGCTTAAAAAGCCCAATAACTTGCGAATAATCACATCCGCTATATCAGACAGGTTCTCTAAGAAATGAGAACCTTCTGACTGCTAGTGCGGGATACACACAGACAAGGTGTTATATAGACTCTTCTTATTCGGTGTCCTCACAGCTTCTGCAAAATTCGTTGCTGGCAACCTTCAGTCTATCAGCGAGTTATCCCATTAGACAGTGAACTGTCATGACGGACACAATGACAGAGACGTCTCTTCTAGCCAATGACAGCAAAGCGGTAGACCTCTTAGTCTGAATTAGGCCACATAGTTTTGGAATGGTCACAGCCCACTCTTTTTGACCATCTATAATTCGTTGTCCTTCGGACTGGTCCTGAAAACTTTGCTTACATGTCGCTAGAGGCATACCCAAAGATTCCAGTATCCCTGGAATGTGTAGGGTAGTTCTTAGTCTCGCAAGCTCGCCCGCTTTACAATTCCCTGGGCTATCTCTGTGGACCAGCACCCAGAACAGGTGAATTCAGAACTGTTCAGCCATTTCGTTGAGAGATCTGCGACAGGTTAATCAACGCATCACCAGTGAAGGATTTGGTATATGGAGATTGTGGAACTGCTCAAGGAGGCCCCGCTTCTGTGGCTTTTGTTTATCAATACGATTTTAAGGTCCTTCGTGAAGCAAAATGAAGGTCGTTGCCTGCAATGATAATATCGTCATCATCGTAACTGAGATTTTAAGGTCCATCGTGAAGCAAAATGAAGGTCGTTGCCTGCATCGTCATCATCGTAACTGGCCGCTTTCGCGCTGCTATTACGGGGACGTTAAGGATGCTGTCCGGATTGGCGAAGGCCGATGGCTTGCCATATAACTCAGAGAGACTTAACTTGTACTTATCACCAGGAAGCGAATGTTGAGCGTTTCAGGTGAACTGTTCTGGATTTGCCACTCTATATGCGTTTCAAATACTTTGGCAGGATTTTTGACCAATTGGTTAACTGGAACGTGAAAAGAAACTTTGAGGGAACGAACAAAAAGAGACTGAACGCACTCAACTCACGGCGCAACTCTATGAGAAGGAGTTCGAGGATTAAACGAAGGATGTATGTCTGGGCATGTCTTGGGCAACTGTAGCCTTCGCAGGGCGATGAATGTAGAGGGTGCCACGCCTGTGCTGATCTCCGAAAAAGGATATTTATCGCATGGGGGCACCGGGGCAGGAATGTACATAAAATACCCTCTAATTAGTAAGTCTGTAGGCACAGAAGACTATGTCGATTGTCACAATCGCAATAGGCGACAAATTCTAAGAAGTTTAGCTAAAAAAACCCATGGCTCTAAAATCCAAATCGAGCCTCCGACAGACTCTGAAGTTTTCCAAATACAAAACTTTGTTGTTATAAAAGGAAGTTTTTAATGTAGACCCATGGTTTCTTGGGCAAAACATCTTTGAATTTGTCGTGGATAACGGTTTTTGACAACCGCTTGTTAAGTGTGAGCCCAGGCTCACATGGGCACTGGAGACTATTAAAAACATCCGTCCCAGTAGAAATACAAATTAAATGTGAGGAAGTCACTGCGGCTATGTGACTTAAGGCGATGGGAGGGATGGATAGATGATAAGAGCAGGTTACACCATGGCGGCATAATCGAGGCGACGATAGGAAACCTGGAAGAAATGGAAGAAGTTTCCGATCGGATTCCTAAGACGACACTTGGGGTCGAGTGCGAGGCACTGCACTCAGATTTACGGAACTCTGGCATTGCCATCATCCTACACAGACGGATCAAACCTAGAGGACAGAGAAGCCCAAAGGGTCTACATTCCGAACCCAGAGACTGATAACGGTGTTCCACTGCCCAACCACGATACGGTCCAGCTGGAGGAGATCCGAGAGATCACGGGATGGGTGAGGTGGTGTGGTGTTTATGCTAGGATTTCGAGTGTGAACATCCTTACGGACAGTAAACTGTCCATCATGACAATAACAACCAGAACGGTAAGGTCACGAATCGATTAGATTAACGCCTTCTCTGAGGATGGCGGAGTAAGCGGAAATGAAAGAGCAGACGATTTGGTAGTGAAGGCCAGAGGATTGGCGTCATTGAACATGGGTAACCCGTGGCTATTGGAGTCGACGCAGTTCGAGTTAAGGGCGTGGGCGACAAAGGTCGGTAGGACGACGAAAATCTTATGAGGAGATCCGTATCGTCAGAAGACGAGGCTATTACTGAAAGGAAGTAGGAAGGACACATAGGACTACACATAGCAAGTGATAGCATGTGCAGGGCATACGGGGAAGATGATGAGACGTTGGAGCATTACCTATGACATTGCCCGAGGTATCGCACTGCGGCACTCCGTTCGTACTCGTCTATAAAAAGGAGGTCCCTTATCACTGAGCTTAAACTTGAGCACTCATTGATATGTGAGAAGTTTGACTCTCTTCCTGAGTGGAATTTTCATCGGCAAATTTGCATTTTCAATAACTCGCCTTGTTATATCGAGTATCATAGGCATTCAGTATGAAAGCAAGAGCCGATGCCGCCCGGCCTCTCACTGAGACTATCCACTCGATATCACTGACAGTCTAAATCATTCCACTATCCGCAACCTGTGAACGTAGCTCTCAGCTGAGCCTCTCGTACGGACGACGAACACCACACAAATCGGAGCTCACGGTTCCAGTCCGTGTACCGGCACATGACTATGAGCATTGCAGGTAGTAATTTTGACGGGCATTCAGCTAGGCGCCCCGGTAGCTGAGTTGGTAGCGAGCTCGGAGTGCCAGTGCGGGGTGCGTGGGTTCGATTCCCACCATAGGCCTTGTGTGTTGCTATTGTGGTATCACAATAGACTTAAAATTTCCTAAGTGAGTCCGTAAACGACTGACACTCTTATCTACCCTAGCCGTGTAAAACTTCTCTTCACAGAGGTGTCGCTCTGTGGAATTTATCAATCAATGAGTATAAACTTGAAATGCACAGCACTCATTGAGTCACTGTTCTCTAACGGAATATTGATGAGAAAATTTTTAACAGTACATAAAATTTTAGAAAAAACGATACAAAAAAACTGATTTTTCTTAGATCTACATATCTTACTTTTAAGCTTAAAAATTAAATTGTTTAAATTGATAGATAATACTTACAACGCAAGCCTTAACAGACTTCCAAAGATTCCTTACAAAGTCTTCAATCTTGCTGCTTTTTCTGGGGACACAATATCAGAGTTGGCTTTGCCGTTCGATCAAAATCAAATAAAACAAAATTTTTCAAAGAAAAAAACTGTGGTAAATTTTTTAAAATCAAAGTCTCAACTTGGCAGTTGAGGTTGTTTCCTCGGGGAGGAACGTTACTAAGCCCCTTGGTGATGTAAGGGGTTTGCTTGGATCTCCCTTTTCTCTCTCTCTCTTTCGCTTTGTCCTCTATGTTGTTCAAAGAGCTTCTTTGTGATGAAATACTCTTTTGGGCGAAGCTTTGTGTTCGCTCGTTTATCGTCATATAATTTGTTGTATCAGCAGTTATAGTCGTTTCTTCCGTTTATCTTATTTTCTTCTTTTACTTTGGTCACAATAGCTAGCACACACGTGTGCACGCAGCACTCAAAAAAACACTCGGTTAGCAGAACGCACACGTTTTCGCACCTTTTTGTTGCAGAGATTTTGTCGTTTTCACACGTTTTTCCGTGTTTGATATTTTGAGACGAACAAATCGACTTCCTGGCTGGTTGCGTACGTAATTCGTAGGATTCGCTTAATAGTGTAGACTACTTTTAGGCGCTTTTGGTATTTTTTTACTTCTTACTTATTTCAGCTTGTGTTGATTGATGGCTTTTGATGTTGGTTGTTTGGTTTTGGGTTTTATTTGATTTTACGATATCAGTCACATTTTTTTGTTGTTGTTGTTGTGGTTGTTTTAAGTATATAACATTAATACATATATATATATATTGTGTTTTAGGCTCCTAGGTCCTTTGTTAACCTTTGAGTTTTACAAAAGGCGTCTGGTTTTATAGTCTTGGCTCACGTTGTCGGGGAGAGGCTTTATTTGATCTTGATTTTTTTCTTGACCTTGTATTGGCGATTACGCTGATCTATGGCAAAATCATATCGCGATCTCTGCACATTTTCGCTGTTTAAATTAGAATTTCGCTCGTTGAGAAATCGGAAAACTTTTAACGAATACGTTGTGGCAAAATTATAAGAACTCTTGCGTAAAAAAGCAGAACGGGCAAAATTTATGCGCGGCAATGGATGATGGGTTAGCAGTGAAACGCTAGCAGCAGTGATACTACAACAATTATCAATGGTCAAAAGCTAATTGCGAATAGTCGATTGGTGACTGGCTTCAAGGATGTTCAGTTGTATATTCTGCCTGATATACGGGTTCTAGCACAAATGGATCAAACGCCTT
Organism: Stomoxys calcitrans; assembly: GCF_963082655.1. Classification (NCBI taxonomy): domain Eukaryota; kingdom Metazoa; phylum Arthropoda; class Insecta; order Diptera; family Muscidae; genus Stomoxys; species Stomoxys calcitrans. Next base: position 86,764,794 of record NC_081556.1, on the reverse strand, counting down.
GTTATGATGATGCTTCGCTAATGATTTGCGTAGTAGGAATTGCTTATGGCTTTGTGACAATGATAACTGATGGCTGTAAGTTTGTTGGGTAAGACTGGGGTGGGAGAACAAACCTATAAGTAGGGCCCTCTATTTGGCTAACTCTCGCTCTCTCTCGCGTTTGTAAGCCTTAGGCTATGGCTTACTTTTTTGGGGGGGAAGGGGGAAATCACTTAAGCGATGATATTTGCCTCTTACTTGTTTCCTTTTCTCTCTCTCTCTTTCTCTCCCACTCGAAGGCAATTCGTGCCTCTCTTTCGCTTGCTCTCGCCTTACTCTTTTCACTGTGATTTCAAAAATTGCTTTCCTTTACTTTTTTCTTAGGCAGATTTACGCAATTATCTTTTTTTAAGTTTTATCATAAACTTTTAGGCGTTTTGCCAAAGTTTTGTTCTGGTGTTTTTTTTTTTTTTTTTTTGTTTTTTTCTCACATGAACCTTTGATTTTCTAGCTTTCTTTGCACTGGACTCTTGTACCAGATGCAATGAGGTGTGGTTGAAACAATTTACGGCTGTTTTAGGAAATGTGTTGACACAAGGCGATATCTTAACATGGAAATGTTGAGGTCGCGTTGGCGAAAAGTTGTTGGTCTAACGAAAAAAACTTAAAAAGTCAAAATTTTCGTTGCAAATATATTGAAAGCAGCCATTTAGATAATGATGATACTAATTTTCGTCGATACTTTATTAATTCGTAGTTTCGTAGTTTTTTTCGTATTCCTCTAAGGCTAGAGGAAATTTTTGTTTAAAAATAAAATTGCAATTATTTTATTAACAATTTGTCATTATTATTTATCTGCTTTTTAGATTAAGGCCAATTAGTAAGGGGGCGAAAACACAACACAACACAAAACACTTTTCGGAGTGGAGTGGCTTGTTTGAAACTTTTCGAAAAAGGTAAACACTTGCGAATTTTTTATTTTGCCAATTTTATTTTCTTCACTTTTTTCTGCTCCGTTTTATTTCTTTTTTTTTATTATGCCAGCACAATTTTTGTTATTCGCGTCTTTGTCATTTGTTCAGACTTGAAAAAAAACACAGCAATAGCAACAAACACACGAAGTGGTATACAAAGCTGGTGGCAAAAGAGGCGACCGAAATCAACAATCGTTGCTGTTCGTCGTCGTGTAGTGAGCAAGTGAGTGAGTGCTCTGTCGTAATGCAAAAATCAAAATCGATAAATCATAAAATTCACGTTTGCTTTACACTTATTTCAATTATTTGCTGATTGTTCAAATGCTAATTATTCTTCGTTTTGAATATGAATAAATTTTCGATTTTCCTTTTGGTTTTCTCTCCCTGCTTTCGGGAGATTTAATTATTGGCAAATATTTTTTTAATTTTTTGTTTGCTTTTTTCCATGCTCATAATGCTCTTTTTTTAACGCAATTTTTTTTTCCTTTGTTTTAATATCGACCGTCGGTATTTCTGGTGGCCTTTGGCTGGCTGGTTGTTACGCTCAAGAATCACGATTTGTATCTGAATGTAAAGTTCAGTTTAAACAGAAATTATGTGTGGCAGCTGAAAGAAAATACCCACTCTGCGTAAATGATTCTCTTCTCGTAGCAACTCACTCTCTTCGGTTGTATACATATTGAGATTTTATGGTGGGACACAATTGGGTCTCTTTGTTATAATTAATCACGTTTGGCTCACGTTTAGATTTTCGCCTTACCGCTAGCCCAGTGATGCCACCTGCGGAATTATGTGCATTTCATATACCTACTACACTACAGTGTGTAGCTCTAACACACTCTTGCCCAGTAATCTGGCATGGACGAGTGTTTATTTTACCCAGTGGCAAGACTAAATGAACTATAAGTATACAGGTTTTTGTTGTGGCAACACCACCACCTAACCACACAACTACTCTAAATGGCAGGCCCAACAACTAAAGAGAAATGCTCTTAGCATTAACACATGCGCTTTTGAATGACCTCCTAAATGACTCAGTACTTTTTCAAGAGATTTTACTTACATACGAGTGTTTGAAGCTCTCTATCTCTTTTGCACTCTATGTATGATTCTATAGGCAACTCTTTTCTTATGCACTTTTTGCCGGTTTACCTATAGATAGATAGATGGCAATGGGATGTTGGTTGGAGGGTGTTGTTGGGGGGGGGGTCTTTTAACTACATAAAATGTTATGTATGGTCTAGAACTTTCCAAAAGGCCTTGCCTTAGCCATAGTAGTATGTGATGTATGCTTTATGCTCTCTCTCTCTCTTCAATTTTTAAAAAATTATGCTTTGGTTGGCTTTAGCTGAGCACACAATATAGGGTGGGTGGTGAGTAAAGAGCTTGCAGCCGTTTAGGTTCAATGGGTGTGTTTCGCCAACAATAACAACAACAACAAACAAAATCTTTGTAGTTGTAGTTTGAATGACTTGTCATACAATGCACTCTACCTACAGTGGTGAGGTGATTTGTTGCTGTTGTTGTTTTTTTTGGCATATGTAATTTTTGCAAACTGGCTTAATCTTACACTCTTCCCTCTAGGTACCCCTTCATAAAACAAATTAAAAAATTATTCAATTTCTTATATGTATATCGTTCGTGTATTTGGTGCTGCTTTACTGTGCTGTGCTTTGCGGTGCTCTAGTCTCGCTGTCATTAATTATTCATTACAGTTCTTTAATCGTACTTTTGGGGTTTTGTAATTCGTTTCCTTCACTTCTTTTTTTTTGTTTCTTTTGGACTTATGTTGACATCGTGGTTTATTTTTTTTCACATAAGTTTGTTTTTCACTTTTATCGGGTGTTTTCGTTTCGGGTTTCGTTCGACAAATGTGATGTTTACATTTTTTGTTTGCGCTTCACTAAAAGGAATTTCGCAAGTTCGACAAATTCTATTTAAGGCTGACACCGACGCCGACGTTGCGAATTTTGTTGTTTTATTTACTTCGTTGGGATAAATGTCAACATTATAAAATTCGTTTGGTATTTCCGTTTGATCTGTAAAGAGAAAAAATTAAGAAAAAACTACATTAAAAGGGTTTCAAGAGAAACTAAAGAAGTTAAAGAAATAAAAATCTAAAAAACAAATGTTTCCTCCACAAAGAAGTAAGCCGGATTGGGGTAGGTTTCGGCGAGCTTTATACAGCGCTATCCCTTGTAGACCGGAGAAGCGGTAACTGTGGCAGCCATTAATATGATGGTCAAGTGGATCACGAATTGTTTGAAAGACTCGCTTAATTCTGTATGACATTTAACCACCATGATAGTCCACAGAACAGGATCTAAGAAAGGACCCTGATAGTCAATATGACGAAAGCCACAAGGGCATATCTGTAAGGCTGTGTTAAGAAGGTAGATCTGTTAGTGGAATATATGCATTCGAGACCCCAAGACGTAATTCTAACGAAATAGGTATGTCTCCATACATATTACGATGATGGAATGTATTCAGAAGTCAAAGAACGTTAGACAATGCCTAATGAGGAAGCACTAGAACTGCTTCTTCAGGGAAACTCTCCAACGAACATATATATGAGAGCTATATCAGTTTATACATAGATTGAGATCATACATAGCAAGGATGTTGGATATAAACGGGGATCGGTTTATATGAGAGCTATATCAGTTTATATATAGATTGAGATCATACATAGCAAGGATGTTGGAAGCCAGAACAGAAGTTTGTGTGCCCAATTTCAGTCAAATCGAATGAAAATTGAGGCCTCCAGGGGCGGAAAAAGTCAAACCCGGTGATCGGTTTATATGGGAGCAATATCGAAATCTGAAACGACATGGCCCTTTGGCTATCCCCAACGACCTTCAAAAAAAAATAATTATCTGCCCAAATTTCAAAGAGATAGCTTTACAAGTACGACCGCTATCGTGATTTTCATAGACGGACGGACATGGCTAGATCGATTTAAAATATCAAAACGATCAAGAATATATATACATACTATATTGGGACGCAGATCAATATTTCGAAGTGTTATAAATGGAATGACTGGATTAGTTTACATCCATCCTATGATGGTGCGTATATAAATTTACGGTATGAAACAAGGCCCCAATGCAATAAAGCCCAAATGCTATAAAACCCAAATAGAAAGTGAAATAAGGACCCAAACTTATATACTTAAAACAAAAACAAGGCTTTATTTCGTTTTTTCGGACTTTCTTTCATTTCATTACAAAAATTAGAGCATAATTTCATATGAAATAAGACCCCACATTTGAAAATGACCCCACATTTTAAAAAAATTTTAAAATAAAACCGAATGAGCAGCATATATCGAAATATTTGCCGGACATTAGTCTATAGCCCACTTAGTGGGCTATTATTTAATTTTTAAATTGAGACACTATTTCATATGAAATAATGCCCAAAATATTGGGCCTTATTTTAATTTGAGTTTTTTTTTTCTTTCGTTGCTGTCTTATTTCATTCTTACTTTTGGGGTTTTATTTCATTATCAAATAAGTCCCCATTTTCAGGTTGATATGTCATTTTCAGTTTGAGGCTTCAGTGCAGTGTAACCTTCTTCCATGCCCTCTTAAAATACATGGATTTATTGTTTGACCTCCCATTATCCTACAAAGAGAAACCGTGCAAAAAAACTTGCCAAATGCGGTCCATGGTTGTAACCCTTATTTTATTTCCAACTTTATTCCATGCTGTCACCAAAACAAACGGAATGACTTGCATAGTTTGTCTGCCTTAAATTACATCACTTTCGAATGCAATAGACCCTTTCGAAGAAGACTTGCGACCGTAAGTGTTACAAAGTTGATGGAGTGCCAAGCAATTCGATTCAACGTGTTCGAGACCTGGTTAAGTAGCTTACATCACCCACTTGGCTGCATTACATTCTCTAAAAGGGAAAAACCAGAAGCATTCATTAATCTGTCTGTTTTTGATGAAACATTCGCTATTAACAGAAGGTTCTCTAATTCGCCGTAGTCCAAGACAGAATAACCTTGGCTACGAACCGAAAGAATTCTCATTAATATAATGGGGTGTATTTCTGTATCTTCTTGGTGCACTATATTGAATTATGCAATTTCCAGGGAATTAAAACTGTTTTGCTTTTACTCAACAATACACCTACGCCATAGGAAACCATTCCATTCAACCTTCGATTCATCCATCAGGCATTGGAATAGAATCTCGTCATTATCGCCATTATAAATTGAAAGAAATTCGCAATAAAATTGGCAACATGAACCAGAGAAAAATTACAAACAATTCACCAGCAGTTGTGGCAGAAAACAGAAGCCATTGAATTACAAGCCCAAGCAATACCTAGGGGAAGGGTATGAAAGAAGAAAACAGTCGCAATTCGAGAAATTTCCATTTCATAATAAATTGTAATTGCCACAATCATCGAGTACTCCAACAAGCAATTAGTGAACAATCAAAGTGACCAATAAAGACACAACGAATGTATGTGTCTGGCATGAAGTTTCTAGATTAGTGTATGACCGAGATTGTGAGGGCAATGAACTTGAGAATTCTCTAGACAAAAGGAAACCAAAAATGTTTATTCCAACAGAAACAAAAGTCATATTTGGTTTAAATGTCGAACAATATGGCCTTTACCAAGAATACACACAATGCTATGTTGCAATCCCGAGACAATAAAAAAGGAGATATTAAATAGGTCAGGTTGTGATAGATGGTAAAGTCGAGTAGAAGGTACTAATGGAGGTTGAATAGCTTTTAGAGTTTACAGTCAGCAACAGCATACTCCACAGTAACTTAATTCAAAGGTTTTGCATAAGAAATGTAAACAAAATTTCGCGCACTTTTTTTCTAAAGCAAGCTAAAAGTAACAGCTGATAACTGACAGAAGAAAGAATGAAATTACAGAGTAACAAGCCGTTAAAAAAAATTGTCAACGCCAACTATATTACTACTATATTACCGACAATTACTTTTTGGGCAACCCAATAGCTTAGGTAGAAACAATTAAAAAGGCATTAAGTTCGACCGGACCGAACTTTGGATACCCACCACCTCGAGTATATATGTAAACTCCATTTCGTCACAATCCGTTAAAAATTGGATAACTTAAGCACCCAAATTCGGCACGGATATTGAGTGGTCTAATATATGTGTCACTATTCAATTTTGTAGAACAAAATATTGGTCTTTTTAGCAGATATATCCAATTATATATCGATCTAAACCATATTAAGGTCGGATATCGTGAGGCTCGGAAAAACTCACTGTTTCATATTTCAGCGAAATCAGGGAATAAATAGAGCTTTTATGGGCTTCAGTCCCCTTATCGGCAGATCGGTCTATATGGCAGCTATATCTAAATATAATCCGATCACAACCATATTTAGGTTGGATATTAGGAAGTCTTAACCTGTTCACTGTTTTAAATTTCAGCGAAATCGGGTAATAAATAAAGCTTTTAAGGGCATCAGACCCTCTATCGGGAGATCGGTCTATATGGCGGCTATATCTAAATATGGTCCGACCTGAACCATATTTACGTCAGATGTCGGGAGGCTTTAAATAACCCACTGTTTCAAATTTCAGACCCTTTACCGGGAGATCGGTCTATATGGTGGCTATATCTAAATATAGTCCGATCTGCACCATACTTGGGTCAGTTGTCGGGAGGCCTAAACCTACTCACTGTTTAAAATTTCAGCGAAATCGGTTACAAAATAAAGTTTTTATGGGCATTAGACCCTTTATCGGAAAATGGTTTATATAGCAGCTATATCTAAATATGGTCCGAATTGGCCCGTTGAAGAACTTAACCAGCGTGCATAAAAAAAACGTATCTGTGCCAAAACTCAGCTCAATTTTTGAAGCACATTGAAATTTTGCACATAATCTCGCTAATAATGTGTAAAATTTCAATGTCCGGGTGCCTTTTGGCAGGCACCTAAAGTTGGTCACCTCGGTATATCGAAATATTTTTAGGGCTGCCAAATCCTCAGCTCTAACCATTTCAAATTTCAAAGAAAAAATCTCTACCAGTTCTCACACGGCATATTTTTTGGTAGTTTTTTTTATTTTCTCCCACTGTGCGACATAGGAAATGCTTCAACGCACAGTGGGGTAGAATCGAAAAAAGCAAGTAACAATATTTTATTTGAGAACAGATGAAGATAACTATTTGAAGTGGTTAAAGCTATGGTGTTGTCGAAATCATAAGCAAAATTGTAAGGATCTAGGGAATTTGGGCGCCGCTTGGCAGCGCTCTAAAGTTGGTCATCCCGGCGTTTTGAAAAATTGCTCGGGCTGTGTCCCGTAATGATACCGATAATCTATACTGACCTCCTTTTTATTTCCTTTCAGTAATAGCCTCGTGTTCTCCTATTCGGATTACCCCATAGGATTTTCGTCGGCCTACCGAACGTTTCGCTGTTCCACAATGTTGCCAGCGCATTTGTTACCCACTCCCTTAACTCGGACTGCGTCAACCCGAAAGGCTTCGGGTTACCCAAGTTTATTGACGGCAGTCCACTGGCCTTCACCGCCAGTACAGCTTTCGACAACTGCGCTAAGTATGGTTTAAATCGATTCATAACCTGATATAGCAGTTCTATAAACCGATCTTGGATCTTGACTTCTTGAGCCGCTAGAGGGCGCAATTATTATCCGAAATGGTAGAAATTTTATAAAGGGTGATTTTTTGAGGTTAGGATTTTCATGCATTAGTATTTGACAGATCACGTGGGATTTCAGACATGGTGTCAAAGAGAAAGATGCTCAGTATGCTTTGACATTTCATCATGAATAGACTTACTAACGAGCAACGCTTGCAAATCATTGAATTTTATTACCAAAATCAGTGTTCGGTTCGAAATGTGTTCATTCACCGTAACGTTGCGTCCAACAGCATCTTTGAAAAAATACGGTCCAATGATTCCACCAGCGTACAAACCACACCAAACAGTGCATTTTTCGGGATGCATGGGCAGTTCTTGAACGGCTTCTGGTTGCTCTTCACTCCAAATGCGGCAATTTTGCTTATTTACGTAGCCATTCAACCAGAAATGAGCCTCATCGCTGAACAAAATTTGTCAAAATTTGAACACATTTCGAACCGAACACTGATTTTGGTAATAAAATTCAATGATTTGCAAGCGTTGCTCGTTAGTAAGTCTATTCATGATGAAATGTCAAAGCATACTGAGCATCTTTCTCTTTGACACCATGTCTGAAATCCCACGTGATCTGTCAAATACTAATGCATGAAAATCCTAACCTCAAAAAAATCACCCTTTATAAGGTGTTTTGTTATAGGTTCTAGCAACTGTGCCAAGCATGGTCTAAATCGATTCACAGCCTGAAACAGCTCCCATATAAACCGATCTCTCGATTAAACTTCTTGCGCCTCTAGAGGGCGCAATTGTTATGCGATTTGAAATTTATCGCAAAAACTTCTACTATGGTCTCCAATATTCAAAACATATGTGGACCGAATCGGTCCATAACCTGGTAGCACAGCAATTCTAATCCACTATCCTTTGATTGCCTAACTTAGCACGCTTTTACTTGTTTCAAATGACAAAGTTCCTCCCAACTATATCGAGCATTAGGAGGGGATAACCACCGCTGAAAATTGTATCTAATGCTTTCGCCAGGATTCGAACCTGATTCGGCACCATAGGCGGACATGCTAACCTCTGCGCTACAAAGGCTTCCAGTTAACTGTCAATAAAGATGTTCACACTCGCCTTCCTCACGTTAACACCACACCTCCTCACAAATATCGTGATCGCCCGGATCTCCACCTGCAAGACTGTATTACGGTCAGGCAGTGGGAATACGATCTCAGTCCCTGGGTTCTCAATGTAGACCTCCAGCCCCACTCTGTCCTCTAGCTTTGATCCACCTGTATAGAGTGAACTGCCAGAAGGCAATACCGGAGTTCCGTCGATCCAAGACTGTGCCGCTGGCAACAGTGGCTCGCGCACGGAAATCACTTCTATTCCATCCAGGTTTCCTATCATCGAAAGGCGGATTGGGATAAATTTCGGCACAAATTCTGCACGCCCATCCCTTCTAGACCAGAAAAGGAAGTGGAAACTACGGAGGACATAGACATAGAGGCCAGGTGGATAACGATGGCCCTGAATGACTCGCATGTGTCATCAAGTTCTACTGCCAGGCCAAGGGACAACAGGGACCGCCATGGTGAATCCCAGAGCTGGTTGGTCTAAGGAAGGACTGCAGAAAACTCTTCAACAGAGCAAAAGTCACAAGAGCACCACACGATCAGAATATCTATAAGGCTGAGCTAAGAAAATATAAGGGCGAGCTGAGCACAAATCCTGGGTGGAATTCTGCAGCTCCGTGAAGGATACATCTGAGGCCTGAGACTTAGGAAGATTCTGTCCTCGAGAACTATTACGGTGGGGTATATTCACAAGTCAGAGAATGTATGGACAATGTCTAGTGAGGAAACTACTCGTTGATACACATGTCCCGGGAAATTCTCCAACGGGCAACGTGGCGCCAGAAGAGGTTGTCACTGATATGCATTCTTTGGAGGTTATTAGGGAAATTGTGTCTGAGCCGAAAATCCTTTGGGCGATACGATGTTTCGACTCCTTTAAATCGCCAGGCCCTGATGATGTATCACCATTTGAATTACAAGCTGTGTCTGATAGACTGGTTCCCTGGCTTAGGAAGATATACTCTGTTTGTATCAGAATGTCATATATACCTGTGGGATGGAGGGACACGCAGGTCATTTTCATTCCGAGAGCAGGAAAACCTTACCCCACGATTTTTGTCCTTTCAGTCTGTCATCCTTTATACTGAAGATTCTTGAGAGGTTGATAGAAACATATCTTAGGGCAATGATTATTGGAGATCGCCTGTAGCGGCAGCTGCTGAAATAGCCCTTCACGACCTAGTCGGCTACATAGAGGGTTCTCTCGCTGTCGAGGAATATACAATGGTAGCATTTCTTGACTTTAAGGTGCTTTCGACAATGGAAACCCCACGTCAATCATAAAGGGGTTGGAGTTTCTAGGCATCAACTCTACTGAAAGAAAGTTTATTAATAACTTATTTACTAAAAGATGCATTACGGCAGGCTTGGGATCTGTGGATCTAAAAAGATGGGTCAGCAGAGGAACTCCTCAAGGAGGTGTACTGTCTCCTCTACTTTGGAATATAGCCTTTAGCAATATATTGTTGTCTCTGCAAGAAAAAGGCGTAAAAGTGGTCAAGTATGCTGATGACGTGGCAATTGCTGTTAGGGGAAAGTTTCTCAGCAATCTAAGAGATAAACTTCAGGAAGATCTACGTGCAACAGCAAAGTGGTTTGGGTATAAATCCGTGCAAGTCAGAAGTGGTTCTTTTCAGCAGAAGATACAAGTTGCCTAGAGAGGAACCTGTCTTCGTGGAAGGAGAGAATGTTCCATTTACAGAAAGCCCAAAATACATGGGTATTTTGATAAAAAGTACTGTACCACTATTTCTGATTTCCAATCGATTCTGGAAGTATGATATCCCTGGTAACAGAAGTTACATAACCTTCTATACGGATGGCTCTAAACTAAACAACCAGGTGGGCTTTGAAGTGTACTCCAAAGATCTAGAACTGGTCACATTGAAAAGGGTACCCGACCACTGCCAGTGTGTATCAAGCGGAGATCCTTGCAATTATACAAGTGGTGGAATGGCTAAGATATAATGTCGTTACGACAATTGCTATAAATATCTTCTCAGACAGCCAGGCAGCCATTGAATCCCTGGAGAACGTATTTCTGAACACAAAAACCGCCCTCGACTGTCGCAGATCTCTTAACGAAGTGGCTGAACAGTTCAAAATTCACCTGTTCTGGATGCCGTTCCACAGAGATATCCCAGAGAATTGTAAGGCGAACGAGCTTGCGAGACTAGAAACTACCCTTCACATTCCAACGATACTGAAATTGTGGGTATGCCTCTAGCGACATGTAAACCAAGTTTTCAGAACCAGGCCCGAAGGACAACGAATGATAAAGGGTCACAAAAAGGGGGCTGTGAGCATTCCAAAACTATTTGGCCTAATCTAGACTTGAAGAGATCTACTGCTTTGCTGTCATTGGCTAGAACAGACGTCTCAGTCTTTGTGTCCAACATGACAGGTCACTGTCTAATCGGAAAACATGCCGACAGACTGAAGGTTGCCAGCAACGACTTTTGCAGAAGTTGCGAGGACATCGAAGAAGAAGAGACTATAGAACACCTTCTGTGTGTGTGTCCCGCAGAAGGAGTTCCACATGAGGTTCTCATTTCTTTGAGAACCTGTTTGATTTAGCGGATGGGATCATTCTCAGGTTATTGGACTTTTTGAAGCGATCTGGATGGTTCAATGGTAGGAACTAGAAGGCATCTTCCTAATTCTGTTCCTGTGGTATCACAATGGACGAAAACGTCTAAGTGAGTCTGATGGCAGACTTCTACTAAAACCTAACCTTACCTTCCTATCATCGCACAGTGGGCAAAACGACAAAAAAATTGGAAATAAGTCTACAACTTTTTATCAGGAATGTGCTGCTGTAATGAAATGTTCATGGGAAATTTAGTAGTATTCTAGCCTTGAAGATGTCTAACATTTTGCTGTCGCTGGCTGGGACAGTCATTGTGCCTGTCATGACAGGTCACTGTCTGCTTGAAAAACATGCTGACATGCGGACGACATTTTTAAACGACAGGAACTAAAAGGATTCTTACTTTAACACAGCGTAAGATACAGGGTGTCAAAGTTTACCACTTTCAACTTCTCCAACCTTCTAGGGCCCATAACTTTTAATCTACTGATCTGCATGATTTGGTAGTCTAGAGAAAGATCTAAAAAACTACTATAAAAGTATTATACATTATTTCCTTTTTCACAAAGTAGAGGGGTACTGAGAAATGTTTTATTTGGTAATTTGACTTATTTTGATATCAAACCAATTTGTGACTTCTATTCCCATATTGAAGGCCTTTATTGATTTGATGTACAATAAAATTGTCATATTTTTCCAACAATCTACTGGCGCAATGAATGAAGTTGAATGACAAAAGAAAAAAAACAAACTATGTGCCAAACAAAGTTTATTGAAGAAAATACAAGAAAAAAAATGGGAAATGGAAATTTCCACAGTCAATGATGAAGACCACATGCCTTGAGGCTCCAACACAACGATTCACATGACAATGTGTAACGTGTCAAACCTTTTAGACATACGTAAAGGAAGTTCCATTTAAATTAAATGCTATTTGAATGTTCCAGAAATGATGTATCGAGAGTGACATCAACATCGATGAACATGGCATTGAATAGCATCAATTGTTTCCATTTTCGAGATTATTCCCTGTAGTTTCGTAGAATGTACAAAACATATACGCTGGGTGTTGTTGAGAGTGATAGGTCTTTGAATTGATATGAAGAAATTTTATAAATAACAAGTAAAAGTGTGTTAAGTTCGGTTGGGCCGAATCTTATATACCCTCCACTATGGATGGCCTTTGACATGTTCTTTGATAGACTCTTTCAAATACATAGGACATATGAACCGATATGGCCTGTACTTGTCTTGACTGTTGGAAGTCTTAAAAAAATGCTACGTTTAAAAATGCTAAATCCTCTAGAAGTCATATCGGTTAATATGAGCGCTATATCAAATTGTAGATCGATATGAATCATAATTGGCACGGCTGCTGGAAGTCATAGCAAAAACTTACGAGCAAAATTTCATTCAAATCGGGTGGTAATTAAGCCTTCTAGGGGCTGAAAAAGTCAAATCTAAAGATCGGTTTATATGACAGCTATTGGGTTGCCCAAAAAGTAATTGCGGATTTTTTAAAAGAAAGTAAATGCATTTTTAATAAAACTTAGAATGAACTTTAATCAAATATACTTTTTTACACTTTTTTTCTAAAGCAAGCTAAAAGTAACAGCTGATAACTGACAGAAGAAAGAATGCAATTACAGAGTCACAAGCTGTGAAAAAATTTGTCAACGTCGACTATATGAAAAATTACTTTTTGGGCAACCAATATATCGGAGGCCACCGTAGCGCAGAAGTTAGCATGTCCGCCTATGACGCTGAACGCCTGGTTTCGAATATTGGCGAGAGCATAAGAAAATTTTTCAGTGGTGGCTGCAGTTATTTGTGAGGTAGTGTGCCATTTGGTATGGCAGCCATGTAAAAACTTTACACAGAGTTGTCGGTCTGCGGCACGCCGTTCTGACTAGGCTATAAAAAGGAGGCCCCTTATCATTGAGCTTAAACTTTAATCATAGTGTACAGGAGAAGTATCCCCTGTTCCTTAATGAAATGTTCATGGAAAATTTCGTAGTATTCTAGCCTTGAAGAGGTCTAACGTTTTGCTATCGCTGACTGGGACAGACGTCTCAGTCATTGTGCCTGTCATGACAGGCCACCGTCTGCTTGAAAAACATGCTGACATGCGGAAGAGACTATAGAACATCTGCTGTGTGTGTGTCCCGAACTGGCAGTCAGAAGGAGTTTCACTTTAGGTTCTCATTTCTTTGGGAACCTTTCCGATTAGAGGATGTGTATGTTGTCATAAGATGTTGGTCTTTTCAAAGCTTTCTGAATTTTTCAACAACAGGAACTAGAAGGCATCTTCCTTCCCCTGTGCCTGTAGTACCACAGTAGACGAAAACGTCTAAGTGAGGTAGACTCCAATTTAAACCTAACCTAACGAAAGTATATAACTAGTGATTTTTTAACGTGCGTGAGCTGTTGCAACCAGTGTTGTCAAAAAGTTAATATGGGTGCCCAAAAAGTAATTGGGGATTTTTCATATAGTCGGCGTTGACAAATTTTTTCACAGCTTGTGACTCTGTAATTGCATTCTTTCTTCTGTCAGTTATCAGCTGTTACTTTTAGTTTGCTTTAGAAAAAAAGTATATTTGATTAAACTTCATTCTAAGTTTTATTAAAAATGCATTAAGTCTCTTTTAAAAAATCCGCAATTACTTTTTGGGCAACCCAATATTATCTTTTTGGCAACACTGGTTTAAACAGCTCACGCAATGGATACGTTAATATACAGAATTGACGATTTTGGAGTGAAGATAAGCCAGAAGCATTACAAGAGCTACCATGCATCCAGAAAAAGTCACAGTTTGATGCGGTTTATGAGCTGGTGGCATCATTGGACCGTACTTCTTCAGAGATAATGCAAATCGTAACGTAACTGAGAAGGGTGAGCGCTACCGTGGGATGATATCCAACTTGTTTTACCCAAAATGCAAGAGCTTGACTTGCATGACATGTGGTTTCAACAAGACGGCGCCACATGCCACACAGCACGCGTAACAATGGACTTATTGAGTGGCGAGTTCGGTGAACATTTTATTTCACGTTCGGGACCGGTCAATTGGCCGCCTAGATCGTGCGATTCAACGCCTTTAGACTAGTTTTTGTGGGGCTATGTTAAATCTCATGTCTACCCAGACAAGCCCGCTTCAATTGATGCACTGGAAGACAACATTTAAGCATTTATTCGAGAGATACCCCATAGACCCATTCAGACCATATTTGACATGTATGTTTCAGGTCATGGGAGAAGATGTTGTACAAAATTTCAGCCAAATCAGATGAAAACTGCATCCTCCAGAGGTGCAAGAAGTCAAGATCCAAGATCGGTTTATATGGCAGCTATATCAAAACATGATGGAACGATACGACCCATTTACAATCCGAAACGACTTGCACTAGGAGGTATTTGTGCAAAAAGTCAAGCGCGTAGCTTTACTCCTTCAAAAGTTAGTGTACTTTCGACAGACAAACAGATGGACGGACATGGCTAAATTGACTTACAATGTATAAAACAAGCAGATTACCAGAGCGCCAAATTTGCCTCCTGGAAGCTTTTGTGCGATCAGGTCGATAGCATCGATGTCCAAACTGAAACGTTAGTCGACGACATGGGAGCGTGAGCATAGGTAACGAAGGACATGTTGGGGTTTTGGATAAAAATGCATTTTCCACATGATACGATGGGACTCATAGAGATTCCAGAATCTGGGAATAATAAGTTTGATCGTGGGCTTATCATTACAGAATTTATGGAAAAGGAAGAGCTTCTAACCATTTAAGTCACCAGTACCTACCTGATAGAATATTTCCGGCGTTAGTACAGAAAGAGGCAGACTATCTGGCGCCTCGTCTGGCCAAAATTTTCACAGCGTGTCTAGGACTTGCATATACTCCGAAAGCCTGACAGGAGGCAAGGGTGGTGTCTATACCCAAGCCCGGCACGGCAAGTTATGCGACACCAAAGACCTATATAGCCATAAGCCTTACGTCCTTTCTACTCAAAACCATGGAACATATTGTGGATGATCAAGAGTAGGACATCCATCAAGCTGCTGAAGTACAAACAGCACGTCTATGTCAAGGGTACGTCGGTGGCGACTGGCCTGCACGTGGTTGTGCATCAGATAGAAGAATCCTTCGATGCCAAGCCGTACGAATTGGCGGTTTGGATTGACATCGAGGGGTTTTTAATGAAGTGCATACCGACAGACTGATTCACTCCTTAGACCAGTACCGGGTGGACCGGGTCCTTAGTGACTGGATAAACCATATGCTAAGGAACATATAGAGAAATTGTGGGTCCCATGATGCAAATATAAGGGAGAGCGGCACAGGGCACGGGGGGCACTTTGTCGCCACTCTTATGGGTGACCACCATAAAGAGTAGCTCATCCATCGAGCTGCTGAAGTACAAACAGCAAGGCTATGTCAAGGGAAGGTCGGTGGAGACTGCCCTACACGAGGTTGTGTATAAAATAGAAGAATCCTTCGATGCCAAAACGTATTTTATAGCCACTTTTGGATGACCACCATTAATAACTTATTACGGAAGCTGACTCAGAAGGGATTTGAACCCGTCTGCTATGCAGACGATGTTATAATACTTCTAAGGGGTAAAGATCCAAACGAGATATGCAGAAGGGCCGAAAGGGTCTTGCATATGGCATATGAATGGGCTAGTCCCAGATGTCTCAATCCTAACCCAGAGAAGACTGAAATATGCCTGTTTACGAGGAAGACGAAGGTGGGCCAATTTAACGCACCACGTTTCCTCAATAAGACGATTTAGATATCTGACAAGATCAAATACTTAGGAGTGATCTTGGATAGGAAACTCATAGCCTGTTTGTCGATGACGAACGGTTGCTTTTTATTCATCTGAGCTTCTTTTTCCAATCTAGATTCGTCTATATAGACGGTTTCTAGTATTTAGAAATGGGATCCAAATCCGAAGATAGTCCACTGACTCTAGGAGCGTGATTAGACCAATACTTACTTACGCTTCAGTACTTTGGTGGACTGCTACGGAGAAAGAAGTGCAACATAAGGACCAAACAGATTCAGAGAACAAGTTGTCTTGGCATAGGCGGAGCGATAAAGACCACGCCCACTAGAGCACTGGAAACAATTCTAGATACAGATGAAGTGTGAGGGAGCCATTGCGACTATGAGACTTAAGGCGATGGGAGAATAGAATGAGGATGGGAGCAGCTCATACTATCACGGTAAAGTCGAGACGACGATAGGAAACATGGAAGAGGTTTCCGATCGGATCCCTGAGACGACACTTGATGTTGAGTGCGAGGCACTTCTGCCATCGTCACAGTCTTGGATTGCCATCTGGAAAATCATGTTACACGGATGTATCAAAGCTAGAGTACAGAGTGGGCCTGGAGGTATACAATGACAACCAATGTTTTTATACCCTCCACCATAAGATGGGGGGTATACTAATTTCGTCATTCTGTTTGTAACTACTCGAAATATTCGTCTGAGACCCCATAAAGTATATATATTCTTGATCGTCGTGACATTTTATGTCGATCTAGCCATGTCCGTCCGTCTGTCCGTCCATCCGTCTGTCCGTCTGTCTGTCGAAAGCACGCTAACTTCCGACGGAGTAAAGCTAGCCGCTTGAAATTTTGCACAAATACTTCTTATTAGTGTAGGTCGGTTGGTATTGTAAATAGGCCATATCGGTCCATGTTTTGATATAGCTGCCATATAAACCGATCTTGGGTCTTGACTTCTTGAGCCTCTAGAGTGCGCAGTTCTTATCCGATTAGAATGAAATTTTGCACGACGTGTTTTGCTATGATATCCAACAACTGTGCCAAGTATGGTTCAAATCGGTTCATAACCTGATATAGCTGCCATATAAACCGATATTGGGTCTTGACTTCTTGAGCCTCTAGAGTGCGCAATTCTTATCCGATTGGAATGGAATTTCGCACGACGTGTTTTGTTATAATACCCAACAACTGTGCCAAGTATGGTTTAAATCGGTTCATAACCTGATATAGCTGCCATATAAACCGATCTTGGGTCTTGACTTCTTGAGCCTCTAGAGGGCACAATTCTAATCCAATTTGAATGAATTTTTGCACGAAGTATTTCGTTATGATATCCAACAACTGTGCCAAGTATGGTTGAAATCGGTCCGTAACCTGATATAGCTGTCATATAAACAGATCTGGGGATTTGACTTCTTGAGCTTCTAGAGGGCGCAATTCCTATCCGATTTGGCTGAAATTTTACATGACGTATTTTATTTTTACTTTCAACAACTGTGTCAAATAAGGTTCAAATCGGTTCATAACCTGATATAGCTGCCATAAAAAGCGATCTGGGATCTTGACTTCTTGACCCCTAGAGGTCGCAATTATTATCCGATATGCCTGAAATTTTGTACGATGGATCCTCTCGTGACCATCAACAAACGTGTTTATTATGGTCTGAATCGGTCTATAGCCCGATAATGATCCCATATAAATCGTTCTCTCTATTTTTCTTCGTGAGCCCCAATGGGCGCAATTCTTATACGAATTGGCTGAAATTTGACACAGGTCTCCAACATATAATTTAATTGTGGTCCGAAGCGACCATATCTTGATATCGTTTTAATAGCAGAGCAACTCTTTTCTTATATCCTTTTTTGCTTAAGAAGAGATGCCGGGAAAAGAAGTCGACAAATGCGATCCATGGTGGAGGGTATATAAGATTCGGCCCGGCCGAACTTAGCACGCTTTTACTTGTTTAGACTGTTGTAGACTGCCTGACCATAATACGGTCCTGCAGGTGGTGTGGTGCCAACGCGAGGACGTCGATTCTTAACAAACTTTACGAACAGTAAAATTGCCATAAAGGCAATAACAACCAGGACGGTAAGGTCACGAACAGTCTTGCAGTGTAAGATGGAGATTAACGCCTACTTTGAGGGTGGCACAATCCGCATCGTTTGGGTGCCGGGCCATAACGGAGTAAGGGGAAATGAAAAAGCACACGATTTGGCGGTAAAGGCCAGAGGACTGCCGTCAATAAACTTGGTTAGCCCGAAGACTTTCGGGTCGACGCAGTGGAAAGGAGACGGTCGGCAGGACGACGAAAATCCCATGGCAGCCGGTTGTATGTACCGGATTGATCCGATTAAGTCCTTCATCGCCAAGTGTACATCGCACTGCTACAACAACAGCAACAAAAATCCTATAGGAGATCCGGATTGTGAGAAGACGAGGCTATTGCTGAAAGAAGGCAAGCAGCAGGTCAGTAAAGCTATCGGTATCATAACAGAACACATAGGACTACGAGCTCACTTATGCAAAATCGATGCGGCATGTGTAGGGCATGCGGGGAAGCTGATGAGACGTTGGAGCATTTCCAACATCATTGCCCGGCTTTGGCGGCTAACAGAAACCGGCACTAAGGTGGGGACACAATAACAGGAATAAACCAACCAAGGGACGTGGTACTGAAAAAATGAGGGATTTTTTAAGCAGCACGGAAATTATCTTTTTCGTTGTTACTTTTTAGTATTTGGAGCGCACAACAAGCCGATTACTGTCTTAGGTGTATGTCCATAGTGGTATGGGCGGCTTCCAGAGGCTCAAGAATTCAAATCGGGAGACCGGTTTATATGGGAGCTATATCTAAATCTGCAATCCTCAACGACTTACATCAATAGCTAGGTGAGGTTAGGTTTAGGTGGCAGACTTAGGGATTGATATAGCTGCCATATTACAGGCATAAACCAACTAAGGGGCGTGGTACGGAAAAAATGAGGAATTTTTTAAGCAGCACGGAAATTTTCTTTTTCGAGGTTACTTTTTAGTATTTAAAGCGCACAACAAGCCGAATACGGGCTTAGGTGTATGTCCATAGTAACATGAAGCGGATAAATATCCGCCCCCTTTTTTCAAACTAACCTACAATCAGAATGACGAAATTAGTATACCTTCCATTGTATGGTGGAGGGTATAAAAATATGGCATGGATAGGCAGAAAAAAACCATTGTAAGGAAATGCACGACCAGAATACATTCGTGCAGCTTTCAACTCATTTCTTGACCGACCTAGTACAATAGTCAAGACTGAAGACTTAGTAAAAATAATGGATTTCCCAAATTTAGATTACATTTTCACAAAAAAAAAAAAAACAAACGTGATGGTTTGAATTGGTAACACTTCGTATCAGCGACACTGTTGAATGTGATACGTCAGTTGAAGTTACTCACACACTCTGTTCTGTCATTTGAAAAACACCCATATATCAAAGGGAACCTTTTTAGCCTTGATTGTAGAGCCACAACCTGGCGTTGTCATCTGTCGTTTGCATAAACTCTTGATGACAATACTTTTCACCCATTTAGAGGACATGCAGAGATAATAGGCTACCTTGATGAATTGAAATGTGAATATGGCTAAATGTGTTTTGCAGAGATTTACTAAATGACAATTCCCATTCAAATTGATTGAGAGCACCTGTTGGCATCACGGATCATCCGTTTCAACATCATGCAAGGAAGGATGTGCTTATAGGTCATCCGTCATTGTGTTAACATGACAGCCGTAGGCATCTTTTAATCAAGCTTATGAACAGAGAACGTGCATTATTGTTTAATTGCATCACTATCAGAGAATAATTTAAATTCTCTTCTGGTGAATGGCAGTTATATTTAAAATTCCCTTTAGACGCCAATTATTATTGGCATGTGCAACTAATTGCATCAGAGTTAATAGACCAGAAAAAGAAAGGTATTAAATTACCATAAAATAACAGCCAATAAATATAAAATGGATATCATCAAGGCCATGCAGATGAAATCAATTACAATAAAAAAATTAAAACTGCAAAAACTTAAATGAAATTTCTAGAAAGCAGATGGTAATCTGTCTAATCTGAGGGGGTAAATAAAGTACGAGAGAGGTTCCAAAGGTTGTCGAGCTAATGAAAACAAGTAAAAGTTCAGCCGGGCCGAACTTTGGATACCCACCACCTCCGTTATATATATAAACCACATTTCGTCAGAATCCGGTGAAAAATTCATTATTCATGCCCCCATAGCAGCTTTATCAAAATATGGTCCGATTTGGACCAAATTCTACACGGATATTGAGTGGCCTAATAAATACAAGTCGTTGTTCAATTTTCCAGAACAAAATATTGGTCTTTGGTCAAATATAGACCGATCTCAACCATATACGACACGGATGTCGAAAAGCCTAACATGATTCACTGTATCAAATTTGAGCGAAATCGGGTTATAAATGTGCCTTTAATGGGCCCAAGACTTTAAATCGTGAGATCGGTCTATATGGCAGCTTTATCCAAATCTGAACCGATCTAGGCCAAATTGAAGAAGGAGGTCGAAGGCACTAACACAAATCACTGTCCCAAATTTCGGCGAAATCGGACAATAAATGCGCCTTTTATGGGCCCAAAACCTTAAATCGAGAGATCGGCCTATATGGCAGCTATATCCAAATCTGGGGTGATCTGGACCAAAATGCAAAAAGTTGTCGAACAACTTAACAAAACTCACTGTCCCAAATTTCGGCGAAATCGGACAATAAATTCAACTTTTATGGGCCTAAGACCTTAAATCGAGAGATCGGTCTATATGGCAGCTATATCCCAATCTGGACCGATCTGACCCTAATTGGTGAATAATGTTGAAGGGCCCAACGTAACTCACTGTACTAAATTTCGGCGAAATCGGACAATATATGCGCCTTTATGGGCACAAAACCTTAAATCGAGAGATCGGTCTATTTGCACCTATATCCAAATCTGGACTGATCTGGGCCTCAAAGCAGAAAGTTGTCGAAGAGATTAACACAACTCACTCTCCCAAATTTCGGCGATATCGGACAATAAATGCGCCCTTTATGGGTCGAAAACCTTAAATCGAGAGATCGGTCTATATGGCAAGTATATCCAAATCTGGACCGATCTGAAGCAACTTGCAGAAAGATGTCGAAGGGCCTAACACAACTCATTGTCCCAAATTTGGGCCTTTCATAGGGCCAAAACCTTAAATCGAGAGATCGGTCTATATGGCACCTATATCTAAATCTGGACCGATCTGGGCCAAAATGCAGGAAGTTGTCGAGAAGCCTAACAAAACTCACTGTCCCAAATTTCGGCGAAATCGGACAATAAATGCGAATTTAATGGGCCCAAAACTTTAAATCGACTAACTATATCTAAATCTGCACCGTTCTAAGCCAAATACAAGAAGGATGTCGGAGGGCCTAACATAACTCATTTTTCCAAATTTCAGCAAAATCGCATAATAAATTTGGCTTTTATGGGCCTAAGACCCTAAATCGGCAAATCGGTCTATATGGGAGCTATATCAAGATATAGTCCGATATAGTCCATCTTCGAACTTTACCTGGTTATGGACAAAAAAGAATCGGTGGAAAGTTTCAGCTCAATATTTAAATTTTTAAAGACTATAGCGTGATTTCAACAGACAGACGGACGGACATGGCTAGATCGTCTTAGACTTTCACGCTGATCAAGAATATTTATACTTTATAGGGGTCGGAAACGGATACTTCGATGTGTTGCAAACGGTATGACAAAATGAATATACCTCACTCCTTTGGTGTTGGGTATAAAAAATGCGGCTTGTAAGGACTCAAGAAGTCAAATCGGGAAGTTATAGACCAATTTGGACCGTACTTGGCACAGTTGTTAAAAGTCATTACAAAACACTACGTGCTCAATTTCAGCCAAATCAGACAAAAATTGATATATGTAAGGGCTCAAGAAGTCAAATCGTGAGATCGGTTTATATGGGTGCTATATCATCCATATAAACCTCTTTGGACCATACTAGGCCCAGTTTTTGGAAGTGACAACAGAACATTACATGCAAAATTTTAACCAAATCGGACAAAAATTGCGGCTTCTAGAGGCTCAACAATTCAAATCGGGAGATCGGGTTATATGGGAGCTATATCAGGTTATAGACAGATTTGGACCGTATTTGGCATAGTTGTTAAAATTCATAACAAAACACTACATGCTCAATTTCAGCCAAATCGGACAAAAATTGCGGCTTGTAAGGGCTCAAGAAGTCAAATCGGGAGATCGGTTTATATGGAAGCCATATCAGGTTATACACCGATTCGCACCGTATTTGGCACAGTTGTTTAAAGTCATAACATAATACAACATGCAAAATTTCAGCCAAATCGAATAAAAATTGCGGATTGTAAGGACTCAAGAAGTCAAATCAGGAGATGGGTTTATGAGGGAGCTATATCAGGTTATAGACTGATTTAAAACCTACTTGACAAAGTTGTTGGTAGTGATAACAGAACACTACATGCTCAATTTCAGCGAAATCGAACAAAAATTGCGGATTGTAAGGACTCAAGAAGTCAAATCAGGAGATGGGTTTATGTGGGAGCTATATCAGGTTATAGACTGATTTGAAACCTACTTGACAAAGTTGTTGGTAGTGATAACAGAACACTACATGCAGAATTTCAGCAAAATCTGACAAAAATTGCAGCTTCCAGGGGCTCAAGAAGTCAAATCGGGAGATGGATTTATATAGGAGCCATATCTAAATCTGCAATCCCCAACGATTTACATCAATGGTAGGTTAGGCTAGGTTAGGTTGAAAAGAGGGTGCAGATATTAATCCGCCCCATGCCACTATGGACATACACCCAAGCCAGTAATCGGCTTATTGTGCGCTCTTAAAACTATAAAGTAACCTCTAAAAATTTTTTTTTAAGTTAGGAATTCGGTGCTACTTACAAAATCCTTGTTTTCAATACCACTCCCCCATGTTGGTTCATGTCTGGTATTGTGTCCCCACCTATGTGCCGATATCTGTTAGACACGAAAGCCGGATTTTCGCCATCCTACCGACCGTTTCGCTGTTCCACAATGTTGCATGCGCATTCGTCGCCCACTCCCTTAACTCGAACTTCGCCGACGCGAAAGCCTTCGGGTTAACCAAGTTTATTAACGGCAGTCCTCTGGCCTTCACCCCCAAATCGTCTGCCCTTTCATTCCCCCTTACTCCCTTATGGCATGGCACCCAAACGATGCAGATTTTGCCATCTCCAGAGAAGTCGTTAATCTCCTTCAAATCGTCTGCCCTTTCATTTCCCCTTACTCCGTCATGGCATGGCACCCAAACGATGCGGATTTTGCCATCCTCAGAGAAGGCGTTAATCTCCTTCTTACACTGCAAGACTGTTCGTGACCTTACCGTCCTAGTTGTTATTGCCCTTATGGCAATTTCACTGTCGGTAAAGATGTTCACTCTCAACGTTCTCGCGTTAGCACCACACTAATTAACGCATTCCGTGATCGCCCGGATTTCCGCCTGCAGAATCGTATTATGGTCAGGCAGTCTAAAATAGATCTCAGTCCTCGGGTTCTCAATGTA
Source organism: Stomoxys calcitrans (assembly GCF_963082655.1). Classification (NCBI taxonomy): domain Eukaryota; kingdom Metazoa; phylum Arthropoda; class Insecta; order Diptera; family Muscidae; genus Stomoxys; species Stomoxys calcitrans. The sequence goes on along the minus strand of NC_081556.1, from coordinate 86,741,076 downwards.
GATCCAGAGGCCCACTCTGTCCTCTAGCTTTGATCCATCAATCCAAGACACCTGTTTCGTTTCTCGTCTTCGTCTGTTCGTTTATGTCATATATCTCCTATCGTACCCAATCCATGATTTCGAAGTAAGCTGTTTCTAGTCCCTTGCCTGTTATTCGAGGAATGCCCCAGGGATCAATTCTGGGTCCAATTCTATTTTCTTTATACAGCAACGACCTGTCAGACCAGCTCTCATTTTGCAAGGCCCACATGTATGCGGATGATGTACAGGTCTATATAAGTAGTCCTAAGGAATATCTATTGGGTTGCCCAAAAAGTTATTGCGGATTTTTTAAAAGAAAGTAAATGCATTTTTAATAAAACTTAGAATGAACTTTAATCAAATATACTTTTTTACATTTTTTTTTCTAAAGCAAGCTAAAAGTAACAGCTGATAACTGACAGAAGAAAGAATGCCATTACAGAGTCACAAGCTGTGAAAAAATTTGTCAACGCCGACTATATGAAAAATCCGCAATTACTTTTTGGGCAACCCAATAGAAGACCATGTCGGGATGATGAACCATGACCTGCTCGGATTTATGGGGCAAATGCTAATGGTTTGTGCCTTAATCGCCTAAAGTCCAAGTGCATGGTTATTAGGAAAAGGGTTTCACGTTACACGTGCGACCCTGTGTTTGTTGTGGCTAATCAGAGATTGGAGATCGTGCGAAGAACTTGGGGGTGACATTCATTAGGAACATTTTGTTGGCCAAGGGTATTCTAAGCTTCGCTCGCTTTGAGCCACTCAACAATTTACTTCTCTTTGGATAAGAATACTGTTTGCAAAGTCATATATTATACCTAGCCTTCTCTACAGTTGTGAACTATTTGCTAACTGCGATTCTCGACGCAGCCGGTAGATCGCTATGTTCTACAACAGTGTAGTACGCTATGTAGTTGGTCTTTGTCGCCGTGACTCCACATTCAATTACCCCATATCTATTTGGCCTTTTTATATAAAATAATATATACACAAGCACCATCTCATTTATTTGAAAGAATTAGATTTGAAAGGTCGAACCGAGGAAAAAAATTGATACCAATGATACACCGTAGCTTAGTCTCTCTCTCTATTCATATTCGCCGTTCAGCTTTGGAACTCTATCCCCCATGACCTTCTAGAATATTCTCCAGTGCCTAGACAACATGTTCCCTGAACCTGTTGCATGTTCCTTATGTTTCACTTTTTCTCCAAAGCAGTCCACCAAACTACTGAGGCGTAAGTAAGTATTGGTCTAATCACGCTCCTGTAGAGCCAGTGGACTATCTTCGAATTCAGATCCCATTTGAACTATACATCAATAGTAGGTATCTGTGCAAAATTTTAAGCGGCTAGCTTTACGCGTTCAACCGCTATCATGATTTCAACAGACGGACCGACGGACATGGCTAGATCGACTCAAAATATTGAGACGATCAAGAATATATTTACTTTATGGGGTTTTAGACGAATATATCGAGGTGTTACAACCGGAATGGCTAGATTAGTATACCCCCATCCTGTGGTGAAGGATATAAAAAAACTCTGCGATCATTGAGCTCATCTCGAAGAGAAATGAAAAGAGAAAACAAAACAAATTTTGGGAACAATTGTCTGTGTCTCAACATTATTATCCGATACAATTTTTGCAGTGATTTTCAATAGCTTCAAGATTTTGCATAGATCAAATGTTAAAAAGATTAGCACACACACATCCATTATGATGAAAACCCAAAATGAGAATGTCCCTGGTTTCACAAATGAATAATTAGCATAATATTTTTATCGTAGAAAAACATTGTTTAATTGGCTTTGATGAGTGCAGGTGAATATGGCTAAGTATACACCTATCGCAAGAAAACACTTGACTTACATAGTTATGAAACAATACCCATCTACAAAATGACGAACTAGACAAATACCTAAAGATGAACCTGAAATATCTTCAAAAATGTTTAAATCACTTAACAAACTTATAATTAACGAAAATAAATACGAAAAAGACACAAAATATCCAATTAGCTGCTGGCAATGCAAAAAAAAAATTGGAAGTAAGACAAAATAAACATGGTATGACTTCTTACCTTATTAACAAAGTAGAATTCTTGGACATTTGTTTGGAATCTGAAACGAATATAATGAAAAAAATCAATAGAACGTATAAACTCAAAGAAAATTCAAATGATTGAATGTCAAGAGCAACCAAATATCAATGTCCATTTCCGGAAAAAGATTACTCTTTTCATTAGAAAAAAAAACTCACACACAAAACTTAAATGTTCAAAGCATCGTAAAGAATTTTTATAAAGTGAAGTGTTACAGAGGAACTTGCCGCTTGCTTGCTCTGTCTATAACGAAATGAATGTTGACGAAGATATTGCGCTAAATATCTTCAAGTACCCAACCAATTAACTGATTAAATTGGTAATTCTTGTTTAGAAGTTTAACTTATGGCAGATGTCATCAACATTGGGGCTTGATGTCTTTATTGTATCGTAAGAAGGTCTTAGAATAGAACATATGTAGAGGTATTACAGTGTCGTTGGAGATGTCATCCTACCTTGAGGAACTTTTGGTTTCAATTTTCTGGTCTGGGACGTCATATCTCTAAATTTTACATAGGAATGGCGACCACACAAAACGTCCCAGCTTTCAATCTCAGTTTTAGACTTTTGTCATATTTTTTATGTTTTTTATTTAAAGAATATTTGAAGAATATGTAAATATGCAAGATGATAGATTTTCTACAATAAACAAAGAAATATCAAGCCAGGAAAGGAAAATTGCTTTCACGTGTCTTGGAACTATTATTACAAAACGGACTACGCCAACATGATAAAATAGCTGCATCACGGTCAATAACCAACAGCTGAACTATGCTGGCTTATCCAATTCCAATTCAGTGGGCTCCTCGTAAATATGATGTGCGCGAATTGAAATACAGGCTTCTAAAACTTTTACGTAGTATAATTGTACCATACATAACACAGAGAAGAAATAACATGATTGCTTTTCCGAATATAACGAATAACACATTCGGTTAAAGTAACTGATTTGTTGTAGTACTAACTGAAACAGAAATTGTATGCATGTAACTGAAATCGTAGTTGAGCTAACTCTTTGTATGTGCTCCGTAAGGAATTTTCAAATAATAAGAAGTTGATGCAACAACTACTGGCAAAACAAATTTATTATTTATGCAAATGATTGGCACAACCCATAGATTGATTATGAACATCTCCATTTAATGCTTTCAAAAGTATCGTAATCATATTCACTACTGAACTAAGAAAATTGCTGATAATTAAAAATTATTTACCATTATCATCAATTTATACCTATAATCGAATTCCAACCAATGATTTCTCTGGATGTACTTGTAATGTAGGTTAGGTTTAATTGACAGTCTGCAAATCAGACTCATATAGACGTTTTCGTTCATTGTGATACCACAGGAACAGAAGAAGGGTGATGTCTTTTAGTTCCCACCGTTGAACAATTCAGATCGCTTTAAAAAGCCCAATAACTTGCGAATGTTCACATCCGCCAAATCAGACAGGTTCTCAAAGAAATGAGAACCTTAAGTGAAACTAATTCTAACTGCTAGTGCGGGACTTACACACAGAAGGTGTTCTATAGTCTCTTCTTCTTCGATGTCCTCACAGCTTCTGCATCCTTCGGTCTATCAGCATGTTTTCCGATTAGACAGTGACCTGTCATGACGAACACAATGACTGAGACGTCTGTTCTAGCCAATGACAGCAAAGCAGTAGATCTCTTCAAATCTAGATTAGGCCACATAGTTTTGGAATGCTCACAGCCTCCTCTTTATGACCATCTATCATTCGTTGTCCTTCGGGCCTGATCCTGGAAACTTAGCTTACATGTCGCTAGAGGTATACCCACAGCATCCAGTATTCCTGGAATGTGTAGGGCAATTCCTAGTCTCGCAAGCTCTTTCGTTTTAAAATTCCCTGGGATATCTTCGTGGCCCGGCACCCAGAACGTATGAATTTTGAACTGTTCAGCCATCTCGATGAGAGATCTGCGACAGTCGAGAGCGGGTTTTGTGTTTAGAAGTACGTTCTCCAAGGATGTAATGGCTAGGACTTTAAAGTTTTTGAAAAACAACCGACAATAGCAGGGCTACAAGCAACTAAAATCAAGCATAACCTGGAACAAAAATAACCATGCACCAGAAGTGACTGCCATCTTCATACACCCAAAGTATGGCTCACAAGCTTCGAGTTCAAATATATACTGCGTAAGACATCATAACTACAAGGAATGCAAATTTGCCGTTTAGAAACAGAGGGAATACTACTCTAACTTCAATGAGTGCTGTCCGGTTCAAGTTTTTAACTCGCCGTTGCCAAACGGCGTACGACAGAGCAACACGACCAAGCAGGGAAGCCTTACGTCGTTTCTACTAACAACCGAGGAACGTATTGTGGATGTCATGATAAAAAGTGGGAGCGAACTGCTCAAATACAAAAAGCATGCTTATGTCGAGAGAAGGTCGGTGGAGACTGCCCTGCTCGAGGTTGTGCATTTAATAAAAGAATCCTCCAATACCAAGACGTACAAATTGACGCTAAGCATTGATATCAAGCGGGCTTTAAACAATGTGCGGACCGACCAGTACCGGGTGGATCGAGTACGTAGAGACTGGATAAACCATATGCCATGGAACAGGTGGATAAATTGTGGGACTCTTGTTATAAAGATAAGAGAAAGTGGCACACTGCTACTCAGACGATGTTATAATACTTCTAAGACGTACGGAATCTTGGAATAATGATGTTGATCGAAGGTTTATAATTGCGGAATTTATGAAAAAGGAATCCTTAAGGAGCTTCAAACCATTTAAGTCACCCAGACCTGATGGAATATTTCCGGCGTTACTATAAAGGAGGCAGACTATCTAACGCGCCACCTGGCCAATATTTTCACAGCGTGCCTGGGACTTGTATATACTCCGAGGTCCTGGAAGGAGGCAAAGGTGGCATTTATACAATGTGCGAACCGATACGCTAATCCAATCCTTAGACCAGTACTTGGTGGACCCGGTACTTAGAGACCGGATAAATCATTGCTAAGGAACAGGTGTATAAATTTTGTGTCCCATGACACAAATGTAAGGGAGAAAGTGACACAGGGCACGCCACAGGGGAGCATTTTATCATCACTCCTATGGATGACCACCATAAATGATGACCTATTACGGATGCCGACTGAGCAGGGATTTGAACCCCTCTGCTACGCAGGCGATGTTATAATACTTTTAAGGGGTAAGGATCCGAACCAGCTATGCAGAAGGGCCGAAAGGGTCTTGCATATGGCATATGACAGGGCTAGACCCAGAGGTCTAAATGTTAACCCTGAGGAGATTGAAATATTCTTGTTCACTACAAAGACGAAGGTGGGCCAAGTTAACGCACCACGTTTTCTCAATAGAACGATTTCGATATCTGACAAGGTCAAATTCTTAAGTGGGATCTTGGACAGGAATCTGAACTGGAATTGTCACATTCAGGGACGCACTGAAATGGCTCACAGATGTTGGGCAATATGTAGACGAGTCGTAGGCTCGAAATAGGGCCTAAATCCTAGGACTGACCACTGACTCTACAGAAACGTGATTAGACCAATACTTACTTACGCCTCAGTAGTTTGGTGAACTGCGATGGAGAAAAAGTGCAACGTAAAGATAATACAACAGGTTCAGAGAACATGTTGTCTTGGCATAGGCGGAGCGATGAGGACCACGCCCACCAGGGCACTGCAGACTATTCTAGATATCCGACCAATTGACATACAGAGCGTGCGGCAGCCACTGTGGCTATGAGGCTAAAGGCGATGGGAGTATGGATAGATGATGGCAGCAGGTCATACCATAAGCGAAGTATAATCGAGGCGCCGATAGGAAACCTGGATGGATTAGAGGAGATTTCCGATCGGATACTGAGATGACACTTGAAGTCGAGTGCGGGGCACTACTGCCAGCGGCACAGTCTTGGATTGACGGAACTCTGGTATTGCCATCTAGGAGATTATGCTATACAGATGGATAAAAGCTAGAAAACAGAGTGGGACTGGTGGTTTACATTGAGAACCCAAGGACTGAGATCTGTTGTCGACTGCCTGACCATAATACGATCCTGCTGGCAGAGATCTGGGCGATAACGGAATGCGTGAGGTGGTGTGGTGTTCACGTGAGGACGCGAGGATCTTTACGGACAGAAAACTGACCATCAGGGCAATGACAACCAGAAAGGTAAAGCCATGAACAGTTTTGTAGTGTAAGAAGGAGATTAACGCCTTCTCTGAGAATGGCATAATCCGCATCGTTTGGTTGCCGGGGCATAGCTGAGTGAGGGAAAATGAGAGAGCAGTAAAGGCCAGAGGACTGCCATCAATAAATTTGGTTAATCCGAAGCCTTTCGGGTCGACGCAGTCCGAGGTTAGGCCGTGGTCGACGAACGTGAGTGTATACTGTGGAGCAGTGAAATTGTCGGATTTTCGGTAGGACGGCAGAAATCCTATGGGGTTATCCGAATCGTGAGAAAACGAGACTATTACAGAAAGGAAGTAAGAAGGAGTTCAGTAAAGCTTTCGGTATCATAACGGCACACATAGGTCTACGAGGTCACTTAAGCAAAATCGGTGCGGCAAGTTATAGCATGTGTAAGTCATGTGGGGAAGATGATGAGATGTTGGAGCATTTATTATATCATTGTCCAGCTTTCGCGCCTAACAGACATCGGTACTTAGGTGGGGACACAATTCCATACATAAACCAACGTAGGGGCGTGGTATGGAGAACAATTATGGATTTTATAAGTAGCACGGAATTCTTATCTTAGATTTTCTTTTTCCAGGTTACTATTTAGTATTTAGAGCGCACAACAAGCCGTTTACTGGCTTAGGTTTATGTCCATAGTGGCATGGGGCGGATTAATATCCGAATCCTCTTTTTCAACCTAACCTAAAGGAATAACTATATCAACGGCCTATATGGTCAAGTACCTCGGAATTTATCTTGGTCGAAGATTAAACTCGAGAAAACATATAGAATTAAAACGACATCAGCTTAATATTAAAACCAAAAAAAAAACGTTAACCGTAAACCCACCTTATTGTTAAATAATAAAACCTTGCTATATAAAGATTTTCTAAAGTCTATCTGGACATATGAAATCCATCTTTGGGGCACAGCCAGCAATTCGAACATCGAGATTTTACAAAGAGATCAATTTAAAATTCTACGACAAATCACGAACGCTTGAACAATTTTTCTATGTTCTAATCATGAATCAAATGTTTGCATTTCCTAAAATTGACTATTGATTTAGGTTCCTTCTTTTCTCATTTAAACTTGGAAAATATGGCAGATATGCTTCCAGTCCGTTTTAAGCTTCGACCATACGCCCTTGTAGTTGCTATTGTTGGCAACGTTCAAGGCAAATAGAAAACTTTACTTTTGTTAATTGTTTCTTTTGTTTTCGCCGTCAACAAAAACATTTAAAGGCAATCAAAGAGGTTGCTTTACGTTTTTCATATGCGATCTGGCTTTGATTTCACTTCAAAAGACAACTTAGACTTAGATAAAAAACACAAGTCTATGAACCTAGTTAAACATAAACTTCGTAAAAATTGATTCTTTTCAATAGCAACAAAAGGATGCAAGTTCTTGGGAAGTACGTGAGTATTAAACAAGTAAGAGCGTGCTAAGTTCGGCCGGGCCGAATCTTATATACCCTTCACCATGGATCGCATTTGTCGAGTTCTATGCAAGGTATCTCTTTTTAGGCAAACAAAGAATAATGAATGGGGACTGTTATGCTATTGGAGCTATACCAAGTTATAATCCGATTCGGACCATAAATGAATGACGAATATTGTAGAGGCCATTGTGTAATATTTCAGTTCATTCGGACAATAATTGTGCCTTGTAGGGGCTCAAGAAGCAAAATCGGGAGATAGGTTTACATGGGAGCTGTATCAAGCTATTGATCGATTCAGACCATATTGGACGCGTATGTTGAAGGTCACGAGAGTACAAAATGTCAGCCAAATCGGATGAGAATTGCGCGCTCTATTGGCTCAAGAAGTCAAGATCCAAGATCGGTTTATATGACAGCTGTATCAAAACATGGACCGATTTGAACCATACTTAGCGCAGTTGTTGGAAGTAATACCAAAACACCACGTGCAAAATTTCAGTCAAATCGGACGAGAATAGAGGCTCAAGAAGTCAAGATCAGAGATCGGTTTATATGGCAACTATATCAAAGCATGGACCGATTTGGCCCATTTACAATCCCAACCGACCTACACTAATAAAAAGCATTTGTGCAAAATTTCAAGCGGCTAGCTTTACTCCTGCGAAAGTTAGCATGCTTTTGACAGACGGACGGACGGACCGACATGGCTAGATCGACTTAAAATGACATAAAGATCAAGAATATATATATTTTATGGGGTCTCAGACGCATATTTCGAGGTGTTACAAACAGAATGACGAAATTAGTATACCCCTATCCTATGGTGGAGGGTATAAAAACTGAGAGGATACTGTAGAAACAAGACTAAACATTATTTTGTCCATTTTAAGACCACTTAACTATTGAATTTGTTAATTTATGGGTTATATTCACACTTTGATTTCCTGTTAAAAGGTGTTATAGAATAACAGAACTTTCCTTTGAATCTTATCCAGAAGAATTAGCTAGCAGTTCCCAGTTTCAGAATTTGTGAGGAAATTCCATATAATGTAGGTAAATTTCTTTAATCGGCGTTCACCAGACGATAACACCATGGGCCTTTATACAAAGGAACCTGGCAACTGAAGTACACAGCAAATTCCTACAAACATTTTTGATAACATTGAAAGAGCGTTCGTCCAAGCGATGAAAAAACAATTTTCTGGAAGATTTTTACGCAACTGTTCTTCCGTATGAGTCGTGAAACACTCTTCTACGATGTCATTGGACAATCTATTGCGTGTGCGGATGTTTTAGCAACTTTCGCCGCGATTCTCTTACAACCCATTACGTTTTAATCGTCCGTTTGAGTCGTAAAACACTCTTCTGGGTTATCGTTGGACAATCCCCTGCATGTGCAGAAGTTTTACCAACTCTTCTTAACTAATCTGTTACCACCCATTGCGTTATAATCGTCTGCATAACACGTGAAACACTCTTCGAGATTATCATTGGACAATCCATTGCGTGTGCGAAAGATTTAGCAACACTTTGCAACAATTATTGCGCAAACAATTGCGTTGTAATCGTCCAGAAGATTTGTTTATAAATCGCCTGAGTTAACTTTTCGCGATTGTTTTTGTTTTCATGACTGGTGCGTTTAGGACCTGTATTGAATTATATTATTCGATGTTTTGTTTTGAGCGGACATCTTTCACAACACCAAACAGAATTCTCACGTGGTTTATATAATGATTGGCGAATGACGAATATGACAACTAATCCCAAAAAAAAAAATTGAGTTTTTGTAGTTGTTACGTTTTTGACGAACAACCAATATTGATATGGCTTTTTAGATCTTCCAACCGAATAACGCGCAACTTTTAGAAACATGTTTAATAAATATTCAAAAACACTTATTTGTGACTCGTCTAGAGGAGTAATGTGCAACTCTTCCAGAAGAGTATTTTATAAATCTTCTGAAACACTTATATGTTACGATTCCTGTGTGAGTCTAAGATCTTCCAAGATTCTTCTGACTTACTCTTTAGTAACTCTTGTGGAAGATTCGCGAAACACTATTCCAGATTCGTCCTGAGGACACAACTCCTCACGTCTGGGGAATCGTCTATGACTCTTAGACGACCTCGTCCGCGATCATAACCTTCATCTAGAAAATTCGCGGAATATTGGTTGGCGATCAAAAATGTTTGAAGAGATAACATATCATGCGGTTTAACCCTGAAAACATGATCGCCAAATAATCGTACACACCCTAGCTGAGCCGCTTTTTGATAAAAAGTACTGTGGGATGTACTTTAAAGATCCAGAAATGGTCATATCGAAAAGGTTAACTGACCACTGCATCAATCGGAGATCCTTGCAACTAAGGAAGTGGTGGAATGACTAAGATTTAATGTTTTTACGACGATTTGCATAAATATAATCTCTCACAGCCAGGCAGCCATTAAATCCCTGGAGAACGTATTTCTGAAAACAAAAAGCGCCTGTCGCAGATCTCTCAACGAGATGGCTGAACAGTACAAAATTCACCTGTTTTGGATGCCGGGCCACAGAGATATACCAGGGATTGTAAGGCGAACGAGCTTGCGAGACTTGGAACTACCCTAAAACGAATGATAGATGGTCACAAAGAGGGGGCTGTGAGCATTCCAAAACTATGTGGCCTAATCTAGACTTGAAGAGGTCTACTGCTTTGCGGTCATTGGCTAGAACAAACGGCTCTGTCATTATGTCTGTCATGTCGGGTCACTGTCTAATCGGAAAACGTGCTGCCAGACTGAAGGTTGCCAGCAATGACTTTTGCAGAAGCTGTGAGGACATCGAAGAAGAAGAGACTATAGAAGACCTTCTATGTGTGTTTCCCCACTAGCAGTCAGAAGGAGTTCCATTTTAGGTTCTCATTTCTTGGAGAACCTGTCTGATTTAGTGGATGTGTACAATCACAAGTTATTGGACTTCTTAAAGCGATTTGGATGGTTTAACGGTAGGAACTAGAAGGCATCTTCCTTCTTCTGTTCCTGTGGTATCACAATGGACGAAAACATCTAAGTGAGTCTGAAGGTAGACTGCCAATTAAACCTAACCTAACCTAATCTTCCAAAGAGTATGTCAGAAGAGTCTCGGAAGATCTTAGAATCGCAGAAGTATCGTGTGGGGTAGTAAAAAATTAGTCTTGTGGAAGATTTATAAAATATTCATCTGGAAGATTTGCGCATTACTCGCCTGGACAAGTAACAAATAAGTGTTTTGTAATATTTACTGAATATTATTCTATAAGAGTTGCACGTTATTCGCTTGGAAGATCTAAAAATGTATAAGTTCGTTCATGAAAAACGTAACAACTTCGAAAAAAAACTTTAAAAAAATTTTATATTTACTTGTAACATTCGTCATACTAAGTACCAATCATCATATAAGCCAATTGAGAACTCTGGTTGTTGTTGTGGAAGTTGTCCGCTCAAAACAAAACATCGATTAACAAAATTCAATACAAGTCCTAAACGCACCATGTATGAAAACAAAAACAATCTCGAAAAGTTAACTCAGGTGATTTATAAACAAATCTTCTTCACGATTATAACGCAATGAGTTGCGTAACAATCGTCGCGAACAGTCGCAAAAACTTCCGAACACCCTATAGATTGTCCAATGATATCCTAGACGAATGTTTCACGACTCTTACGGACAATTATGACAAAATGAGTTTTAAGAGAATCGTTGCGAAGTGTTGCTAAAACTTCTGCACACGCAATGAATTGTTCAATGATATCCCAGAAGAGTGTTTCGCGACTCATACGCTCGGTTAAAACGCAATGAGTTATAAGAGAATCTTGGCAAAGAGTTGCTAAAACTTCCCCACACGCAATGGATTGCCTAATGTTGCCGCAGAAGAGTGTTTCGCGACTCATACGGAAGAACAATTGCGTAAAAATCTTCCAGAAGATTGTATTATTCATCGCGGGGACGAACACTCTTCCGGAATTATTAAAAATGTTTTCTGGAAAACCAACAAGGAACCTCTTTTCCTCTTGCTGGTGTATAGGGCAAAAGTTAGCTTTTCACGCTTTTAAAAAGGTCAAACACAAAATTAAATTTTCTGTCCAGCAAAACATCCAGGTATTTAGCGTTTTAAGTAAATACAACAAACTTTCCTCCAAATAAGACAGGAGCAACAAGAGATTCCGAGTATCTTCTGCTAAAAAGAACAACTTGTGTTATTTCCAGACCGTTATCATCAATCTATTTCGCTGTTGTACGTTAGACTTTTTTATGTCTACTAGAGTCCGGTTGCAAACTTTCTCTATTAACCAACCTAACATAGGACCGGACTTACATCCATTTGAGGATACATCGAAATAACCCACGCAATCTTGGATAGGAGATTAATGTTTTAGATTATGCAATGAAACATTCAATTGAATTTTTTTACTTGCTTATCAATATCCTCTTGTGTTGCTTTGTCATAAACATTCACCATTGCTGCTCAAAAGTGGCTACGGCGGCAATGCTAACGCCCAATTTTGAACCATTAAGCACTTGAATGGTTTCAGTTCAAAAACAACATACATGCATACTCGTACTATGGTTAATTTGCAATTTTCAGGCAAACAATTGACTTTAATTGGATTTAAAAAAAAAAGAAAGAAAACTAAAACCATTAGCAAATTTGCCAAGTACGGTTAAATTTAATGGTTGAAACAAGGCACAGTGGTATGACGATAAGTTCGAAAAACTTTCCTACTTTTCGGTGTAATTTTTTTAATATGACTAAAATGTTTTTTCTGGCAGCAGCAATATGTTGAAATACACAAACTGCAAACAAAGATAATTTGTCTCAGATTGAGATACGTTGGCTATTAGTTCTTATTATTATTGATTAATTAACGAGCCCAACCCATCAAACAAATTACCTAGAAGCACTAAAACTACTCCTGGTTACATATTTCCCGGGAAACTCTTCAACAGAAAACGTAGCGCTATAAGAGGTTGTCATTTATATGCATTGTTGTTGTTGATGTTGTAGCCACATTTGGAAGTGGAGGTGGCGATCCTTGTCAAGCTCCTATAGATGAGCAAATTCGTTCTGGTCCATACGACCGATCGTCGCTGGAACATGATGGACTATGATTATTTAAAAGCGCCAATAACACGCCTTATCCCATCAAGAATCATAGACACTCAATATTTACGCCAGAGCCGGTGCCGACCGACCTCTCACTGAGACTCTCCACTCGATACCGCTCCGTATGGATCATATCACTATCCGCAACCTATGGAAACTCTCGGTAACTCCCAGCTAAGCTTCTCGCGATAACGAAGAACACAATTTACCCAACAATGTAGGGCTCGCGACAACTATGAATACCACACAGGCTGAAACTTTGAGCTGCAGTCTGTGTAGTGCTCATAGTTGTCTCGAGCCGTACATTGTTGGGTAAATTGTGTCTGAGTCCATAATACTTTGGACAATAAAAAGTTTGGACTCTTCTAAGTCGACAAGGTCTAATGTTGTATTACTCACTTTACTTTAATTGGCTATGATAGAATATTTGTTCCACTAGCCGAACGTAGATTAGCGTTCCCAGCGCCTCGATCTTCTGCGCTCATTCTAAAATCTCTGACACCGAGTTTCGAGGTGTCTCCCACAACTTGATCTTTCCATCGGGCTCTTGGTCTTCCCGGTTTGCGTGTACCACCGTGTTTGCCTTCAAAAGACTTCTTTGCTGGAGCTTCTTCATCCATTCTGACAACATGACCTAGCCAACGCAGCCGTTGTATTTTGATGCGTGTAACTATGCTATCGTCGTCATACAGCTCAAACAGCTCGTGGTTCATATGTCGCCTATATTCTTCGTTAACGCAAACTGGTTTATATATTTTACGAAGAATCTTTCTCTCAAATACTCCAAGTACTGCCTCACCTGTTTTCACAAGTACCCATGCTTCAGAACCATATAACCACACGGGCAGTATTAGTGTCTTGAATAGTGTAATCTTCGTCTGTCGAGAGGTGGCCTTGTTTCTAAACTGCTTACTTAGTCCAAAGTAGCATCTGTTTGCCAGTATTATTCTTCGCTTAATCTCAAAAATGGTGTCATTCGTTTCGATTACGGCGGTGCCGAGGTAGATAAAGTTACTGACTATCTCAAAGTTGTGGTTCCCAACCTTCTCCATTTTCTTTATCTGCTCGGTTGTGCAAGGCTTTTTGGGAGTTGAAACTATCCATTTCGTCTTATCTCCATTTACTGCCAGACCCATTTTTACTGACTCTCTTTCGATTCTTTCAAAGGCTGCAGTTACTACCTCCGGTGACCGACCTATGATATCGATGTCGTCGGCATAGGCGAGTAGCATGTGTTCTCTTGTGATTAGTGTGCCATATCTATTCACAGCTGCATCTCGTATAATCTTCTCCAGCAGGATATTAAAGAGATCACACGATAGGCTGTCTCCTTGTCTGAAACCTCGTTTGGTATTAAATGGTTCGGAGAGATTCTTTCCTATTCTTACTGAGAAACGCGTATCAGCAAGTGTCATCCTGCAGAGTCTTATTAATTTTGCAGGGATACCAAACTCAGACATGGATTGAAACACCTTTGAACGTAAAGGATGGATTGAAGGCGGCTTTGTAATCAACAAAGAGATGGTAGGTGTTGATTTTTCCTTCTTGGGTCTTTTCCAGAATTTGGCGCAGTTCGGTCCAGGGTGGATTTACCAGGTCTAAAGCCGCATTGATAGGGTCTCATTATCTCATTGACTTTAGGTTTTAATCTTCACACAGTACGCTTGAGAGTATCTTGTATGCGATGGGGAGAAGACTTATTCCTCTGTAGTTGGCACATTCCGTCTTGTCTCCTTTCTTGTGTACGGGACATAGTATGCTGAGGTTCCAATCATCGGGCATGCGTTCTTCTAGCCAAATTGCACAGATAAGCTGATGCATACGCCTTATCAGCGTACTGCCTCCGGTCTTAAATGGTTCAGCGGGTAACCCGTCGGCTCCTGCTGCCTTGTTGTTCTTTAATCGGGTTACTGCTACTTGGACCTCATTCTGACTAGGAGATAAACATTCTATACCATCATCAGGGATTGGTTCTGCGGTATCCTCTTCGCCGCCAACATCGGACACAAGCAGTTGGGTAAAATGTTCTTTTCATATCCTCAGCATGTTATCTGTGTCAGATAACATGTCTCTGCAGGAGGATGTGCCTGCACCAAAGCCATCGGTTTGATGTTTAATTCTTTGGTAGAATTTCCGGACTTCATTCTGACTCCTGTACATCTCAATTCGCTCACACTCACGTCTTTCCATTTCCTTTTTCTTTCTGCGGAATAAACGTTTCTCCTCTCTGCTTTTCTCCCGATACCTCTCCTTCATCTGGCGCGTTGCTACTGATTGCAGGGTTGTTCTATATGCCGCATTCTTGGCTTCAGTAGCATCTCGACACTCTTGGTCATACCATGGGTTTCTTGGAGGAGGCTTCCGTTACCAAAGTACGGATTTCTCGGCATTTTCCATGGAGTAGGCAATAGTTTGCCACTGCGCCATTATATCATCGGAACAAGGATTGCTTTCATCAAGCAGTTGGGTCAGTCGAGTGGAGTATGCCGCTGCCATTTGTTGTGTTTGCAGCTTTTCAATGTCCAGCTTCCGTGCAGTGTTAGATGGTATTTTCCTCGCCATGTTCAAACGGGACTGGAAAACCCTTGTGTTCCAATCTGCCAACTGACAGCTCTATTGTAAAGCTTGACATTTTTGGGGTAATACGTACTCAGAACATTTTGACATACGAGCGCTATTTGTGTTGTTTACAGTAACGTAAAAGATTCATCTCGCCCAAAAATTTTAGTTAAATCATGAACGTTTTAGTGTGATTATTTTTTACGACTTTCGACGCAGATTAACTCAACAACAGTGCGTCGATGAACTTAATTCAATTTTTGGCGATGAAGCTCTATCAAGGACCAGTGTATATCGATGGTATGGTGAATTCAACCGAGGTCGTAGTTCACTCCAATACGAATTTCGTGAAGGTTGTTCAAAATCAGTTGTTGTTCCAAAAACCATTGACGATGTGCGCCAACTGATATTGCAAGATCGTCATGTGACCTATCGTGAGATTAAGACAACCTGGAACCAGCATACATTCATGATTGCATGAACATTTGATCGCCAAAAAAAAGTGTTCGGGTTGGAACCCACACCATTTGTCAATCGCTCAAAAAAAAAAACACTCGTGTCGATTGGTCGAAAGAAATGCTCAAAAAATACGATGGCGGTGCTTCGTATGAGCCCGAAAGTAAACAGCAGTCGACTCCATGGGTGTTTTTAGATGAGTCAAATCCAACAAAAGTTGCTCGCACACGAAGCATTTCCCAGCGAATGATCGCCTGTTTTTTTCGGAAAAACTTGACATGTCGCAATCGTACCACTAGAACAACGCAGAACAGTCAATTCTGAGTGGTACACAACCATTTGTTTGTCAGTTGTCTTCTAAGAGATCAGGAAAACCAACCGCCGAAGACGGATGACTCTTCACAACGACAATGCGAGCTCTCACACATCGGCTAAAACCATTGCATTTTTAAGCACACAAAACATCGATTTGATTATTATTATTTTTATTCCCGTACATAAAAAATATAATGGGAGGTCAACGTTTTTCGACACCTGAGGAGAATCGGTTGATGCGTTCAGAATCCATGTTTTGAAGATACCTCAATCAGAGTAGCAAAAGTGCTTCGACATTTGGTTCAAACGCATGGTTCAAGGGCATACGGGGAAGATGATGAGACGTTGGAGCATTTTCTTTGTCATTGCCCGGCTTTCGCGTCTAACAGATACCGGCACTTAGGTGGGGACACTAAACCAGACATGAACCAACTTAGGGGAGTGGCATGGAAAATAATTAAGGAGTAACACGGAATTCCTAACTCTGATTTTCTCTTTCAGGTTACTTTTTTTGCATTTATAGGGCACAACAAGCTGATTACTGACTTAGGTGTATGCCCATAGTGGCATGGGGCGGATTAATATCTGCACCCTCTTCCGAACCTAACCTAACCTGGTTCAAATGCATGCAAAAGTGTATAGATCTTAATGGGGAATACTCGTATTTAAAAAAAACATTAAAGCGATTTTTATGGGATCTATATGACGTTATGGACCAATTTGGACCAACTCTAATACGGTTGTTGGAAGTCTTAACAAAACGCCACGTACCAAAATTTCAGCCAAACAGGATAAGAATTGCGTCCTCTAGAGGCTTATGAAGAAAAATCGGGAAATCGGTTTTTATGTTTTTGGCCATTTACAATCCCCACCGACCTACACTGATAAGAAGTATTTGTGCAGAATTTTAAGCGCTTAGTGTTACTCCTTCGAATTTTAATGTGTTTTCGACAGACGAACGGACATGGCCTAATCAACTTGGAATGGTAGAACGATTAAGAATATATACTTTGTTAGGTCTCAGATTGAGAAACGGAATGACGAAATTAGTTTAACCTCATCCTCTGGTGGGGGGTATAAAAATAAGGTATTTAAGAAAGATATTTTTTTTTTTTTTCAAAATGGATGCTAACCACAAATGCCCTCGAAAATCGTAAAATTATTAAAGCGTGTCTCTTAGATGATTTTCTGCGAACAGGTCTATAGCGACCAGATAAACCATATGCCAAGGAACAAGTGGACAAATTGTGGGTCCCATGACATAATGATAAGGGATAAGGTGACAGAAGCCACGCCACAGATGCGTATTTTATCGGCACTCCTATAGGTGACCACCATAAATAATTGAGCTGGCGAAATATCGATGACTCTATCGATAGAATCGATATTTTATTTTTTGTCTGAATATCGATTGATATTTTTCCTATCGATACTATCGAACAAGCTAAATTGTTTAGCAAAACTTAACAAAAATAAGCGATCCGACAATGAATGTACTCTTTAAGATACATTGCGCCTATAGAAAGCGAAATTGTCATACGATTGCGCTAAAATTTTGTATAACAATTTCTCTCATGATTTCCAACTGGTTTATTAGATTTGGTTTTATTCGTGCATTATCTGTGCATTAAATCTGCTTCTACATAAATCGATCTGCCGATTTTTACTTCTAATTCTCGTTTGAAATATAGGCGATGGGAGATTAAAGATAGTAACGATACTATCGATATTTATACAGACATATCGAAAGTTGCGTACATTGATTTTTTGCCAGCTCTAATAAATAACCTAAAACGGATGCTGACTGAGCCCATTTACTACGCGGGCTATGTTTTAATACCTTTAAGCGGTAGGGGTTCTGAACCAGCTATGCAGAAGGGCCGAAAGGGTCTTGCAGATGGCCTACAACTCTGCTAGATCTAGGGGCCTCAATGTCAGCTCAGAGATGACTGAAATGTGCTTGTTCACGAAGTAGACGAAGATGAACCAATTTCACGCACACAGTTTCCTCAAGAGAACGATTTCGATATCTGACAAAGTAAAATACTAAGTAATGATCTTGAACAGGATACTGAATTGGAAGTTTCACATTTAGGAGCGTACCGAGAAGGCTCACAGATGTTGGGCACTATGTAACGAGCGTAGGCTCGAAATGGGGCCTGGCTCTATAGGAGTGTGATAAGACCAATACTTATTTACACCTCAGAAGTTTGGTGGACTGCGATGGAGAAAAAGTAAGGATAATACAACAGGATTAGAGAACATGTTCTACGGGCATAGGCGGAGCGATGAGGACCACGGCCACTAGGGAACTGTAGACTATTCTAAATACCCGACTCATAGACAAACAGATTAAATGTAAGGGTAAATGATTAAATATAAGGGATAATGGGTAAAGGATAGGAGCAGGACGCACCATCGCGGTATAGTGGAGGCGACGATAGGAAACCTGGACGAAATAGTTTGCCGATCGGATACCTAAGTTGGCACTTGAGGTCGGTTACGAGACACAGCTGCCAGAGACACAGTCTTGGACTGACGGAAATCTGGTATTGCCATCTGTAAGATTATACTACACAGATGGATTAAAGCTAGAGAACAGAGTGGGCCAGGGGTGTTTACATTGAGAACTAGGGGCTGAGATCTCTTTCCGATTACCTGACCTTAATACGGTCCTGCAGGCGGAGATCCGAGCGATCACGGAATGCGTGAGATGGTGTTCAAGCGAAGACGTCGAATGTGAACATCTAAACGGACAGTAAACTGGCCAGGAGGGAAGTAACAACCAAGACGGTGAAAAGATTCTAAGAAAGAGATTAATGCCTTCTCTGAGGATGGCACAATCCGCATAGAAATGAAAAAGTAGACGATTTAGCAGTGAAAGCCAAAGGACTAGCTTGGTAAACCCGAAGGCCAACGCGTTCCAAATAAAGGTCGTGGGCGACGAACGCGCATGTAGTACTGTTGAACAAAGAAATGGTCGATAGAACGCCAGATACCCTGTGGGGAGATTCGGATCTTAAGAAGACGCGTCTATTACTGAAAGAAAATAAAAAAAGAGTCAGTATAGTTTTCGGTATCATAACGGGATACATAGAACTACGAGATTACTTATGCTGAAGAGGTACACAAGTGATAGCGTGTGTAGGGCATGTGGGTTGATAATGACACGTTGGAGCATTTCCTATGTCATTGCCCGGCTATCGCGGCTTACAGACCATATTGCTTAAGTGGCGACACTATTCCAGACATGAACCGACTTAAAGATGGAAGACTATTAGAGATTTTGTTAGTAGCGCGGAACTCCTGACTTAGATTTTGTTTTTTGAGGTTACCTTTTACTATTTATAGCGCACAACAGGCCGATTACTGGCTTAGGTGTAAGTTCATAGTGGCAAGGGGCGGATTAATACCCGCACCATTATTTCATCCTAACCTAACCCAAATCGCAAAATACAAAGCTGGTATCGGTCAAAATTCCAAAAACGAACTAAAAATCGATTATCCCCAAAACCAGAAAAGATATTGCAAACCTTAAGTGGAGTTTTCTGGAGGGATTTTTTAGAATTATCCAACAAAAAAGTGAAGATTTCCGGCCCAAAGAAATTTTCGAAATTCCGACACTACCAACGTTAGAGCCCTACCACTATTTTTGATATAACTGATTAGAACTAAAGAGCGATTTTTTAAGAGCTATAGGAAAGTTTTTCAAAAAAAAAAAAACATAAAATTCAAAAAAAAACATGAAATCTTTATATGAATCGATAGTACAAGTCCATATAATTTAATGTTTAAAGATAATTTCATGCAAATGTTGAATGTGACTGCGCTGCAAATGGTTCATCCGCTTAGTCCAATTTTGGCATACTCTTTCCAACATTTCGGCCGGTATCTCACGAATAAATGCTTCAATGTTGTCTTCCAATGCGTCAATTGAAACGGGCTTGTCTCTATAGACATAAGCTTTAACATAACCCCACAAAAAATAGTCTAAAGGCGTTAAATCGCACGATATAGGAGGCCAATTGACCGGTCCCTAACGTGAAATAAAATCTTCACCGAACTCGCCTCTCAATCTATCTACCGCTTTGCTGTCGCTGGCTAGAACAGGCGCTTCAGTCATTGAGTCCGTCATGACAGGTCACTGCCTTGATTGGCTGAAGGTAGCAAATAACGATTTCCACAGATGCTGTGAGCCCGTCGAGTAAGAGAAGACTATATAACATCTGCTGTATGTGTGTCCCTTACGGACAAACTGAACGAGTTCAACTTTAGATTATCCTTTCTTTAAGAATTTCGTGGATGTGAACACTTGGAAATTGATGGGCTCTTTAAAGCGGTCCGAATGGTTCAGTTTTAGGAACTAGAAGGTATCTTCCTTCTTCAGTTCCTGTGCTAACCGACGATAATGTTAAAGTGAGTCTGATTGCAGACTGCCACTTAAATCTAACCTAAATTGTTTTGGGTGGTCCCTGTTCTCAAGCCTGGAAAATCTGCAGACCAAGGACAGTTTTATAAGCCAATAATTGTCTTACTCCCAGTCACAATGACGCTTGAAGCCCTACTCCTAAGTAGGGCTTACTTCATCCATATTTCCATCAGCAAGGATTATATTTAATCTTCAACACAGAAACAGCACTTCACGCTACCGTCTCACAAAGTCTGAGTAAGAAAATATATGCAACCTGTGGACGCTCCCGGTAGCTCTCAGCTGCCCCAGGCTGATAGGAGCAAAATCATCGATAGGAGGCAATAGCATCAATTAGTTGAGTGGTCAGCTAAATGTTTAACTCTAAGAGCTGGCGAAATTTATCTGAAGTCGTAACACTGTTCACTTTCAAAGTGGTCTAAATTGAGCTCAAAATCGATACACAAAGAATTTTTGCTGGAAATCACCCAAAGACGCTAGAAACCACCCTCGAAAACCTTTCGTCGTCAGCCCATGCTACTGATACATCCGATCTGTTGATAAAGGGTCTGAAGCCCATAAAAGCTTTATTTTTTATCCGATTTCACTGAAATTTGAAATAGTAAGTAGTTTTAGACCTCCCGATATCTGACTCAAATATGGTTTATATCGGACTATATTTAGATATAGCTGACATAAAGACTGGTCTGCGATTAAGGCTCTGAAGCCTATAAAAGCTTTATTTATCACCCGATTTCGCTGAAGCTTGAGTAGTTTTAGTGTTTCCGACATCCGACCCAAATATGGTTCAGATCGGACTATATTTAGATATAGGTGTCTTATAGACCGATCTCCCGACAAAGGGTCTGAAGCCCATAAAAGCTGTATTTTCTATCCGATTTCGCTGAAATTCGAAACAGGGAGTATATTTAGGTCTTCCGACATCCGACCCAAATATGAATCAGATCAGACTATACAGATATAGCTGTCATATAGACGGATCTTCTAATTTTAGATCTTAATCCCATAAAAATCGGATTTCTCGCCTGATTTCACTGAAACTGTAACTTGTACATGAGTTCTCGGGACCTAAATAAAATATGATTCAGACCAGTCCCTATTTAGATATAACTATGGATGTAGTAGTAGAGTTATAAATAATAAAATAGGATGATTATTATATTCTTGGTGGTGGGTATCCAAAGTTCGGTACGGCCGAAATTAACACGTTTTTACTTGTTTTAAATCGCATATCCTCATTTTTTCTTTTTCATCACAATACGAAATATAATGGCGACCGGTTAACGATAACTCGTGACAACACGACCTTCAAAATTGGATGTAGTACTTTCTAAGGGATTCAGTTGAGGATTTTACATAGATCCTAGAGTAAAATTCGTACACAAAATACACTTTGCTATGGCATAGGTGAAAACATGCGGTGTACATTTTGACTCAAATATTTTTCCTGATTCGGTTTAGCCATGTCTATCGTCTGCGTATTCTTTCTGAACCTTTTGTCCGTCTGTCGTTTTTTAGCAATCAAGATGGAAATCGCATTTTTCTGATCACTTTCAAAACTAACTTTTCAACAAGCCACCTTTTTATTCAAAATTTGAAGCCGCAGATATTTTTTCTTAAATTCTTGCCAAGATCGAAAATAGCGGTCAGTCCTTAGCGGCATGCTAACCTTTACATATCAGTTGCCTTCAACGAATGGCCTTTTACATATTTCAACTAAACGTTGTAGGTGAATATACGCAAACAATGTTATGGAGGAGAAAAACAGAAACTCGCTTTGGTTTGTAATTATTTTCTCTAAGCCTATTTAGGGCAACCATCAAAACTTAAGTTAAAATTCTTCATTGTCTTGTTTAGGCCATTTCTATTCTCAACGCTTGATATGGCCACATCAACACTCACATAAATGCCAAACAAAAGCCAAAAATTGTTTGCAAAACAAACACCGAATCACATAATTAAACGCACATTTCACTCGGCCAATCAACAACCGACTATGTTCGTATGAAGGAAAATAAAAAAATTCCTCGATATCGAAATGTAATGAAAAATGCGACGCTTAATTTTGAGCAGCTATCACGAACGCCAGCGTAAACAACAAAACCAATTGGCCGAGTTTTTGTTTCGATGCGTTCAGTGCTAGGCGAGAGACCACGACAAACTGAAATTAGTCAGTCAGTCCGCCCGGCATGAGTTGGGGCATCCATGAACGGAGCGCAAAAAAATACGACTTTGTTTAGAGGCCACCACACACTGAACACAAACTGACATCAACCTAAACTGGCCATAATGATGACGAATACAGCGTCGATATTGGCTAAGGAGATGACAACACGACCATTCGAACGAAGACAACAATTATGACGATAAAAGCGACGACAACCATTGGCGATAATCATCTGAGGAGAGACTATAAAACGCTCGTATAAGCCATGCAAACGGGGAGAAAATGTTTTACGCTGAACCTACAACAAAGACAAAAGCACCTTCTGCTGCTGCTGCAGCATGACTCAATGACAGGGAAACCTTGCATCAGCTTTTCTATAGACTCTGTGCAAACAAGGGCATCAGGATAATAAATAGAAATGAAAGCAAAAACAGACCGACTGGCTGGCTGACTAGCAGACTGACTGGGTGACTCTAACAGGCAGACTGCCTGAATCCAACTCACATGAGGGCAGACAGACACAAACCAGTTGCTTGTCTCTTTTTAGTTGGCTTTAATTTATTCGATTAAGGCGTTGGGGTACAGAGAGGTTCTTCATGAGTGTATACAGCTGTGTACAGCAAAGCGTATGAGTAATATTTATTATTTGTTCATACGTTATTGAAATTACTCATACGACACCTACTTCCAAACCACGAAGAAACCTTATGGGGAACTTAATTTGCGCCAATAACAGAATAAATATTTAATTTAATTGTGTGTGTGTGTGTGTGTGCGTGTGGATAAAGAGACAGCGTGCAGCATTTCTATTTACTTTGCAACAAGTTGGTATTTACAAAAAACAATTGGATATATGAAATAGCCGCAGTAATTACAAATCAATAGAATGGATTTTAACGGGGTCACCAAAACAAATGGAAAATACAGAAATATTAAGCTAACCACTTTAAACACGAGCCACTTAAATTAATTTTGTCTCTTGTCCTAATTGTGGAGAGGAGAAATATAAAAAAGATTATAACCGGATATCATCATTTTGCTTATATATGAGAGAAAAGGTTGCGCTTTTTTTTCTTCGTTTGTTCCTTATATGTAGGTGCTAAATGAATGGTCTATGAGAATAGAGTACGAAACTGAGACCCAAATTCAGAGCTATGTGTCAGGTGGACCGCACACCGACCATTCGATTGGGACAATTTGGGACTCAAATGAAAAGTGGAAAGTAGAGCACGAAACTGATAAAATATGAGATGTCATATGGATGTCATATAAAAAGCATATAGAAGTAGAGTTCACCACCTCTCGACAGACAAAGATTACACTATACAAGACACTGATACTATCCGTGTTGTTATATGATTGTGAGGCATGGGTATTTGTGAAAGCAGATGAGGCAGTGCTTGGAGTATTTGAGAGAAAGATTCTTCGTAAAATGAATGGACCAGTTTGCGATAATGAAGAATATAGGCGACGTGTGAACCACGAGCTACACGAGAAGCTCCAGCAAAGAAGTCTTTTGAAGGCAAACACGGTGGTACACGCAAACCGGGAAGATCAAAAGCCCAATAGAAAAATCAAGTGGTGGGAGACACCTCGAAACTTGGTGTCAGAGATTTCAGAATATGCGCAGAAGATCAGAGCGCTTAGAGCGCTATTCTGCGTTCGGTTGGTGGAACAATGTTCTGTCATAGCCAATTAAAGTAAAAGTAAAGTAGGTGGCAGGATGTTCCAACACCGCAAAACCTCCCAAACGTTCAAGTAGCTTGATCGGGAAAATATGTGACTCAAAGAAAAGGTCTTTGAGAGTAAAGCACGAATATAATATGGGGGATCAAGAGTCTGAGGGACCGCCCTACCCAAAAAAACGCTATAAAGTAATTTAGACCGATCAAGACAATATCTGTGGCTAATGAAAAGTAGTTAGGAGTAGAATACAAGTCTGATATCCAAATTTAAGACCAAGTGATGGCTTCACATCCGAAAAACCAAAAAAGTGATTTGTGGGTCGATCGAAACAATATGTATGGGTCTCCAAAGATCTTTTGGTGCAAAGTAAAAAATGGCATCCAAGAAGGGTAGCTGGTATTATGGTTTCAATTTCTTGTTGATATGTTGTGGGAGTTGGCGGATCTGGTGGCATAACAGATAGCTAGCCGACATTGAAGTAGAGTTCTTTACGCCGCTTATCACACTTTCAAAAACCATGAACAGAAACCTTCGCGTCCTGGAGAGGTTTTCAAAAAAAAAACAAGTAAAAGCGCGTTAAATTCGGGCTGGCCGAATCTTATATACCCTCCACCATGGATCGTATTTGACACGTTCTTTGAATGACCTTTTCAAATATATAGGAAATACATGTACGGACACAGATGGAACGTACTTATCATGGCAATTAGAAGTCATACCACGTTTAAAAATCCAGCCTAGTAAATTTCAGCCAAATCAGATTACAATTGCGCCCTCTATAGGCTCAAGTTAAGATCTGGGGGTTTATATGGAAGCTATTGTATATCAGGCTATAAACTGACTCGAACCATTGTTCACACAGTCATTGCAAGTCAAAACAAAAAACACCTCATACAAAATCTCAGCCAAATCGCATAAAAATTGCGCCCTCTAGAGGTTCAGGAGTTAAAGATACGAGTTTATATGACAGCTATATCAAAATATGGACCATTTCAAATGTGACCCATTTACAATCCCAATATTTGTGCAAATTTTCAAGCGTCTAGCTTTACTTCTTCGAAAATTAGGGTGCCAGTGGAGCAGCAGATCTAGAGCCCGGGATTAGCAATGGACTCCAAAGACCCCAGACTGTGGTGGTGGTATCAGGCCGTAGTATGTTGTCTGCCCCTGAGGCCTCGACTGGTGAAGTGGCTGCTTCAGGCTCCACTAGCCGAAAGACGACTGGTCAGCAGGGGCTTTTGACGAAGACACCTGTTTTGAGTCTAAAAGACAATGCCGAAGATATTCTGTCTTCCTTTTTTCTTACTTTAATTGGCTATGACAGAACATTTGTTCTACTAGCCGAACGTAGAAAAGCGTTCCAAGCGCCTCGATTCTGTCTTCTCATGTCTATGATTTGCCTAGACCATCGGCCTTTTCTGGCAAACCTAGGCCATCGGCCGTATTGTTCTCTCAATACGCTCTTTAACAGGCGGCTCACTCCCAGGTTTATTGAGAGACTTGGTGCGAATGATCCTAAAATTCTCACCAATAAGGAGAGACGCTCCCTTAAGGGCTCGGAGATTCGCTGCGACCCTTAAGGCTACACGTCTGATTACCCTTAAGGCTACACGTCTAGTTTCGGCCATGGCACCGCAGTGAGCCAAAAGGCTGTGGTACCTGGAGGGCATCCCATGCCCAAAAAAAAAACTAAAGTGAACAATAGTAATACGAGTCCAAGAACCTCTGCTAATGCCGCTAGGGATAGCTTGGTGATGGTAGTTGTCGACAAGGGAAAAGAACAGGGCTGCATACCTAGCAACAATTAGAGTCGGATAGTAAATGAGGAACAATAGTAATACGAGTCCAAGGACCTTTGCTAATGCCGTTAGGGATAGCTTGGTGATGGTAGTTGTCGACAAGGGAGAAGAACAGGGCTGCATACCTAGCAACAATTGGAGTCGGATAGTAAATGGTAAACAATTGTAATACGAGTCCAAGGACCTTTGCTAATGCCGCTAGGGATAGCTTGGTGATGGTAGTTGTCGACAAGGGAGAAGAACAGGGCTGCAACAATTGGAATCGGATAGTCAATGGGAGGCCACCATAGCGCAGAGGTTAGCATGTCCGTCTAGGACGCTGAACGCCTGGGTTCGAATACTGGCGAGACCATCATAAAATTTTCAGCGGTGGTTATCCCCTCCTAATGCTGGCGACATTTGTGTGATACTAAGCCGTGTAAAAACTTCTCCTCAAAAGAGGTGTCGCACTGTGGCACGCCGTTCCGACTCGACTATACAAAGGAGGCCCCTTATCATTGAGCCTAAACTTGAATCGGACTGCACTCATTGATATGTGAGAAGTTTGCCCCTGTTCCCAAATGGAATGTTCATGAGCAAATTTGCATTTGCAGTCAATGGACTGTCATCTGTATACTGCGATGTCCTAGAGGAATTGCCTGGGTCTCCTCCAGTTTGTGCCAATGCATGCTGGTATCGGGGCTGATAAAAACTATTTGCTTCTGGGGATCAACGGCCAATTAAAATGTTTCGTAGCGTCCTAAAAAAGATTGATGAGATCTGGCCAGACGCATCACTGGAATTAGGCAAGAAGGAACATATTCCTTCTCGACCAATGGCACACGCTATGATGCCAAGGATTTCCTCAGATCCTGAATCGAAACATAGGGCACTTAGGGAATGTAATCCGAAGATTGGTTGAATGAATGAGACTGATGGCTAGCGGAGACATGTAGTATTCGTACTAAACTCCGGCAGACCTCAAAAGGTCTGAAGGACTTGTATCATACGGATACAACAAGTTGAGACTAAAGGTCTATAGAAACGGTGGGGTTGAGGAATCAGAAGACAGTTGTTGGCAAATACTTGTCTGAGGAACTATCGACCACATCTCTAAGGTCTAGCAGATTGCAGGAGACTGAAAAACTACATAACACAGTCAAAACAGGATTGCAAGAGACTGGAAGTTCCCCTGCTACGACCGGAACAGGAGAGGAAGACACCCGACAAGCCCTGTGTGGGTGAGTCATACGGCAGGATTGGACTCAAGGTGTGCGCCAGCGGGGAAGGACGGAACTCAAAAGGTACTTCGACGGCAGCAGCTAGTGAAGTATCCAAGAAGGAATCGACCACACCGCAAGTATCCAGTGTCCTGAGGAAGAATGGTTCCACTGCTTGCTCAACTGCCACTGGATGCATACGGAAACTCATCATGAGACGATCAAACGAATCTTGTAACGATGAACTCCTGGCGGACTCAAATGATGAAGATAATGCAACAGTGGTGGAAATTCTGAATCCTGACAATGGTCGGGTTTCTGCGCACAAATATTCATTATTGTAAGGCCGCTTCGACGGCATTAGACGTCCTTCCGATGGCAGGATGATTTGACGTGGTTCTTATCCAGTATCTATGGGTGTTTGGAGGACTAAGAATTCCTGGGTATAGACTACTCAAGGATACGGGGAATGAAAGACACAGAGCCTGTATTCTTGCAAAGAGTTGTCTAATTTTTTTCTGTCACTAAGCATCGAAGATTCAGTAGAAGCCAGCCTTCAACTTGATAAGTCTCATTACTGGCTGACTTCCCTATATATGACACACGTTGCAGAGATGTCGCCTTCAAACCTTAAGATGATTGTTGAAGCCGCTTCTGCAGGAAAAAAGAGCCTCATTGTAGGAAGTGATGTTAATGCACATCACCAGATATTGGGAAGTTCGCATATCAACGAAAGGAATGATCTGCTTATCGAATATATTATAAGTTGCAATCTAGAGATTTGTAATAAAGGAAAAAAGCAGAACTTTGTTTTGCCAGGAATAGGCAATAGGTCCTAGATATTACCTTTGTATCGAAAGAAATGTGACTGGTAGGTGTTGGATGACCACAGCTTCTCTGCTCGTCGATACATTAGTTTTAGCCTTGGAGGAAATACTGCAGAAGTGATCTCTCGGTTAAACAGAAGAAAGACGGATTGGGATAAATTTTGGCACACATTCTGCACTACTTCTAGACCTGAAAAGGAAGTGAAAACCGCGGAGGACATAGACATAATGGTCAAGCGGATCACAAAGGCTCTGAATGACTCGCTTGTGTCAGCATGTCCTTGAGCCAAACCAAGGACCAAACAGCGACCCCCATGGTGGACCCCAGAGCTGGTTGGTCTAAGGAACGACTGCAGAAAACTCCTCAACAGAGCGAAAGCCACAAGAGCACCACACGATTGGGATACCATAAGGCTGAGCTAAGAAAATATAAAGGCCAGCTGAGAAAGGCTCAGCACAAATCCTGGGTGTAATTCTGTAGATCGGTGGAGGATACTACTGAGGCCTCTTATCGAAGGAAGATTCTGTCCTCGAGACCTATTACGGTGGAGTATATTCAGAAGTCAAAGAATGTATGGACAATGTCTAGTGAGGAAACACTATAACTATTCGTTGATACACATTTCCCGGAAAACTCTCCAACGGACAACGTGACGTCGGAAGAGGTTGTCACTCGTACACATTCGTCGGAGGTTATTGGGGAAATTGTGTCTGAGGCGAAAATAGTTGGGCGATAAAAAGTTTCAACTCCTTTAAGCCACCAGGCCCTGATGATGTATCACCTCGTTGCCTGAAGATTTATCACCTCGTTGATACACATATCCCGTGAAACTCTCCAACGGACAACGTGACGTCGGAAGAGGTTGTCACTCGTACACATTTGTCGGAGGTTATTGGGGAAATTGTGTCTGAATAGAAAATCCTTTGGGCGATAAGAAGTTTGGCCTCTTTTAAGCCACCAGGCGCTGATGATATATCACCGGTTGAATTAAAAGATTTGTCCGATAGACTAGTTCCTTGGCTTAGAGAGATATACTCCGCATGTCGTATATACCGGTGGGATGGAGGGCCCAAAAGACATTTACATTCCAAAAGCAACAAAGCCTTACCAAACGAAGGAGATCGCCTGTCTCGGCAACAGCATGCATATAGTAAGGGCAAGTCCACTAAAACACCCCTTGACGACCTAGATCCCTCTATGCAGGGTTCTCTCGCTCTTGGAATACAATGGTAGCATTTCTTGACATTGAAGGTGCTTTGAATGATGTAAAACCGATGTCAAACGCTACCCAAAGAACGTTTATTAATATCTTACTAAAGGATGCTTTACGGCAGGCTTGGGATCTGTGGATCGAAAAAGATGGGCCAGCGGAGGAACACCTCAAGCAGGTTACTTTCTCCTCTTCTTTGTAATATAGCCATTAACAATATATTATTGTCTCTGGAAGAAAAAGGTGTTAAAGTGGTTGCGTATGCTGATGACGTGGCATTTGCGGTTTGGATAAAGTTTCCAAGCACTCTTAGAAGCTCCCAGTGCAACAGCGAAGTGGGCTACCGAATGTGGTCTAGACGTAAATCCGTGCAAGACAGAAGAAGTTAATTTCAGCAGGAGCTACAAGGTACCTACAGTGACACCTGCCTGCTTGGTAAGAATGAATGTTCAATTTACTGAAAGCGTAAAATACCTAGGTGTTCTGCTGGACAGGAAATTGAACTTCAAACCAAACATTTTGGAAGGTCAAGAAAGGCAACTCCTACACCAAATGCCTGCACAAGACCATTCACTTCTGCTTCCAAGACACTTCAAGAACTGAACTCTTCGTTCAAAAAAAAAAACAAAAACAACATTGTATGAGATAATTGAGAACTGAGTAAAACAAATAACAAGACAACGAGATGAGTGAATACAAACAAGAGCCCTTCGGCAAAAAAAAGATTGATTCAGATTTCATTGAATGTACGTTGTACAATGCATGTATTCGGGTACATTTTGCTTCAGATAAAGTGGTTGATTTGACAAAGGTTTTTTAAATAAAGAAACAAACAATTTGTGTGATCAGTTAATCTTTTGAAAATGAGACGCTTCCATATGGCTCAATGTGGAGCGACAAATTTCGCATATCTCACTGTAGCGGTGATGAATCCGAGATAAAAATACTCCCACATGTTTGTTTTACTCTATCTTCAGTGCCTCGCTCTTCAGTAGTCTTGAAATACAATATCATGTGGGTTCAGTGTTCACGAGTTCCTCAAAAACAGTCACTCATGAATGGTTTTGTGCAGGCCTTTGTCTTGCACTATACACCTGCAAGAGAGCCATTAGCTTTAAACTGCAGTTGTCAGAACTATAATGCTATATGGTTGTTGTTGTTGTTACCATATTTTCATGTGGAGGTGGCGATCTTTATCAAGCTCCAGGAGGTGAGCAAGCTCTTTCCGGTCCAAAGGACCAAACGCCGCGGGAACAGGTTGGCCATTGGCCAATAACTCGCATTGTCATATCGAGCATCACAGGCACTCAGTATTTGTGCAAGAGCCGGTGCAACCCGGCGTCTCACTGAGACTCTCCGCTCGATGGAGTATGGAGCATTCCACAATCCGCAACCTGTGGGAGCGCCCGTTAGCTCGCAGCTAAGCTCCTCGTGACAGCAATGAACACCACATAGATCGGAACTCAATGTTCCAGCCTGTGTGGTGCTCACAGCTATCCGGTGCCGGGAATGCTATATAGTATTGTGGTCTGGTGGACGGCGCTTTAAAAGTCCAACTACTGTGCAATACTCAACCGGGTCCAAAGAATGGCTTGTTTGAGCATCACAGCGCACTAAGGACGACACCATCTGATGCACTGAATTCAATGCTACACCTAATGTCTCTGGACATTGTGGCTAGACAAACTGCTGCGACCACTTCTTTAAGGCTAAGCAGCTAAGCTTCTCTTGACAGCAATGAACACCACACAGATCGGACCTGAATGTTCCAGCCTGTGTGGTGCTCACAGCTATCCTGTGCCGGGAATGCTATATGGTATTGTGGTCTGGTGGACGACGTTTTAAAAGACCACTACTGTTTAATATTCAACCGGGTGCAAAGAATGGCTTGTTTGTGACCCGAATTCAATGCTACACCTAATGCCTCTGGACATTGTGGCTAGACAAATTGCTGTGACCAATTCTGTCAGGCTAAGGGAGTTTTCTCTTTGGTAATGCGGCGGAAACGGAAACTGTGTTAACCTTTATACAATGCCCGATGCTCCGGGCAGTGTGGATTACATATTGCCAGAGCGGCTTATTATAAAAAGTACTGTTCTAGTATTCCTGATAGAATCGA
This sequence comes from Stomoxys calcitrans, assembly GCF_963082655.1. Classification (NCBI taxonomy): domain Eukaryota; kingdom Metazoa; phylum Arthropoda; class Insecta; order Diptera; family Muscidae; genus Stomoxys; species Stomoxys calcitrans. Next base: position 86,709,436 of record NC_081556.1, on the reverse strand, counting down.
TTGGATCTGCAATATCTCTTATAATAGAAATTACATAGACTTCTATACGGACGAATAGTTGGCATTGGAGTGAACTCTGAAGAACTGATCATACCGAGAAGGTTGCTGTGGTGTGTATCAAGCGGAGATCGTTGCAATTAAAGAAGTGGTGGAATGGCTAATATGCTAGGCAGCCATTAAGATCGGCCGGGCCGAATCTTATATACCCTCCTCCATGGCAAAAAAGGCAAAAAAAGAATAAAAGAAAAGATTTGCTTTGCTCACACAAAGCCAATTCGAATAAGAATTGCGCCCTTTAGCGGCTCAAGAAGTAAAATAGAGAGATCGATATATATGGGAGCTGTATCTGTCAATAGACCGATTGAGACTATAATAAACACCTATGTTGATGGTCATGAGAGGATCCGTCGAACAAAATTTCAGGCAAATTGGATAATAATTGCGACCTCTAGAGGCTCAAGAACAGATTTGAACCTTATTTGGCACAGTTAGTTAGATATCATAACAAAATACTTCGTGCAAAATGTCATTCCAATCGGATTAGAAATGCGCCCTCTATAGGCTCAAGAAGTCAAGACCCAAGATCCGTTTATATGGCAGCTATATCAGGTTATTGACCGATTTGAACCATACAGGGCACAGTTGTTGGAAATCATAACAAAACAAGTTGTGCAAAATTTCATTCCAATCGGATAAAAATTGCGCCCTCTAGAGGCTCAAGAAGTCAAGACCCAAGATCGGTTTATATGGCAGCTATATCAGGTTATGGACCGATTTGTCCCATACTTCGCACAGTTGTTGGGTATCATAACAAAACACTTTGTGCAAAATTTCATTCTAATCGCATAAGAATTGCGCCCTCTAGAGGCTTAAGAATTGAAGACCCAAGATCGGTTTATATGGCAGCTATATCAAAACATGGACCGATATGGCCCATTTACAATCCCATCCGACCTACACTAATAAGAAGTATTTGTGCATAATTTCAAAGGGCTAGCTTTACTCCTTCGAAAGTTAGCGTGCTTTCGATAGACGGCAGACGGACGGACATGGCTCGATCGACATAAAATGTCACGACGATCAAGAATATATATACTTTATGGGGTCTCAGACGAATATTTCGAGTAGTTACAACCTGAATGACGAATTTAGTATACCCCCATCCTATGGTGGAGGGTATAAAAACAGTCTACTGTAGCAGATATCTCAAAGAGATGGTTAAACAGTTTAAAATGTATCTGTTCTGGGTGCTGGGACACAGAGATATCATAGGCAATTGTAGAGCAGACAAGCTTGTGAGGCGAAGAACTACCTTACACATTCCAGGAGAACTGGAATATGTGGGTCTCTATGCCTTTAACGACATGAAAGCTAAGTCTTCAGCAACAGGCCCGAAGGGCAGCGAGTGTCAGATGGGCAATATAGACTTGAAGAATACGTCATGATAGGTCACTGTATAATCGGAAAACATTCTGACAACATTTGCAATGTGTGTGTGCCTCGCACTGGCAGTCAGAAGGAGTTCCACTTCAGGTTCTCATTTCTCGGAGAAATTGTCTGATTCAGAGGATAAGTAATCGCAAGTTGTTGGGATTTTTAAAGCGATCTGGATGGTTCAACAGTAGGAACTCGAAGCCATCATCCTTCCCCTGTTCCTGTGGTATTATCAGGAATGAAAACGTCTTTGTGGATCTGATGGCAGACTGCCACATGAAACTAAATAAAAAATTATATCGACTGTTAGACGGACCCACGAGCATAAGAAATTTAAGATATTTCATAAAAAAATATAAAATCTAATAAATTTTAATTTTTCCCATTCGAATATTTTTCAAATAATCAATTAGCCAAATGTTGATCCAATTATCTAACGCCTCCGCCGATGTAATATTTATAAATAAGTAATTTACTTAATGATTAAATAGAACATTTGTCATGCCTCAGTTATGGCATGGCAATAAACATTCGGGAGACTTCTTGCACTTGATGATTATTTGTGTTGGCATTTTCAAAAAGTATTTATGAAGAAGCGTTTAATTACAATTCGCCAAATAAACTCAATCGAGTGTAAATACGGATGTTTGCTTATCTTCCTATATCCAAGTGTTAAAACGCCCACCAAATTGCGCAGTTTATGAAAATGCGTTTTCAAAATTCTAAAACGTGTGAGCAAATACTAGAAATGCAATACATAAAATAAACTGCAATCTGTAAACCTTTTTGAATTATGTCAACATTTGGTGTTGAAGTAAATTTGCAGTGTTAATTAAAATAAAAGCGCTTTTTATACCCACCACCATAGGATGGGGGTATACTTAACTAGTCATTCCGTTTGTTACACCTCGAAATATTGAGCTGAGATCCAACCAAGTAAAGGGTGATTTTTTAGCTATTATCTTTTTGGCAACAATGGTTTAAACAGCTCACGCACGTTTCGTGTTTTGTTTCACTGTCAAACATCATCAGTTTGGTCTATAATTTAACCTAGGAATCGTCTTACATACGAACAATGCTTGCAAATTATTTTATTATCAAAATTCGTGGTTTGTTAAGAAAGTTCATCGCTCTCTTCTCCCATTTTACGACGAAGCTCATTTTTGGCTCACTGGGTACGTAAATAAGCAGAATTCCCGATTTTGGAGTGAAGATCAGCCAGAAGCATTGCAGGAGCTCCCAATGCATCCATAAAAAGTCATAGTTTGGTGCGGTTTATGGGCTGGTGGCATCATTGGACCGTACTTCTTCAAAGATGATACGAATTGTAACGTAACTGTGAATGGTGAGCGCTACTGTGAGATGATATCCAACTTTATTTTGCCCATAACTTAAGAGCTTGACTTGCATGACATGTGGTTTCAACAAGACAGTGCCACACACCACGCGTAACAATGGACTTATCGTGAGGAGAGTTCCGTGAAAATTTTATTTCACGCTCGGGACCGGTAAATTGGCCCCCTAGATCGTGCGATTAAACGCCTTTAGACCATTTTTTGTGGGGCTATGTTCAAGTTCATGTCTCTACAGACAAGCTCGCTTCAATTGAAGCATTGGAAGACAAAATTGAAGCGCCCCCATGCGGTTGGGGCGCTGGGCCAGTAACCCGCCCCGGAAAACTATTAGAACTACTATGAGAAACAAAGGAATAGTAAAAACGGACGTTGACGACCTACGCAAACGAAAAAAGGACCATGATTTGCGGATCTGCACCTAGAATGTCAGCACTCTTTATAGAGAAGGTTCTGTATAAGCGCTGGCGGATGTATTAGAAAAGTACAAGGCAGATATTACCGCCTTACAGGAAGTGCGATGGACTGGGAATGGCTTCACTACAACACCAGGTGACGAATTATGATATATGGGTTGCCCAAAAAGTAATTGCGGATTTTTTAAAAGAAAGTAAATGCATTTTTAACAAAACTTAGAATGAACTTTAATCAAATATACTTTATTTTACACTTTTTTTCTAAAGCAAGCTAAAAGTAACAGCTGATGACTGACAGAAGAAAGAATGCAATTACAGAGTCACAAGCTGTGAAAAAATTTGTCAACGCCGACTATATGTAAAATCCGCAATTACTTTTTGGGCAACCCAATAGCTGCCATAACACGAGGCATAAATTTGGCTGTATACGTGTGGTTAGTCGGAGACTGAAACAACTTGTCTCCAGCTTTACTCCGGTGGATGAGAGGCTAGCCACAATCCGCATAAAAGCCAAATTCTTCGACATCAGACTTATTTTTGCCCATGCCCTGACGGAAGGCAAGGACGAGCCGGCCAAGGATATTTTCTACGAGCGCCTAGAGAGAGAATATGACCGCTGCGCCGCCCATGATGTTAATATCGTTCTGGGAGATTTTAATGCAAAGATAGGGAAAGAAAATATCTTTGGTCCAACTGTCAGAATGTATAGCCTCCACTAGATAACATCCAGTAATGGATTAAAGCTGATAGATTTCGCCGCGGCAAAAAACATGGTAGTTAGTAGCACCAGATTTGAACATAAAAATATTCACCAAGCCACATGGCTGTCACCCGATCAAAACACGAGGAACCAAATCGATCACGTTGTGATAGATGGAAGGCATTCATCCAGCGTGTTAGATGTACGATCGATCCATGGGGCGAATATAGATTCGGATCATTACCTTGTTGCAGCAAAGGTTCGCAATCGTTTGAACATGACGAGGAAAGTACGATCTGACACTGCACGGTAGCTGGACATTGAAAAGCTGCAAACACAACAGATGACAGCGGCATACTTCACTCGACTGACCCAACTGCTTGGTGAAAGCACTACTTGTCCCAATGATATAATGGCGCTGTGACAAACTATTGCCCACTCCATGGAAAATGCCGAGAAATCCGTACTTGGGTACCGGAAGCCTCCTCCAAGAAACCCATGGTACGACCAAGAGTGTCAAGATGCTACTGAAGCCATGAATGCGGCATATAGAGCAACGCGCGCGAATGGATGAAGAAGCCCCAGCAAAGAAGTCTATTGAAGGCAAACACGGTGCTACACGCAAATCGGGAAGACCAAATCCCCGATGGAAAGATCAAGTGGTGGGAGACACTTAGAAATTTGGTGTCAGAGATTTTAGAATGAGCGCAGAAGATCGAGGCGCTTGGAACACTATTTTACGTTTGGCTAGTGGAACAAATGTTCAATTAAAGGAAAGGAAGGATTCTTAAGATACCGGCCGAAATGTTGGAAAGAGTATACCAAAATAGGACTAAGCGGATGGGCCATTTGAGGCGCAGTCACAGTCAACATTTGCATGCTTTGCATGCAAATGTTGACTGTGAAGTAATCCTCAAACATTAAATTATATGGATCGTACTATCGATTCAAATAAAGATTTCATGATTTTTCATTTAAATTGTACCCTTTTTTGAAAAACTGTCCTATAGCTCTTAATAAATCACTCTTTTTATTATTGATCGTCTCGGCATTCTGAGTCGATGTAGCATTGTCCGTCCGTTCGTCTGTCGAAATCACGATAGCGATCGAATGCGTAAAGCTAGACAATTGAAATTTTGCACAGACACTTTTTATTGAAGTAGGTTGTTGGAGATTGCAATTGGGTCATATGGTTTCAGTTTTGGATATAGCTCCCATATAAACCGATCTCCCGATTTGGCTTCTTGAGCCCTTACAAACCACAATTTTTGTCCGATTTGGCTGAAATTTTGCACGAAATGTTCTGTTACGACTTCAAACAACTGTGCCAAACACTGTCAAAATCGGTCTTTAACCTGATATAGCTGCCATACCAATAGATCTCTCCATTACCATTGTTCGGTTCCCTGGTTTGGTAATTCGAAAAGTAAGGGATGTAAGATGCGTGCCATGGACATGGTATACAGCAGTTGTCAAGCCTTTAATGCTTTATGGTGTTTCGGTCCAGTGGACTACGCTTTAAAAATCCAACTATTCTTCAATACTCAGCCGATTCACATTACAGGTATCCCGATTTTACTTCTTGAACCTCTAGAGGGAGCAAATTCTATTAGATTTTGCGCAATGATTTCCGCTTTGATCTGCAACATCTAAATACGGCAAACATTTTCTATGCCAATGAAATCCATGGTATTCCTCGTTTTGACCTCCCATTATCCATTAGTAAAGCCGTGCAAACAACATGGTAACATGATCCAGGCGAATTCAATACGCTTTTACTTGTATTTTAATCAGTTTTAAGATCTTATTCAGCTTTAATTTTTCATGTCCTGGTGCATTTGAAAAAAACCTTTCCAAGTTCTTCATTATCACTTTAAAATGAGTCTTAGTCCTGATCTTTAATATTATTTATTCGAAGTTATAAGTTTTTTTTTCACAACTGTAAATCATTTTATTTTATTTTATTTTTTTTTATTTACGAAAACTTCAATTGACTATTGGGGGAAAAAGATTTTCATCCTCGATATGCTTTAAACAATCACACCAATAACAAGGTGGAGGAGAAAAATAAACTCACCAAGCATCCTTCAATGAGAAAGTGCATGCATTTCTCTATATTCTGCTACATTATCTCTCACACTTGCTCTCTTCTTTTTAGTGTTTTAGTCTCTTTACAATTCATATGCAATTCTCTATGCCATCTCTGTTGTCAATGCTTTTGTGTTTCCCATTTTATGCAAAGCAGCCGCAGCTGCGACAGAAAGTCCTTTAAGGGCAAATGTCTTTGACAATTTTTGCAAACAAGCAATGCAATGCCCTCAAATCATGCCAAGGATATTATTAACGTATGCAACATTTTCTCATTCCTTTCTACGAGGGTGTATGGCAATTTCATATGTATTTGGCGTTCGGCTTAGATTTGACTAAATACAACAACAAGAACAACAAAATTGTTTGAATGGAAATATTACCAAAAAAAAAAGAAAAACTGAAGACAGACAGAAAAATTTTATGGTAATTAGAGTATGTAACGCAGTAGAAAGAAAAGTTACAAATACAAATGAACTAAGAATGGTAGCTAAGCCGACCTATTAATACCATACACCTTAGTGAATGCCAGGGCTGCGGAGTCGAGCAATTTTAACTCGACTTCGACTCCGGGAAGATTGCTTGACTCCGACACCGGGGTCTATTTCGAGAACTTAAATAAAAAAAATTTAGGGTGAAAAATGCATAATTAATGCCCCATAGCAGCTATATCGAAATATGGTTCGATTTGGACCAAATTCGGCAAGGATATTGAGTGGTCTTATAAGTACAAGTTATTGTTGAATTTTGTAGAACAAAGTATTGTTTTTTTTGTAGCTATATCCAAATATAGACTGATCTGAACTATATAAAACACGGATGTCGAAAAGCCTAACATAAGTCACTGTGTCAAATTTCAGTGAAATCGAATTATAAATGCGCCAACACTTTAAATCGAAAGATCGGTCTATACGGCAGCTATATTCAAATGTGAACCGATCTGAAGAGGGATGCCGAAGACCCTACCACAACTCACTGTCCCAAATTTCGACGACATCGGACAATAGAAGCGCCTTTTATGGGTCCAAAACAATAAATCGAGAGGTCGGTCTATATGACAGCTATATCCAAATCTGAACCGATCTGAGCCAAATTGAAAAAGGACGTCGAAGGGTCTAACATAACTCACTGTCCCAAATTTCGGAGAAATCGGACAATAAATGCGTCTTTTATGAGCCTAAGACCTTAAATCGTGAGATCGGTCTATATAGCAGCTATAGCCAAATCTGGACTGATCTTAGCCAAATTGACAAAGGATGTCGAAGGGCCTAACACAACTCACTGTCCTAAATTTCAGCAAAATCGGACAATGAATGCGCCTTTTACGGGGTCAAACCCTTAAATCGAGAGGTCGGTCTATGTGGCAGCTATATCCAAATCTGAACCGATCTGGGCCAAATTGAAAAATGATGTCGAAGGGCCTAACACAACTCACTGTCCTAAATTTCGGCGAAATCAGACAAAAACTGCTCCTTTCATGAGCCTAAGACCTTAAATCGTGAGATCGGTCTATATGGCAGCTATATCCAAATCTGGACTGATCTTAGCCAAATTGACAAAGGATGTCGAAGGGCCTAACACAACTCACTGTCCTAAATTTCAGCAAAATCGGACAATGAATGCGCCTTTTACGGGGTCAAACCCTTAAATCGAGAGGTCGGTCTATGTGGCAGCTATATCTAAATCTGGACTGATCTGGGCCCAATTGATGAAGGATGTCGAAGGGCCTAACACAACTCACTGTCCCAAATTTCTGCAAAATCGGATAATAAATGTGGCTTTTATGAGCCTAAGATCCTAAATCGAAGGATCGGTCTATATGGCAGCTATATCCAAATCTGGACCGATCTGAGCCAAATTGACAAAGGATGTCGAAGGGCCTAACACAACTCACTGTCCTAAATTTCAGCAAAATCGGAAAATAAATGTGGCTTTTATGGGCCTAAGACCCTAAATCGGCGGATCGGTCTATATGGGGGCTATATCAAGATATAGTCCGATATAGCCCATCTTCGAACTTAACCTGGTTATGGACAAAAAAAAGTTTCAAAAAGTTTCAAAGTTTTAGTTCAATATCTCAATTTTTAAAGACTGTCGCGTGATCTCAAAAGACAGACGGACAGAGGGACGGAAATGGCTAGATCGTCTTAGATTTTTACGGTGATCAAGAATATATATACTTTACAGGGTCGGAAATGAATAATTCGATGTGTTGCAAACAGAATGACACAATGAATATACACCCATCTGTCGGTGGTTGGTATAAATGGCCATCACACCTAATACGGTTGAAAAGTCTTCTAACCAAATACGAAACGCGTCCCATAGTGGTTGGTGTGTGTTGCGATCTTTGGCTTTCCTTTTCCATTTGTAAAGAATCTCCGATCATTGAGCTCGTCTCGAAAGAAAAATAAACAAAAATTGCAAAAAACAAAAAAAATCTTAATATTTTATGACCATTTAGCGAAAAAAAAAGTGGATTATAATGACTTTGACACAAAACCGCACCCTGTCAAAAGTAGTAGGCTTATCGACATTAATTTATTTTATCAATGTAGAAACCATCAAATACAACAAAACTCTACAACGGTTTCCATAAATCTCGCCCCTAAGAATTTTGAGACAAATATTCCTCCGACTTTCAAACCTTCTGCGCTACGGAAGCCTAAAACAACTCACTGTCCCAAATTTTAAATGCGATTGTTATGACCTTAAATCAAGAGAGATCGGTCTATTTGGCAGCTATATCCAAATCTGAACCGATCTGGGCGGTTCTTGATTTTCATTTCAGTGAATTTCAGTGAGATCGGATAACAAATGCGGTTTTAATGCGCCTAAGATCTTAAATCGGCAGATCGATCTATATGAGGGATATATTCTGATATGGCCCAATATAGCCCAGCTTCGAACATAACCCGCCTATGGACAAAAAACGATATAATTTTTTGGACTTTGGGCAAAATTGCATGACTCCAAGACTCCGACTACGCATCCCTGGTGAATGCAAGTCTTTAAATGGAAGTTAGTTGAATATTTTTTAGGGTCTATATTTAAAACTGAACCGACTTTCAATGCATATATCGTCACCTTAAATATAAGACAACTTAAGCCACAAAAACTGAATGATGGAAGAGATCGTATACCGGAAAGATACTTGAGGTCAAGTGTGTGACACTGTTGCCAGTGGCACAGGCTTGAGTTGACGGAACTCTGGCACTGCCATCTGGTAGGTCATGCTTCACGGATGGATCAAGGCTAGAAGACTGGTCTGGACGTCTTCATTAGGTTAGGTTTAAGTGGCAGTCTGCCATCAGACTCACTAAGACGATTCCGTCTATTGTGATAACACAAAAACAGAAGAAGGAAGATGCCTTATAGTTCCTACCGTTGAACCATCCAAATCACTTTAAAAATCCCAAAAACTTGCGAATGTTCACATCCGCTAAATCAGACAAGTTCTCAAGAAATGAGAACCTAAGTGGAACTCCTTCTGACTACCAGTGCGGGATACACACACAGAAGGTGTTCTGTAGTCTCTTCTTCTTCGATGTCCTCACAGCTTTTGCAAATGTCGTTGCTGGCATCCTTCAGTCTGTCCGATTAGACAGTGACCTGTCATGACGGACACAATGACTGCGACTTCTGTTCTAGCCAGTGACAGCAAAGCGGTAGACCTTCTCAAGTCTAGATTAGGCCACATAGTTTTGGAATGCTCACAGCCCTCTCTTTGTGACCATCTATCATTCGTTGCCGTTGGAGGCCACCGTAGCGCAGAGGTTAGCATGTCCGCCTATAACGCTGAACGCCTGGGTTCGTATCCTGGCAGAAACATCAGAAAATTTTTCTGCGGTGGTTATCCCCTCGTAATACTGGCGACATTCGTGGGGTACCTTGCCATTTAAAAACTTCTCCTCAAAGAGGTGTCGTTCTGCGGTACGCCCGGCACTCAGAATAGGTGAAATTTTGAACTGTTCAGCCATCTCGTTGAGAGATCTACGACAGTCGAGGGCGTGCGTCTTCATAAAGGGACTAGAGACTAAGTTCTGTTTCCAGCTGCTTGACCGCAACACGGTCTTGCAGGCGGAAACCCGTGCCAGCAGCCCCAAAAACAAACAGCCATCATGCTCGTGTAACGAGCTACATTCACGATAACTTCGCGTTCGCAGAAGGCACATTGTGTAGCAACAAGTGAGCGACCGTTAGAAAAGAATCTCTCGAAGGGCCGCTGCTCCCTAGACCAGAGCATAATGGCAACTGACTGGAGAGAGAAACAAACTTGGGGAGTTCCCCCTCCAGATGCGCCCACTCTTGACCCCTTCCCCGCCCAACTCCCTCTCGGGATTTTTTTTTCCAAATAACTTTTGCATTTACAAATGCCTCCACAGAGGGTACTTGGCTTAGTTGGATTCGCCTATAAAAAGGATAGAGCTAAAACTCGAATCGGATCGCAACGCTATTTGTGTACGGGGACAAAAATGTGCAATTTTCAGTCCCAATTTCTTATAATATTTTAACGCACAGAAACTTTAACAACTTTAGTCTAAATCCGTTCTACCATATTTCTATAGCACTACAAATCCTCTTATTGACGTCTTTAACCACCTTGAACTCTTTATCTCATTCCAAGCTTTTCTCAAACCCTCAAACTATTCCCTGTAATTCTAAGAATTCAAATACTTTGGATGTCATTTAAATGCTTCTTCAATAAAAACAAAAAAAAAAACAATTTAACGTTAAAAATAAAACTTTACCACACACATTCCTTTAATAGCCAACTTTTCTATATACAATGGGTGTTATTTTTAAAGTCGCCATCGATACCCAGCTACCCAATGTATATGCTATGCTTTCAAAAAAAGTTGTACTTTAAGTGACACTTGTAAAACCGCAAGCACGACACGTTATACAAATACATAAGAATACGTCACACATACATGCTTACGGGGACACATACATAAGCATATGAAAACTTCTAAAAGCATACAACGCTTTGTAGTAAATATATACGCAAGGATATTTCATTCAACAAATGTAACGACAAGGATGGATGATGAGCGTCATGATGATGTTAACGACGCGGTTGTCTACGATAATGATGATGATGATAATGATGAGGCTAATGACGATTTGGCCATTGTACCGTGAGAGTGTTTACGGATGTGTACAACATGTAATATTTATGATACAAGCATATTTCATTCTGTGTTACAATGATGGAACAACTCACACACTCGAGCATACACGCATACACGCATACAATCGGGAATATTGTCACACACATGTACATGCCATAATACATGCTACGCCGTAGATTTGCTTAAATCTCATCACATATCCTACCCCAACTGCCTTTTAGTCGTATCATTAAAGAAGCTACGATGCCTACAATGCCTACGATGTTGAAATCACCCAATGCCCGAACAAACACGTCTAAGGCAAACAACTTCAACGTCAACATCAACAACAAGTACTGCCATACTGCCCCCACACTCAACTATTTAACTCTTTAAGAGGCATTGGTTTGTTTGTATCTAAAGGTGGGGGAGGACATCAGTGTGTAATGCCCCACTCATTGTACTCACACACTGCAATGAACACACATGTATGCATGTCAAAATGTATATCTCTCAGCACGCCCCCCTCCCCACTCCGATCGTACATTAGCACTTGCATACGAGACTAAAGACTAAAATATGTTGAATCAATAAAAACACGCATGCTCTCAGCACACCTTTCGTTTGCCAAGAAATCGAAAGGAAGAACAACAACAACTAAGCAAAAAAAAATTGGCGCCATTCACTAAACCCAGTGTTTATTTGTACCGAAGTGTGTCTTTTTCCCATATCGTGCACTCTGTCTGTTTTGCCTCTTCGTATCACATTTCTTTGTTACTTAGGTTTCTCTTAAATTGTCAACTATCACCATCTGCACTCTCATTTTACTTAGGGAGATGATTAATGAAGGCCACTCTGCTCACCCCCTACTTTGCGCAAAACCAAAACGTATATTTCATTATGTTGTGTTTTGTGTAAATTTTCTTAAAATACCTTTAAAGCATGGGCATTTATTCGATAACCCATGCTATTATCCTCAAATATAATAATTGCTTTAAAGCAAATTGGATCAAATCTGGCTGGAGGTCAACCCATAAAATATTTATACTTAGGTTTTGTTATAGATAGGTTGTGCGACATGCACAAAAAGTCCCTTTCTAAATGTTTTGAGTTTGGATGATAAATATAAAATACATTACTTTTTCATTTTAATAATCCCATTACAAAGTATGTAATGTACTATTTAAAGTATTATAAATCGAGTAACAGTGTAGCGTAGTGGTCTAAAATTAAAACTCATCGGCCAAAGCCCATAACTTCAGTTCTAGAAGAATTTATTTTTAGATTCTGTAGACTCAAAGGGACGTAGTGGAGGTTCTATTCATAGAAGGCGGATTTTATTCTAGCATTGGCTACGCAAGTCATAAGGCATAAAAACACGTAAAGGCGTGCTTAGTTCGGCCGGGCCGAATCTTGGGAATTCACCACCATAGATTCTGCTAAAATATGGAAGCTATATATAGTTAAAGACCGAATAGGACCGTACTCGGCGCAGTTGTTGAGAATCACAGAACAGAACACTATATGCTAAATTTCCACCAAATCAGAAAAAAATCGCGGCTTTTAAGGGTTCAAGAAGTCAATTCGGAAGATCGGTTTATATGGAAGCTATATAAGGTTCTTGACCGTACTTAGCACAGTTGTTTCGAGTCATAACAGAACGATATGTACAACATTTCAGCCAAATCGGATGAAAATTGCGGATTCCAAGGGCTCAAGAAGTCACATCGGCAGATCGGTTTATATGGGAGCTATATCAGGTTATAGTCCAATTTGGACCGTACTTGACACACTTGTTAGAAGTCAAAAGAGAACACTATGTGCAAAATTTCAGCAAAATCGCACAAAAATTGCGACTTCCAGGGGCTCAGGAAGTCAAATCGGGAGATCGGTTTATATGGGAGCTATATCAGGTTAAACACAGATCAAAACCGTAATTGGCACAGTAGTTGGAAGTCAAAATAGAACACTTTGTGGAAAATTTCAGCCAAATCAGACGAAAATTTAATCTTCCGGGGGATCAAGAAGTCACATCAAGAGATCGGTTTATACGGCAGCTATATCAGGTTCTTGACCGATTTGAACCGTACTTGGCACAATTGTTGGAAGTCAAAATAGAACACTTTGTGCAAAATTTAAACCAAATCGGACAAAAATTGAGGCTTCCAGGGGCTCAGGAAGTCAAATCGGAAGATCGGTTTATATGGGAGCTATATAAAGTTCTTGACCGATTTGGACCTTACTTGGCACAGTTGCTGGAAGTCATTACAGAACACTATGTGCAAAATTTCAGCCAAATCGGACAAGAACTGTGGCTTCCATAGGCTCAAGAAGTAAAATCGGTAGATCGGTTTATATGGGAGCTATATAAAGTTCTTGACCGGCAGCTATATCAGGTTCTTGACCGATTTGGACCGTACTTGGCACAATTGTTGGAAGTCATAACAGAACACTATGTACAAAATTTCAGCCAAATCAGACGAAAAGTTAATCTTCCAGGGGCTCAAGAATTCAAATCGGGAGATTGGTTTATATGGGGGCTATATTAGGTTCTTGATCGATTTGAACCATACTTGGCACATTTGTTAAAAGTCAAAACAAAACACACACTTGCATAATTTCAGCCCAATCGGATGAAAGTTGTGGCTTCCAGAGTCTCAAGAATTCAAATCGGGATATTGGTTTATATGGGAGCTATATCAGGTTCTTGATCGATTTGGACCATACTTGGCAAAATTATAAAAAACTCATAACAAAACATACCATGCAAAATTTCAGCCCAATCGGATACAAGTTGTGGCTTCCAGAGGCTCAAGAAGTCAAATCGGGGAAAAGGTTTATATGGGAGATGTATTACCTTTAAGTATCTGTGTAAAATTTAAAACGGCTTGCTTTACACGTTCGAGAACTATTGTGATTTCCATAGACGGACGGACATGGCAAGACCGACTCAGAATGTCGAGACGATCAAGAATTTATATACCTTATGGGGTCCTAGATCAATATTTTGAGGTGTTACAAACGGAATGACTAGGTTAGTATACCCCCATCGTATGGTAGTGGGTATAAAAAAGTAGGTTAGGCTAGTGTTACTATGGACATACACCTAAGCCAGTAATCGGCTTGTTGTGCGCTCTAAAAACTATAAAGTAACCTCTAAAAAGAATATTTTAAGTTAGCAACTCCGTGCCACTTACAAAATCCTTAAAAGGGTTTCAATACCACTCCCCTAAGTTGGTTCATGTCTGGTATAGTGTCTCCACCTAAGTGTTGGTATCTGTTAGACGCGAAAACCGGGCAATGACATAGGAAATGCTCCAACGTCTCATCATCTTCCCCGCATGCCCTACACATGCTATCACTTGCCGCACCGATTTTACATAAGTGAGCTCGTAGTCCTATATGTCCCGTTATGATACCAATAGCTTACTGACCTCCTTCTTACTTCCTTTCAGTAATAGCCTCGTCTTCTCACCATCTGGATCCCCCCCATAGGACTTTCGCCGTATGTTGAAAGCGCAATCGTCGCCCACGCCCTTAAAACGGACTGCGTCGACCCGAAAGGCTGCGGGTTAACCAAGTTTTTGACGGCAGTCCTCTGGCCTTTACTGCCAAATTGTTTGACCTTTCGTTCCCCTTACTCCGCTTTCCCCGGGCAACCAAACGATGCGGATTTTGCCATCTTCAGAGAAGGCGTTAATCTCCTTCTTCTACTGCAAGACTGTTCGTGACCTAACCGTCCTGTTTGTTATTGCTCTTAGGGCCATTTTACTGTCCATTAAGATGTTCACTGTCGAAGGTGAGAGTGAGGCGCCAGATAGTCTGCTTCTTTCGGTAATAATGCCGGAAATATTCCATCAGGTCCGGGTGACTTAAATGGTTTAAAGCTCCACAAGGATTCCTTCACCATAAATTCCGTTATTATAAACCTTCGATCAACGTCATTATTCCAAGATTCCGATGTCTCCATGAGTCCCTTCGTATCCTGTGGAAAATGGGTTTTCATCACTCCCATGTCGTCTTCCAAAGTTTCAGTTTGGACATGGGTTTTTGAAAGAAACTTTTTATCTTGGCGGCGTCATTAACGCTATCGACCTGTTCGCAGAAAAGCTTCCAGGAGGCACGTTTTGGCGCTCTGGTAATCTTATTGTATTCCTTGAGCCGTGTATAATACACATCCCAATAAACTTCCGCTTTTTTACATCGTGATCTGTTAAAACGTCTGCGGACCTCATTCCCAATATTGCGAATCTACCCGATCATCCAGGGTTTTTCTAGGCCTGATTTCCTTTCCCGAAGAGGAAAACTATCTTCGAAGGACCCCACTAGTGCAGTCGTTATCCTGTTGACATTTTCGTCAATGTCTTCTATGCTTGGACAATCTAAATTATCTTGCCCTAGTCTTCTTCTGAGTAGCCTTCCGAATTTTGTCCAATTGGTTTTCAACTTATTCCGGAAGCTTATCGGATTTTGCGCTGGCCGTGCTATTCTAAACCTAATGTAGCAATGATCAGAGAAAGATTGTTCCATGGAGACCCTGCAATCCTAAACCTCATCGATTAGATTTTCCGAACATATTGTCACATCCATGGAGACCATGCAACCTGAACCTCAGCGATTAGATTTTCCAAACATATTGTCACATCTAATACCTCCTCCTTAATCCGATTAACAAAGGTAGCGGTGTTACCAATATTAAGTGTTATTAGGTCGTTAGTATTCAAGAACTCTGCCAGGGCTTGGCCCTGCTTATTAGTGTTGGCACTACCCCACGAAATGTGATGAGAGTTCGCATCGCACCCTATTAGTACCTCGTTTCCTGTCTGTTTTGCTTTCCTCACCAGCCGTTGCAGCTCCGACGTGGGTGGAGGTGTCGGAGAGTCGAAAGGCAGATAAAGTATGCTCCTATGTATGCCGTCTCCCTATCTCACCACTGTTGCATCCGACGTTGACAACTCTGGGGAAAATATATAACTCAATTTTTTATGACAAATAACGCAGGCCCTCGGGCGAGTACCAGTGTTAGCATAAAATAATTGGTAGTTGATATGGTTCAGTCCAGAAACTTTGTTCCGGGTCGTTCATGGCTCCTGAATTAAGGCAATATGAACCTTGCCCTTGCGTGTGTAGCAGTCTCGCTCCGGTGGAGGTTTATCTGGATTACCTCAATCATTGGTCCTCCAGTAAATGAGCATCTTTTTACTGGGTTCATCTTTCTGAGTAGGTGATGAACCCATCATCTGCTCCTTGTTCTTTAGACTGCATTGACTTTCCTGTCACTGCACTGTCTGATGTTATCGTTTTAGGTTTTGTGCCTAGTCTAGTGCTGCTTACTAAGCATCAATCTATAGTCGGGCGTTCATATATGTATATGCTCCTTAATTAAATTGGATAAACCGGTTTAACTTCTTCAAACCCTAGACACCAAAATTGTTATCCAATAGGTAACTATGGTCCAAGTCGGTCTAGATGAGTATGGTCCAAATCGTTCTATAACCTAATAAAACTCCCAAATAATCCGATTTCCCGATTTCAATCTTGAAACCTTGGAAGCCTCAATTGTTGTGCGGTTTGGTTGAAATTTTGTACGGAATGTTTTGTTTCAACTTTCAACAGCCACGGAAAGTATGGTCCATAAACCAGTAAATAAACTCATCTCCCTACTAGTTTTCTACAGCTTTAATTTCAATTTTACCCGATATGGCAAACATTTGGTACGTAAAGTACACGTTTGCCCTTCAACTATGTCGAACTTAGTAAGTTTTTACTTCTTTCTTTCTTATTTACGAACAGGAAGTATTTTTTGGCATTCCTATACAAATTATTCATTTTTACCCATTCCAATAAAATTCTATTTCAAAACAGCTTAATTTTCCCAAGTGTTATTCCCACAAGAGCCGGGCACTTGAGAACTGCTTAGCAAAAGTAAAATGAAATAGTAACATCACAAATACCAGAAACTGATGCAACAACGCAATTAACCACAATTTCACTGAAGCAAGGACATTCATTTAATGCGACGCAATTTCTTGAATATGAATTGGTCGTTTGTGATTATAGCTTAGAACTTTTTGTATATGTATGGACTATACAAATACACTTTTCTTGTGACACACTTTTCTTTTGTGTATAACCTACCTACAACCTACTATTATTACAAGTCACTTCTCTCACAAGTTATCTATTTTGTGCTACATGAAAATAGTATGGTATAATTTACAAACAAACTCGTGTATAGTATTAACTGACAACATTCAAATTAACATAAAACAAGAAATTAATAAATTACCTCAATAATGGCCTTGGAGGATAGTTGAGGATATTTTAAATAAATATTTGTTTACTCGCCATAAACGTTTCGATGCTCAAAAAGTCAATTGGGTTATTGGGATTGTAGTAGTTTAAGATTCAATGAAGAAAATGAGTTTTTAGGTAAGATTGAACTGGCAGTCTGTAATCACTCACTTAGATCATACTACAACAGAGACAGGAGAAATAAGATGTCTTTTAATTCCTACAGTTTAACCAGCCAGATCACTTTTAAAAGCCTTATAACTTTTGAATGTTCCCATTGAGATGAGTCCGTAAAGAACTAAGAGTCTAGAGTGGGACATCATCTTCTTGCCAGTGTAGGAAAAAAACACATCATATGTTCGATTCATTCATAGAAAAATGTGTGCATAATACCAAACACGGTCTGCTGACTGTTAATTTTTATTTTGCTGCTTTATAGCAGTAGCAGCAGAATAACTGCTAAAAACCTGTTGCTTGCTGAAAATGGCTGCACAATTTATGATGGGGTTTTAAAAGAAGAGCAGTAGAAATAAAATAAAATAAAATAAAAAAAATTAAAATAAAATAAAATAAAATAAAATAAAATAAAATAAAATAAAATAAAATAAAATAAAATAAAATAAAATAAAATAAAATAAACTAAAATAAAATAAAATAAAATAAAATAAAATAAAATAAAATAAAATAAAATAAAATAAAATAAAATAAAATAAAATAAAATAAAATAAAATAAAATAAAATAAAATAAAATAAAATAAAATAAAATAAAATAAAATAAAATAAAATAAAATAAAATAAAATAAAATAAAATAAAATAAAATAAAATAAATTAAAATAAATTAAAATAAATTAAAATAAAACAAAATAAAATAAAATAAGATAAATTAAAATAAAATAAAATAAATTAAATTTTAATAATAAAATAAAATAAAATAAATTAAAATAAAATAAATTAAATTATAATAATAAAATAAAATAAACCAAAATTAAATAAAATAAAAATAGTAAGCAAGGGACAAATGATGTGATTGCAGTCAATGCATGACACATATTCACATGTAGGTAGCCCAAAATGGAATAAATGTTGGCAGAGGAAGATTTAGGGATTTAGATTTAGTTTCCTGAGCCACATATTGACAAGAAGGCAAACGGAGATATTTACCAAAAAAAGAATAAATATGGGCATAGGTGAGAGGTTTTATGACAATTGTCGAAGGATTTTTTCCACTTTGATTGAGACACATGCCAAACATGATTATTGAACGCGTCAACAGCTTTCTGGCTACGAATGACCACTGATTTGTATATGAATGTGCGG
Source organism: Stomoxys calcitrans (assembly GCF_963082655.1). Taxonomy (NCBI): domain Eukaryota; kingdom Metazoa; phylum Arthropoda; class Insecta; order Diptera; family Muscidae; genus Stomoxys; species Stomoxys calcitrans. Next base: position 86,690,720 of record NC_081556.1, on the reverse strand, counting down.
GAATGAAAAGAAGTCATTGGGTGTCAATTCAGGGTTGTATAGCGAATTAAAAAGGCGCTGGTTTGAGCCGATGTGTGAGAACTAGCACTGTTATGGTGAACCATGATTCGCATTCTCTTATTCGTTTTTCGAATTTCTACCAAGACTTCAGGCAATCAGATTGTGATGTTCCACTCAGAATTAACCTCCCACGTTGCTCAAGCGGAACAAACGGAATATACCGGCTTTGCCGAAGAAACGGGCGACCATTTGCTTCGAAGTGCTTCTTCTACGAACAATTTTCGTTGGATATGGGCTCATGCGAACAGATCCATGATTAGAAATCTTTCTATCGAGGAAATGTTGTGTGTCAAATTGGCTCACCTTCGTCTTCGTTGGATTCGGGCTCATGCGCATAGATCCATGATTCGAAATCTTTCTATTGAGGAAATGTTATGTGTCAAATTGGCTCACCTTCGTCTTTCTCGGTGTTACCAATATTAAGTGTTATTAAGCCGTTAGTATTCAAGATTTCTGCCAGGGCTTAGCCTTACTTAATAATATTGGTACTATTCCACTAAAAGTAGTGAAAGTTCGCATCACACACTATTACTACCTCAATTTCTGTCTGTTTTGCCTTTCCCACCTGTCGTTGCAGCTTCAAAGTGGGTGGTGGTGTCAAAGATTCCAAAGGCACGTAAAGTGATGCCGTCTTCCTGTCTCAGCACTGTTACATCCAACGTGAACAACTCTGGGGAAAATATAAAATTTAAATTTGTATGCAAATAACGCAGGTCCTCGGTCCAATGTTGGCATAGAATAATTGGTACTTGACCACTTCAGACTAGAAACTTTGTTCCGGATTCGTTCATGGCTCCTGAATTAAGGCAATATGAACCTTGCGTTTGGTTATTTTCTCCATTAGAGCGTGCGTAGCCGTTTCGCTGCGGTGTGGGATTATCTGAATGACCTGAATCATTAGTCCTCCAGTAAATGGGTTTCTTGGGAGGGGTGATGTTCTTATTGTCGGCTCCCTGTTTGTTAGACTGCATTGAGTTTCCTGTCACTGCAATGCTTGATGTTTCAATATTAGGATCTTTGCCTATCATATTCTTCCAAATCTTGAGGAAATTGGCTTCTCGGGAGTGGGTGATGGTCTCATCGTCGGCTCCCTGTTCGTAAGGCTACATTTAGTTTTCTGTCACTGCACTGCATGACCTTCCCTTGACATAGACATGCTGTTTGTATTTGAGCAGTTCGCTGGATGTTCTATTCTTTATCATGGTACCCACAATACGTTCGATGGACGTAAGGCTTATAGGTCTGTAGGCGGGGCTAAGGTAAATAACACCCTGGAATTTGTAAGATAACATAACTAAATCCAATCAGAAAGTGGTTCTGAGTAGATTAGTGAACTTTTAATTAGATCTATCCTACTTCGATCAGGATGTTTCAAACAAATGCACTTAATTATAATATCCTCTACTACAGAAGTGGTGTAGGGTATAATAAATGTCACTTTTTCAATAGAAAAGACCGAATATATAGGTGTTTATGTTTATTGGCTACAATGTTAAAAACCACAAGATATGCTTGGTTATTATAGACCCAGTTTTTTTACTTTATTGGCCTTAGTTGTGCGAAAACAATTTCCCAATAAATGCTAGAAATGCTTCCAATCTCTATGACCGACCCTGAGTTCACAGTTTGTTTTCTATTAAGAACAATAAATGATTCTATTTGAATTATGCAAATAACATTGGCAAAGTGCACAGTCCTTCAAGGTGAAAAATCTCGCAAAACTTAGGGGTCCTCATGTTTGAATATTTCAAATTACAGTGCTAAATTGCATAATTTTCATACTTTATTTATGATTTATAGTTTTATAGCGAATTATAAGAAGTTAGTTATGCTCTTAGTTTGGATGTTAACATTTCCAACATGCTGGAACTTCGCATCCATAATAACAACCAAACCAACCAAAGAATAGGTTTGACTATATACAAACCCAACTAAAGTCTGGTACTATGTTCGATTTTCGCGACGAAATCAATATTTTTTGGTGATTATTTTTTTTTTTTTTTTATTTGAGTTAACAAGAAACTTGCTAAATTCATTCAGTAAGTTAGGTTAGGTTGGAGAGAATGATAATAAAAAAATCGTCTTGATATCCGCTGAAGCCCTAGATGGTCCGTTGTGATTTCTCACACCTTCCGCCGCAGAATTTACATGGAATTCCATCTAACTAAAACGGTCCATCAAGGCTCCTTCTCATGCCATTTATATGCCTTAAGGCTCATGAGTTTGACTGGAGTTACTACTCTCAGCTCCTCTAGTGCCTGAAAGAAAAAAGATCCAAGTATCCTATTTCTACTGTGATATAATGCCGGACATTGGTAGAGAAAACTAAAGCTATATTCCGGAACGCCATCGACGGATATGATCATTTCTGATGCCTATGCGGATTTATTATGTACTTATCTGGTCGTATCCTGTAATGATTCCTATTATGACGCTCGGATGCATGCGTTTTCTCCAAAGACAATAGTTGGCAAACATTACATTTCAATAGTTCATCATAAAGCCTTTTCGTCTGCTCACAGCCTACCGCGTCACTCTAGCGATTTAACCAAGCATATAGAAGATTATCGGGAGAGGTGGATATACGTCTGTAACCGACACCATTGGCAGATTCGCCCCTTGCCTCGCTAGCGTATCTGCTTTCTCGTTTCCTGCTATGTAGAATAGGATTACCTGGTACCCAGCGCAGAGACAAGCCTTGTAGCCGCAGTAGACTATGTTTACATTGGTCTAATACATTGGATATTGAACCCGTACCAGTGATAACCTTCAATACCTCCTGCTTGTCGCTGAATATACAGATATTCCTTCGGTCGGTATGCATCGCCAAAATAATCTCGACCGCCCTTGCCATTGCATAGACCTCCGCTTGGAAAATGCTGCACTCATTGCGCATGCGAAGAGAGACGGCAATACCGAGCCAGAGGCAGTGAACACCACATTCGGTGCCTTTCTCCATCGTCGATCCATCTGACATAAAAGTTATATCTGCGAAACTAATACTTCCTTTCTGCGACTCTTCTATAATAGCCACCTGAACCACCAACATTCTTTCAACTATAAATTATCCACCTGGAAATCCTTCCAACGCTCAGTGGTAGAAAATCGAAAAAACTAGTAAAAAATATGCCGTGTGAGAACGGGTATAGGTATCTCTTTGAAGTTTGAAATGGTTAGAGCTGAGGTTTTGACGAGATTGTGTTCAAAATTCAAGGCCCTAGGATGTCCTGACGCCTTTTGGCGGGCTTTTAAAGTTTGCTAACTCGCTGTTTCGAAAAACCGTTCGGGCTGCCAAATCTTCATTTGTGGTCTGATTTTCAGTGGATAGTATTCCAAAATCCCTAAAAGAAAGTCTGCTTGACTTGTTAAATCCCCTTCAGACCTGTTGAGGTCTGCGGAATTTGGTACGTATACTGCATGTCTCGGTCACCATTAGCCTCATCCAATCTTCCATTCGATGGTTGAAAGATTGGGATAACATTCCCTTAGTCTTCCAAGTAACGATTCCGAATCTGAGGGAATCCTTGGTATCCAAGCATGCGCCATTGGTCGAGAAGGAATATCTTCCTTCTTGACTAAATCTAGTGGTGCACCTGGCCAGATCTCACCAACCTTTTTTAGCGTACAGCGATACATTTCAATTGAGCGTTGATCCCCGAATGCAATGAGTCTGTATCGTTCACAAACTGGAGGAGACCCAGGAAATTCTGCAAGGACATCGGAGTATACTGATAACAGTCCATTGACTATCCCACTCCAATTATTCCTAGGTATGCAGCCCTGTTCTTCTCACTTTTCGACAACTGCAATCACCAAACTGTCCCTAGTGACATTAGCAAAGGTTCTTGGACCAATCTTACTGATGTTCGCCCTACTTCTTTTAGGCATGGGATGCCCTCCAGGTGACCGCAGCCTTTTGGCTGACTGCTGTGCAGTTTCCGAATCTAGACGTGTAATCTTCTGGGTAGCATGTGCAGCTAATTCCCGATCCCAATTCAGGGAGTCTCTCTCCCTATTAGAGAGAGTGTTAAAATCGTTGCACCAAGCCTGTCTGAGAGCGATGCGTCTTCTATTATTCCAACCTCTTAAAGAGCGTGTTGGTTTGCCGGGGAAGGCCAATGGCCTAGGCAAATTATAGGCATGCGAAGAAAGAATAGGTTCGGCCTTGTCCTTAAGACTCGAGCCAGGTGTCTTCGTCAAAAGCCCCTGCTGACAAGTCGTCTGTCGGCTAGTGGAGCCTGGAACATCCGCTCCACCAGTCGAGGTTTCAGCAGCAGACAACATGCTACGGCCTGATACCACCAGCGCAGCTATTGAGTTTTTGGAATCCATTCCAAGCCTACTCCCGGGCTTTAGATCTGCCGCTCCACTGGAAACAGAAGCAGAAGCAGATCATCAACCGCCTAATGGATACCTCTATCGCAGATAAACTTGAGTGACTTACATTTTTCGTCCAAAAATAATGACCTATTACGAGTAGCAGGAAAATTCTTGCGGAGTGAAATAACAAAACGCCCGTTCCACTCAACGGTTCAAGCAAGCCCCCTAAGTAGACCTTGCAGCAGTTGTCTAAATAATGTTCTCACAACCTGTTTCCTAATGTAGAGATCGATAGGCCGGACTCTCAACTCTCGTTACCGTAGACACAAATTTGCCCATTGCAAGAATAACCAGGTCATGCGCGTAAGCGCACACCTCGACCCCTTTTTTCAAAGTTCCCGAAGAATACGGTCTACCACCATAATCCATAAGAGCGGTAAAATGACACCACCATGGCAGTCACACCCACTACCGTGTGCCTTCTGCTCGGGGTGATGGTCCTATTTAGAAGTATGTTCTTTATCCAATTCAGCACTCATCCTCTATTTACGCCTTCCTCAAAGATCTTCCCCTGATGCAAGCATACTGACATCCGTAGAAGTATGATGCAACCAACTTGTTTCTAATATGCAACTTCGGAATCCTCTCCATTGTCTTAACGAAAAACAAAGAAAGACTTATCGGCCAATAATCCTTGGCAGCATTATATTGCAGGCTACCCGTCTTGGGTATAAAAACCAGCTTGAGCCTCCGCCAAGACTGGGGCACATTGGACACTTTTAGAAATGCCCGAAACAAACAGAGGTCCATTACCAGAACCCCACAAACTCAGAATCAGCGAGCTGAATCTGGAAATTAACAGGGCAGTCTACGAACATAAGCTAACATAATTTGTGATTGGAACACTGGTAGCCATGTAACATAGGTACTGGTTTAGGCAAGATGTGGTCTACTGCTAAGTCACTCTCCAACACAGGTACACGGGACGACAGGACCTCAGTCACTTTTGGCAACCTACCTGTGACTGATCCTTCGAACTTCGACGGGCTGTCTCCTCAGTTCTCACTTGGACCACTTGCATCAGGAGACACGGATCAAACCCGTGCGAAGACATAACTACATGCTCACCAAGAAATACTTTTTGGGCTGTTATCGCAGAGACCAATGATTTGCATTATCTTGTGAATAGGTATCCATCGCCTAGAAGCCTTAAGGTAGATTTACATGACCTAGAATGTGAGGGCCAGCGCTACAAGAGAGAACCTATAGATCAAGCGGGTCTAGACAACATTCATGCAGACCCTGTAGCAGATGCGGTAAATGGCTACCGGGTGAATATAGTCCTTTAAGAACGACCGCCTCCTATTGCACCTGAAGAAATTAACCTCTCCCGGCCAGATTAGTTCTGGCTCAATTACGATGCGCAGATGCAGCCGCCTCAGCTGCTACAGAGTAAGGATTGATGCGACGTGCAGGATATATGTTCTGATTGTGACCAGGTACCACACGACACACGTCACCTGTTTAACTGTCCAGCCACACCCAGATCCCTCTGCAGGCACAACTTTTTAGTCGCAGAGTTCCTGGATCTGGATACTCAAAAGAATCAAGCAGACGAAAGATAGAACACAACAACAACAGGATGAACAGAAGGACAGAACCTCATTGCTAGATCGAATATGATAACGATCAAATACGTACTCTACCCATTCAACGTTAATAGCATTTAAATGTACGATATACCCTTCCTACTTAAAATGAGTACCCCTTATAGATTAATTGCACAACATTCATTACGCATTGTAATCGTTCAACAACTTTTGTATCGTTTCATGAAATTAAACCCAACTATTCAATGAATGTGTGCGACTATTAGATTCGTAATCAAGGACGTTCAATGCACCACATTGGAATGAAGACCATATTGTCGGGTGTGGGTAAATGTAAAACAGCAAATAGTGCATTTATGTATAGCCCAATAATGTTATGTAAACTATTGTATTAACAATGAGTTAATACGTATGAGAAGCAAACATAATGTGTCTTTTACCATTCCATTGAAGATACCAAGTTCAGTGTAGTTCGAAAGCCAGCCGAATTACCAGGTAAGGCCGTGACAAAGGAAGGGCCTCATACGGAAGGCTTTCGACACATTGAACCATGTTATTGATGTGGAGATCGTTATCTGGCAAGTCCAGCATGGACTATATGGCGACTGACAGTGTGCGACATTTATGATAACAAGTAAAAACGTCCTAAGTTCGGGTGGGCCAAATTTTGAGAAACCACGACCATGGATTCTAATGAAAATGTACAAACATGAACTTGCTTGAAGGGCACATGTGTACTTTACGCAAAAATTTCTCTATGACTAGAGTCCGGATTTTTTTGCAAAGTACTACGTATGAAATTTAAAACAAATCGGATAACCATTCCGACTTCTAAGGGTTCATGATCTCAAATCGGGAGATCTGATTATAAAGTATAGACCGATTTAAATCGTACTTGGCACGGTTAATTGCAGTTGTAACAAAACACTACGTTCAAAATTTCAGCCAACAATGGCGATTTCCAAGGGCGCAAGATAAACCAATGGGGTGATTGGTTTATATTGGAGCTATATCCAAATTTGAACCGATACTGCCCTTTTACAACCTTCAACGACATATATATCTGTGAAAAATTTCAAGCGGATATCTGTGTCGCTAACGTGGTTTCAACAGACAGACAGACGGACACTACTAGATTGACTTAGAATATCACGACCGTAAAGAATAGATATATCTCATGGGCCGCAGATCAATATTTCGAGGTTTTACAAACGAAACGCTTAAGTAAATATACCCACCACAAAAAGTTTGGCTAGGCCGAATTTTCATACCCTACACCATGGATCGCATGTCAAGTTCTTTGGAATTTTTCTCTTTATAGGCAGAAAAATGATAATAGGAGGTCATAACAAGAAATCCCCTTGGATTTTTTATATGCTAAGATAAGAATTGCGCCCTCTAGAGTCTAAAGAGGTTGGTTTATGTGGGAGCTATATCAGGTTTCAAACCGATTAGAATCATACTTGGTACATCTGTTGGAGATCATAGAAAAAGTCATCGTGCAAATCACCCATCATTGGATTAGAGGCCGCCTCTAGAAGCTCAAGAAGTATATTCCGGAGATCGGTTTATAGGGGAACTATATCAGGTTTTAAACCGATAAGAACCATACTTACTATATCTGTTGGAAGTCATATGAGTCATCGTGAAATTTTTCAGCAAAATCGGATAAGAATTACGCTTTCTAAAGGCTCAAGAAGTAAAAGCTAGAGTTTGTTTTATATGGGAGCTATATCCAAACGACTTAAAATAATATGACGATCAAGAATATACATATTTAATTTATGGAATATTTTGAGCAGTTAAAAACTGAATTACGATATTAGTATGTCCTATTCTTATGGTAGGGGTAAAAAAGAGAGTTCCCAAAGTTTGAGTACAGTACGGTTTAACCTATACCTACCATTTATTTTACTTCCCCCGGAATCGAGATCATATCATATGCGGACGGTTGTACAATGAAAACTACAGACCTTCTTTAATGAGATATGGAATAAGTTTAACGTCTATCTCACCGATTTTACCGCTGACTTCGCTGCAAGAAATTTGAAGACATCTGCTACCAAATCTTCAGTCTCTTTGTTCACTACTTTCAAAGTGGAAGTACGCTGACACCTGAATTTGAGAGTCGATGGCTAGAGATCGGGTTTCTAGCGGGCATATACCCAATGCTTTGGTATCTATTGGGTTAATAGCTAATAACTACCTTTTTGGGTATTTATTAATTTCAAAATATTTGGTAATTGAAATCATTTTCCAAACAATTTTTTAAGATTTCGTATTCTCTGTGTATTAACCTGACCTTCTGATCTCATAAAATCGGAATTTAGTTATATATAGCCGCTATGTAGAATGATCTCCAGACTTAAGATCTTCAGGCAATAAATTGGTCATTTTTATCCGATTTTTATGAAATTTGGCACAGTGACCGACCGACCGATCTCCTGATATAGGGTATAAAAGCCATAAAAGATCCATTTATTACCCGACCACATTCAACAAATAGGTGTAGTAATCTACCACAACTCATCGAAATCGGATAAAAAATGCTCCTTTTATAAGCTTAATACTCTATATCGGAAGATCGGTCTATATCGCAGCTATATCCAAACATGGTTCGATCTGCACGATATTCAACAAAATGTTATTCACCCAATTTACCGGGTAAATTTCGTTTGGGTATTTACCCATCGTTCATCTCTATCGATAGCGTAACTCCTTCCGGCTTGCTAGTGCGGTACACACACACTTTTTGTTTCTACCGTTGAGCCAGCGGTAGATGAGATGAGATTTTCGACATTCGAGGGCGGTATTTGAAATCGGAGATTAATTGACTAACTGGCTGTACGAGAAAATATATATGCGAACGGTTGTCTTTGCCCTTCCAAAATTCATTAGTTGCAAGGATCTTCGCTTGGTACTACACATAATGATGTGTAGCCTTCTCGATATGGCCAATTCTTCAGAATACATCACAAAGACCACATGGCCGGAGTATTGTATCGCCAATCGGTTCTAACAGATATAGTGGGACAGTGCTTTATATCAAAAAGCGTCTCAAACAATGAGTAGACAATGAGAGAACTCACAGTGCCCGTAGCCGCTTTTTGACTAAAGGGAAAGCTGCTAGAGGGTGATTTTTTGAGAGCTATAGAAAAGTTTTTCAAAAAAAAAACACATACAAATCAGAAAAACATATAAAATCTTTAGTTGAATCGATGGTATCGTCCATATCAATTACTGTTTGAACGTTATTTCATGCAAATTTTGACCGTGAATGCGCCTTAAATGGTCCATCTGCTTAGTCCAATTTTGGCATACTCTTTCCCACATTACGGCCGGTATCTCACGAATAAATGCTTCAATATTGTCTTCCAATGCATCAATATGCATAGCCCCACAAAAAATAGTCTAAAGGCGTTAAATCCCACGATCTAGATGGCAAATTGACCCGAACGTGAAATAAAATGTTCACCAAACTCGCCTCTCAATAAGTCTCTTCATACGCGTCCTGTGTGGCATGTGGCACTGTCTTGTTGAAACCAAATGTCACGCAAGCCAAGCTCTTGCATTTTGGACAAAAAAAAGTTGAATATAATCTCACGGTAGCGCTCACCATTCACAGTTACGTTACGATTCGCACCATCTTTGAAGAAGTACGGTCCAATGATGGCACCAGACCATAAACCACACCAAACTGTTAATTTTTGTGGATGCATGCATTGGTAGCTCTTCCAAGGCTTCTGGCTAATCTTCACTTCAAAATCGAGAATTCTGCTTATTGGGTACGTAACCCATTGAGCCAAAAATGAACTTCGTCACTGAACACAATTTGAGCTTTCTTTAACTTTCTTAACAGAGAACGCATTTTGATAATAAAATTCAATAATTTGCAAGCGTTTTTCGTTTATAACATTCATGGTTAAATTATAGACCAAACTGAAGATGTTTGATAGTGGAACAAAACACGAAACGTGCGTAAGCTGTTTCAACCAGTGTTGCCAAAAAGATAATTGCGAAAAAATCATCCGTTATATACTTAGGTTAGGTTAGATTTAAATTGCGGTCTACCTCACTTAGACGTTTTCGTCCATTGTGATACCACAGGCACAGGAGAAGGAAGATGCATTATAGTTCCTGCCGTTGAAAAATCCAGAACGCTATAAAAACCAAACAACTTGCGGACGTACCCATCCGCTAAATCAGACAGGTTCTCAAAGAAATGAGAAACTAAAGTGGAACTCCTTCTGACTGCCAGTGCGGTACTCACACACAGCAGATGTTCTATAGTCTCTCTCGCATGTCAACATGTTTTTCAATCAGACGGTGACCTGTCATGACGGACACAATAACTGAGACGTCTGTCCCAGCCAGCGACAGCAAAACGTTAGACCTCTTCAAGGCTAGAGTACTACTAAATTTGCCATGAACATTTCATTAAGGAACAGGGGATACTTCTCTTATATCAGCGAGTGCAGTCCGATTAAAGTTGAAGCTCATTGATAAGGGGCCTCCTTTTTTGTGCCGAATCCGAACGGCGTGCCGCATAGCGACACCACTTGGTAGAGAAGTTTTAACAAGGCAGGTTGCCTTGCAAATGAGCCATCATTAGTAAGGGAATAACCACCGCTGAAAAATTTTGTTGATCTTCACGCCGGGATTTGAACCCAGGCGTTCGGCATCATAGGCGGAACTGCTAACCTCTGCGCTGCGTTGGCCTCCAAGTCTATATTAGGCCACATCATTTTTGAATCTTCGCAACTCCCCTTTGTGACCATCTATCATTCATTGCCCCTCGGGCGCAATCCTGAAGACTTAGCTTATATACCCATAACTTCCAGTTCCCCTGGAATGTGTTAGGTAGTTTTTAGTTTCGCAAACTCGTTTACTCTAAAATTCCCTGGGATATCTCTGTGGCCCTCACCCAGAACTGGTGAATTTTGAGCTAGTTATCCATCTCGTTAAGAGATCTGCAACAATCGTGGGCGGTTTTCAAATTCAAAAAGCTCCCTTAGCCCCCAGCAGTGGTTGCAGCAATTTGTCTAGCCATTATGTCCAGAGGCATAAGGTGTAACATTTAACTCAGTTCATCAGATGGTGACGTCCTCAGTGCAGCAGTGATGCACTAACAAGCCATCCTTTCGCTCCGGCTGAGTAGGTGGACTTTTCAAACGCCGTCCACCAGGCCACAACACTACATGGCATAATAGGTTTGACAACTGCAGTATATACCCAGTGCATGACACTCGATTTAAGTCCCCAACTTTTGCCAATGGCTCTCTTGCAGGTGTATAGGGCAAAAGTTGCCTTTCATGGCCTTTCCAAAATGTTAGATATAAAGTTCAATTTTCTGTCCAGAAAAAATTCCAGGTACTTTGCGCTTTTACCAAATGGATCGTTCTCTCCTCCCAAGATCCCACTGTATTTTCTGCTGAAAAGAATTACTTTTGTCTTAAATGAATTTACGCCTAGACTATAGTCGTTTCCGATATCAGGGGATCTTGTCCAACTCACAGTTCTAAATTTCAGCGAAACCGGGTAGTAAATGCGGCTTTTATGGGCTTAAGACCCGGTCTATATGGCAGCTTTATCCAACAATCAATATATCAACACAATATCTCAATTCTTAAAGACTGTAGTGTGCTTACAACTGAGGGACACACAGACGGAAGGACAGTCACAGGGACATTGTTAAATCGTCTTAGAATTTTGCGACGATCAGATGTATATTTACTTTATAGGGTGGGAAAGAATATAGCGATGTGTTGCAAACGGAATGATTAAATGAGTAAACTGTCTTTTCTATGGTGGTGGGTATAAAAACGTTATATTGTCGGATACATTGTTTTGCCCTCCACCCTAGGATGGGGGTATACTAATTTCATCATTCTGTTTGTAACTCCTCGAAAGATTCCTCTGAGACCCCATAATTGCCGATCTAGCATTGTCCGTCCGTTTGTCTGTCGAAAGCACGCTAACTTTCGAAGGAGTAAAGCTAGCCGCATGAAATTTTGCAAGAATACTTCTTATTAGTGTACGTCGGTTGGGATTATAAAAGGGCTATATCGGTCCATGTTTTAATATAGCTGCCATATAAACCGATCTTGGATCTTGACTTGTTGAGCTTCTATAGGGCGCCCTTCTTTTCCGATTTGGCTGAAATTTTTCATGAGGTGTTTTGTTATGATTTCCAACAACTTTGTTAAGTGTGGTTCAAAAATGTCCAAAATCTGATATAGCTGTCATATAAACCGGCCTGGGGTCTTGACTTCTTCAGTCTCTAGAGGGCGCAATTCTCATCGGAGTTGGCTGAAATTTTACATGAAGTGTTTGTTATAACTTCCAAAAACTATGCTAAGTATTATTTAAATCGGTTCATAACCTAATATAGCTGTCATATAAACCGATCTTGAAGCTTGACTTCTTGAGCCACTAGAGGGCGCATTTCTTACTCGATTTGGCTGTAATTTTGCAAGAAGTGTTTTGTTGTGACTTCCAACAACTTTGCCAAATATGGTTTTAATTGGTCCATAACTTGATATAGCTGCCATATAAACCAATCTGGGATCTTGACTACTTGAGCCTCTAAAGGTCGCAATTATTATCCGATTTGGCTGAAATTTTGTACAACGACTTCTCTCATGACCTTCAATATACGTGTCAATCATGGTCTGAATCGGTCTATAGCCTGATACAGCTCCCACATAAACCGATCTCGCTATTTTACTTCTTGAGCCTCTAAAGAGCGTAATTTTTATTCGAATTGGCTGAAATTTTACACAACTTTCTTTACACGACTTCTATTATGGTCCCCAACATTCGGTTCAATTACGGTCCGACTCGGACGATAACTTTATATTATAACTCCAATATCATAGCAATTATTTCCTTTTATCATATGTTTGCCTAAAAAGAGATACCGGACAAAGAACTCGACAAATGAGATCCATGGTGTAGAGTATATAAGATTTGGCCCGGCCGAACTCAGCACACTTTTACTTGTTAAAGCTGTCTCTTCAGCAGTATGTCTGTGACTGAAAACTACAAACAATTTGTTCTGAGAACTAAGAAACCAATGGAACAGATGGAAAAATCTACTACAAAAAATTTTTAGAACATTTTAAACTTCTCAGAGTAATGGATCAAGAGTTTCCAAAGAGCTTCCACTTTTTTGCCTTTTTATATTTTTTTCCAGGACTTCAATGACAAAATAATTGTCGGCGTCTTGCTTTCCTTCTTTCTATTGTGTGACAATAAGCCCATTGTAACCTTCACCTTTTTCGATTTTTTTGAAAGGCTAAAATTTATTCATTGCCTTTTAAATGGCGTTCGTCTAGAACCATATTTACGCTCATGGGACAGGTCATTATTATTTGCCAATGAAATGTTAATTTTTTCTGAGACATGAAATTATTTTGACGTTGCGCCGTTTGATTTATATGTGGACACATGTTAGTCATTTGCTGCCGTTTTTGTTTCACTTTTCAAACTTTTGCAAGCTTTTGCCATTTTCCAATTAGTAGCCTCAAAATGCACAAATACGTATACTCGTATAAGCCATTTAAAGAGCCTGGCAGAAACACGCACGTACACACACAGGCATGCAGTCTCAGAGGCGTCCAATTCACAGCGGAGCCAAAAAGACCTATAAATTACAACTAAACTCATAAAGCTTTAATAGATTTTCTTTTGTAATTTACTTGTTTTGTGATCCAAGTTTTGGAAATGCCCCACACATTGCTCGCAGTCTTGTCTTCTGTAGTGGTGGAAAAAAACCTGTCGAAAACGACGCATCTGTATGGCCCAGTGTCTGCTGCATGACGCAAAGTTTGACTGCATTTGGTTCGGAGTTTAATGACCTGAAATTGCCTCAAAAAATGCCAAGGCAAGCAACGAATGCTTAGAAAAGTTACAAATAAATATAAAAAAAAAAATTAAAACAAAGCACTGCAATTGGTTAGTTGTATGGCATGTGTGGTGAGGGGGGCCTTTAAGAAAAATCGTGAGCACGCATACATACTACCATAAGTAGCCAGATTTGTTAAGTCAAGTCGATTTATTTGAAAGTGACCTAAATCAACAAAATGTGGTAAATAAAAACAAGTAAAAGCGTGTTAAGTTCGGGCGGAGTGAAGCTAGGGAACCCACCTCCATGGATTCTGCTTAAAATTTATACCAACTAAATTTAGTTGATTGCGCTAATTTTATTCTACATACCAAACTTCTGTCAAACCAGCATAATTAAAGCTTCTAGGAATCGAACAAGGATAATAGAGAGAACGGTTTATAAGGGAGCTATTTCGATTATAGACCGATTTGGACCTTACTTAGCACAGTTGTTAAAAGTCATAAGAGAACACTCTGTGCAAAATGTAAGCCAAATCGGATGAAAATTGTGGCTTCTAGGGGCTCAAGAAGTCAATTCGGAAGATCGCTTTATATGGTAGCTATACCGGGTTATAGACCGATTTAGACCGCACTTAACACAGCAGTTGAAGGTCATAAGAGAAAACCATGTGCAAAATTAAGGCCAAATCGGATGAAAATTGTGGCTCCCAGGGGCTCAAGAAGGCAAATCGGGAGATCGGTTTATATGGGAGCTATACCAGATCACAGACCGATTTGAACTATACTTGACACAGTTGTTGAAAGATAAAACAGAATACTGCATGCAAAATTTCAGCCAAATCGGACAAAAATTTTGTGTCTTCCAGGGGCTATATTTAGAGCTGCCATTTAGACCAATTTACCGGTTAAGGGTCTGAAGACCATAAAAGCTTTATTTATTTTCCGATTTGACTAAAATTTAAAACAGTGAGTTTTTTATGTTTCCCGATATTCAACTTAAATATGGTTCAGATCGTACTATATTTATTGGGTTGCCCAAAAAGTAATTGCGGATTTTTTTAAAGGAAAGTAAATGCATTTTTAATAAAACTTAGAATGAACTTTAATCAAATATACTTTTTTTACACTTTTTTTCTAAAGCAAGCTAAAAGTAACTGCTGATAACTGACGGAAGAAAGAATGCAATTACAGAGTCACAAGCTGTGAAAAATTTGTCAATGCAGACTATATGAAAAATCCGCAATTACTTTTTGGGCAACCCAATAGATATGGCTGCCATATAGACCGATCTGCAGATCTGGATTTATTATCCTATTTCGCTGAAATTTGGAACAGTAAGTTGTTTTAAGACTCCCGACATTCGACTCAAATATGGTTCAGATCGGATCATATTTGGATATAGCTGCCATACAGACCGCTGATGATTTTTCTTGGTCGAAAATGAAATTGCGATACGGATAGCCAGTCAAATGCTTCTAGCAACAACACACTTTTGCTGGCTTTTTAATGTTTTTAAATGTCTTTAAACAATGGTCTAAAGCCGGACAATATCCTGCAATGAAATCTCAATAAGATTTTAAGACCAAAAGAAAGCGAAAGTATAATTTTTATTGAATGGGCACAAAAGTTGCATTTTATATTGCGGGATCAGAGAACAAAAACAAATATTAATCATCGAAAATCGCGTTATTGTTTCTCAATATATTCCCCATTAAGATCTATACTTTGTGCATGCGTTTGAACCAATTGTCGAAGCACTTTTGCCACTCTGTTGAGGTATCTCCAAAACATGCATTCTGAATGCATCAACCGATTCTTCAGGTGTTGAAAAACGTTTGCCTCTCATTTTATTTTTTACGTACGGGAATAAAAAGAAGTCATTCTCTGCCCAAGTCAGGACTATACGGCGAATGACTCATCAAATGGATGTTTTGAGTGCTCAAAAATTCAGTTGTTCGAGCCGATGTGTGAGAGCTCGCATTTTCGTGGTGAAGAGTGATCCGTCATCGGTGGTTGGTTTTTTTGATTTCTTCGAAGAAAACTGGCAAACAAATGGTTTTGTACCACTTAGACTTGACTGTTCTAAGTTGTTCTAGTGGTACGATTGCGACACGTCCAGTTTTTCCAAAAAACAGGCGATTATTTGCTTGGAAGTGTTTCGTGCGCGAGAAACTTTTATTAGATTTGGCCCATACGGTCGTCATACGCGTAAATCCCACATTCATCACCTGTCACGATGTCACAGACGTTTTTCGAAGCACCGCGAACGTATTTTTGGAGCATTTCTTTCAACCAATCGACATGAGCCTTTTTTTGAGCTGGTGACAAATTTTTTTGACGGTCAAATGCTTATGCAATATTGAATATATGCTGGTCCCACTAATTCATGAGGTTGTCTCAATCTCACAATAGGCCACTTAGGACGAACTCGGTTGAATTCACCATACCATCGATAAACACTGGTCCTTGATGGAACTTCTTCGACAAAAATTTAATTAAGCTCATCGATGCACTGTTGCTGAGTTAATCCGCTTCGAAAGTTGTAAAAAATAATCCCACGAAAATGTTCACGATTTAATTAAATGTTTTGGATGAGATGAATCTTTTAAGTTGCTGTTAACAACACAATTAGCGCTCGTATGTCAAAACGTTCTAAGTACGTTTAAGCTCAAAAATGTCAAGCTTTACGATAGAGCTGTCAGTTGGCAGATTGCAACACAAGGATTGTTCAATCCCGAAATATAAAAGGCAACCCTCGTATTAGCAGCAACATTAACTACTAACAGTAGGGAGATAACGTTTGCTATTTTCAGCTGACTTTTTTCTTTCAGTGTACTTATTGAGCCCCTAGAGGGCGCAATTCTCATTCGATTAGACTGAAATTTTGCTTAGCGGCTTCTCGTACGACGTTCAACATTTGTGCCAATTATCTGTCTATAACCTAATATAGCTCCTATATAAACCGATTTCCCGATTGTACTCATTGAGCACCTACTGGGCGCAATTCTTATTCGATTAAACTGAAACATATATAGTCTGAATCGGCCCTTAATCTGATATAGCTCCTATATAAACCCATCTCTCAAATTGGCTTTCGCCCTATTATATAAGCTTTTCGTCTGACAACCGACATTGTTTCCAAAAATTGCAATATCTCGACATTGAACAATAAATGCATCTTTTATTGGCCACAACCTTAAATCAAGAGGTCGGTCTATATAGCAGCTATATGCAAATTTGGAATGATCTAAGCCAAATTGAGGAAGAATGTCACTGTCCCAAATTTCGGCGACATCGGACAATAAATGCGCTTTTTATGGGCCCAAGACCTTAAATCGAGAGATCAGTCTATATAAAAGCTATATTAAAATCTGGACCGATCTGGACCAAATTGGAAAAGGATGTCGAAAGCCTTATAACAGCTCACTGCCCCAAATTTCCGCGACATCGGACAATAAATGCGCCTTTTATGGGCCCGAGACCGTAAATCGAAAGATCGGTCTATATGGAAGCTATATCCAAATCTGGACCGATCAGGGACAAATTCTGGAAGGATGGCCCTAATACAACTCACTGTCCTAAATGTGCCTTCTATGGGCCCAAAACCTTAAATCGAGAGATCAGTCTATGTGGCAATTATATCCAAATCTGGACCGATCGAGGCCAAATTGTGAAAGGATGTCGAAGGCCCCAACACAAATCACAGTCTCAAATTGCAAATTCAGCTCAATATCTCTATTTTTAAAGACTGTAGCGTGATTTCAACAGACAGACGGACGGACATGGCTAGATCGTCTTAGATTTTTACGACGATCAACATTATATATACTTTATTGGTTCGGAAATGGATATTTCGATGTGTTGCAAACGGAATGACAAAATGAATATACCCCCGTCCTTCGACGGTGGGTATAAAAATCATCTACCAGCCCGCCGCATGTGCTTTGCTTCGGCTGGTGGTGTTTTTATTTTCTTTGTTCGGCTCGCGCTGCTTTGTCTCGTTCGTTTTACTACTGCTCTCGGGGTTTTCTCTGTCATTCTCTCTCTCTCTCTCTCTCTCTCTCTCTCTACTATTACACTTAAAAACAAATTTTAATAATTTTGGTGCAGCGGAGGATTGAACTCATATTTGGTAGTCTTGCACGCATCCACTAGCCTACGGACCTCACTTTCTTAATGATGAAATAACTCAATAGGTACTGCTGCACAGTAATAAGTGTCTCAATTAATTAAATTTATAAAAAGCTAAAATCCGCTTAACGAATATTTCTGAATACGAAATTCATATTTTTTTTGCCGAATTTTCCAAAATAAATTTAATGAAAAAAAATAAAATTTGTTTGACCGACCGGAGGTCTCGAACCTGTGTTTGCAAGTCATGAATGGCATGGGAGTTTTGTGCGCTACATGGTAGTACGCCTATTTTAACAACTACCTCAACTAAAGAAATTGTTAAAAGTCCACAAAATTTCAATAATTTTGTCTGCCAAGTCTCTTGTAGAGACTTACTTACGTACTTCAACCAATAATGTCTTTGATTCAATGACGAAGTCTCACATATAAATTTAGTAGTTGGTCTTTTGTAAAAGTTATTTTTTCTGTGTATAGATCGAACCCCAGATTAAAGGCATCAGGCCCATACAAATCTAATTTATTGCTCGATTTTGCTTAAATTGGACGCAGTGAGTTGTGTTTTGCTCTTTGAAATCCGAATATATATAGTTTAGATCGGATAATTTTTGAGTTTATAACCAATATAGACCGATCGAAGGTATTTCTCCCAAAACTGGGCCATTTATTACCCGATTTTGCTGAAATTTGGTACAGTGATCTATGTGAAAACCCTACACATCCTCCCCGAATATTGCATAGAGAAAACTATATTTGGATATAGCTGCCGTATTTATCGATCTCCCGATTGAAGGTTCTGAACACATATAAGACTCATTTATTGCCCGATGTCACAGGAACCTGGACCAGTGAATTGAGGCGTGTTTGGTCCAGAATAGATTATATTTCCATATAGCTACTACGGGTTAATAACTGGTACATATTTCACCGGATTTTGGCGAAATGTTCGGTCCGGCAGGGCTTTTACATGTTTTATGTATATTATATATTGCTGAATATATAATATATGCCATAAAAAGATTGCGTGTTTTTCGATTTATTTTACAATTTCTCTCGGCTGAAAGGGAGTTTGGTAGACTTTTAGTAGAATTTTGGTTGGAAAAAATTTTTTGGCGACGCTGTTTGCGATTGAACATATGTGTACCAAGTTGCAATGAAATCGGGTATGCACCCTATACAGCGCGGTTTCACGAAACATTGGTTATAGCATTAGTCTATATTTAATGATTTTAAATAATTTTTAAAATTTTTTTAATTGAAAAATTATTTCGAAATTTAGGCAATTTCAATCATTTTTTTAATTGGATCAATTAAAAAACGAAATGGAACTTTTAAATTGTTCAATCATTAGTATACCCTCCGCCCTAGGATGGGGGTATACTAATTTCGTCATTCTGTTTGTAACACCACGAAATATGCGTCTAAGGCCCCATTAAGTATATATATTTTTGATCGTCGTGACATTTTAAGTCGAACTAGCCGTCCGTCCGTCTGTCTGTCGAAACCACACTAACTTTTGAAGGAGTAAAGCTAGCCGCTTGACATTTTGCACAAATACTGTTTATTAGTGTAGGTCGGTTGGTATTGTAAATGGGGCAAATCGGTTCATGTTTTGATATAGCTGCCATATAAACCGATCTTGGGTCTTGAGTTCTCGAGCCTCTAGAGGGCGCAATTCTCATCCTATTTGACTGAAATTTTGCACGTAGTAATATCACTTCCAACAACTGTGCCACGTATGGTTCAAATCGGTTCATAACCTGATAAAGCTGCCATATAAACCGATCTTCGGTCTTGACTTCTTGAGCTTTTAGAATGCGCAATTCTTATCCGATTTGGTTGTAATTTTGGACGTGGTGTTTTGGTATTACTTCCAATATTTGTGCAAACTATGGTTTAAATCGCTCCATAACCTGATATAGTTGCCATATAAACCGATCAGGGATCTTGACTTCTTGAGCCTCTCATCCGAATTGGCACAAATTTTGTACAACGGCTTCTCCCATGGCCTTCAACATAGGTGTGCAATATAGTCAGAAACGATCTTTAGCTTAATACAGCTCCCATATAAATCGATCTCCCGATTTTGCTTCTTGAGCCCCGAATCGGACTATAACTTGATATTCATTATTCTTTGTTTGCGTAAAAAGAAATAGTGCGCAAAGAACTCGACAGATGCGATCGATGGTGGAGGGTATATAAAATTCGGCCCGGCCGAGCTTAGCACGCTCTTGGTTGTTTTATTTTATTTTTTTTCAATCGCCATTCTCTAAAAATGTTATTGATGTTAACATTTTCGTAATTGAAGCAGTTTCAATTAAAATGTTTATTGGATCAAATAATTTCGATTTTAATTTTTTTTTTCAGTGTAAGCTTGCAAAACTGTTGTTAAATAAATTGCACTGAATATTACTACCTACCTATGGACCGTTTTTTTAATATGTCTCAATTTAAGACAATTTGAACAAAATCAAATCCAAAATCAACATCGACCCTTAAAATTTAATCGTCCATTCATAAAAACAGGATATTTATCAATCAATGCCCATATTCACAAAACTTTAAGTAAGCTTATCAGACAGATTTTATTTTACTTTTTTTTACACTATAGAACTGTCAAATACACCTACCCTATTTCTATCTTAAAGCAAAAAGTGAATTGAACAAAAAGCGTTAAATGTTCCAAATACCCCGCAACATTAACAACATTGGTTTTATTCACATGTAGTTTGAGGTTGGTCAGTGTGCCGACTTATATGTTTGTGTGTCAAGTGGTGTGGTGCAGAGCACGAGGGAGAGAGAAAAATAAATTGAAGAGAAAAAAACAACAAATAGTGATATCATTTGACAGCCCAACGCATTGGTAAAATGCTAATGAAAATTGTGGTGCCACGAAAAAAATGCACTTACCTTGCACGTAAAGGCCTACAAAGTTCAATGGACTTTGTGGGACGTAGTACAAATCTGTTCAATTAACTTTCATGTCAACACTACTTGATTTCACTTTACAATTAGGCAGTCTTACGAAACGTGTTGCCTGCCGCATATATATGCACAAATGCACTATTCTCTTTTCTTGGTTATATGGCAATTAAGTCTAAGTCGATATTTTTTTTCAAGGCAAAACTAATGACAATCCACCGATTTAAATCAAATTTGTCAACTTCTCACACACTTTAGATTTTTTAAACACAATGTGCGTAATAATTGAAATCGTGAAAAATTAACACGGTCGTCTATGTGTAATCATGCATACAATGCGAAACGGGTTAGGAATGCCACCAGCTATTTTCCATTACCAATATTTTTTTTGTAAAATAACAGCAACTATTTCTCTTTATTGACACTTTTTGACTATGTAATTTCCATTAACTTAAGATATTTGAAAATATAAGCACATAATTCAATTCACGGCAATTTTTTGTTCACCTCTTATCAACGATTGACAATTTTATTTACTGCAGTAGTAGATATGGTACTGCACATTTTGTTTTGTTTTGATTAGTCTGTTCGTAAATGTGAAGAGGGAATCATTTGAGATGGAGAGATAGGAAGATACATGCATAGTTATGGAACCACTTGTTAAAACGATAGACATGTTCACTCAGTTGCTGTGTTTTATTTATATATTGGGTTGCCCAAAAAGTAATTGCGGATTTTTTAAAAGAAAGTAAATGCATTTTTAATAAAACTTAGAATGAACTTTAATCAAATATACCTTTTTACACTTTTTTTCTAAAGCAAGCTAAAAGTAACAGCTGATAACTGACAGAAGAAAGAATGCAATTACAGAGTCACAAGCTGTGAAAAAATTTGTCAACGCCGATTATATGAAAAATCCGCAATTACTTTTTGGGCAAACCAATATATACCCGTCTATCAGATTCGCTAACTTAAGGTACTATATTCGTTTTCCACGGTTGAAAACACACATCCGTTTACACTGCTCATTAAATCCAGCTCTCGTCAGCTGCTTTCATAAAGGGAAAACAGATGATCGAGCAATTAAATCCGGATTTAAAGAGCAGTTTAAACTACTTTAAGCCTAGTACTCAAGATATATTCATTACAGGTAGTGGCAGTTGCCCAACAACAAAATATTGAGTGCACTATCTGTCAAAATCAGTGATTAGTGCAACTCTGATTTTGTGTAGGTTACAAGTTCGCGCCATTTTTCGTTGTTGTGTGTGTTATGATTCTTAACTATAATACACACACAACCAAAACTCGTTGACAGATAGTGTTCACTGACTTCATTCAGTGAATCCGAAGGGCTCTTTTCTTTATCAGAACACAAAAAAGTCAAACAACAACTCACAACAGTACTGAAGCAGAGTTGATTCGGTCCATTTCGTGAGCATTTAATTACAATTGCAATTAGAACTGTGCGAAATTTATCCTGATGCAGCGACATGTCTCTACTATTTTGTTCAAAGAACTCTATACCTCTTATACGGAATGTGTTCACATTATCCTCGTCACAAATTTTTTATAGTGCGTTTTGACAGTTGTTCGTGTGAAAAGTCGAAGTCAGTACTAGGTTTTAACGTTGGCAGCACTGATACCACATCTGAAATAATTATATATCAACATAACACACAAAATTAGTAATTTTAGTTTTAAATAAATGTTTCGCGGAGTTCATAAATGTGATTTTATTGAATTCCTAAGAAATTTTTGAATTCCAGAACGTGTAATCATTGAATGTATATTTAGCGTTCTTATTGTTGTAGTTTTGTCATTCAAATTGAATGATGACACCGTAAATTTTAATAAACGCTTATAGTAAGTAGGCGGCCAAGGTGGATTTAATAAGGTGATCTTAAGCGAGCAGCTGTTAACAGCCGGCCAGGTTTGACAGTATTAAGATGTCAGATTTATGTTTGCATTCTCTTTGTTGTTATCTTCTTTCTCAGATTTATGTTTGCATTCTCTTTTTTGTTATCTTCTTTCTCGCATATTCTCTGCTCATATACGCACACGTATACACACACCCAAACAAAATTCTTTGTGTGTGTTGGCAAAACATCGATCAGATAGATGACAAAATGATGCATTGCACCAAATGGTTTGTGTTTGTTGTACAAACAAGACCATATATCGTCAAATTGCCATCTTGTCATCAAGCTGATCGACGTT
The DNA here is from genome assembly GCF_963082655.1 of Stomoxys calcitrans. Lineage (NCBI taxonomy): Eukaryota > Metazoa > Arthropoda > Insecta > Diptera > Muscidae > Stomoxys > Stomoxys calcitrans. The sequence goes on along the minus strand of NC_081556.1, from coordinate 86,667,612 downwards.
TTTCCCACACACACAAAGAATTTTTTGTACATGTGCAGAAAGTATGCGTACACATTGTTGATTTTGGCTCATTTGCCCAACAACAACGAAATCGACGATACGTGGGGATGGTGGCTTAAATTCCTATTAGGCTGTCAAATTTCCGGACACTTAAAATATTTATGATTAAAAACGTGTAAATTATAAATTAAAACAATTATAATGTAAAAAAAAGTAACAAAATGTGAAAAAAATTTAAAATCCAAATTAAGCATTTGACGTTCTAGTGGAAACTTATGCCGAAACAATTGAAGGTGGTCTCATTTGTACAACAACCACAAATCATATGGTACAATCCGCCATCTTGCCATCAAGCTGATAGACGTTTTGCCAACACACAAAAGAAATTTGTGTGCGTGTGTATATACGTGTGCGTTCATGAGCAGAGAATATACGAGAAAGAACAACAAAGAGAATGCAAACAAAAATCTGTCATCTTAATACCGTCAAACCTGGGCGGTTGTTAATAGCTGTTCGCGTGAGACCACCTTTAAAAATCCGCCTTGGTGGGAACTTTGGAGTTGGACAATTCCATCAGCTGGGCAAGTGAGCCAACCTTCTTAATTCAACCGTGTGCGCAGAGAATATGCGACGCAGAAAACAACAACAAAAAGAATGTGAATAAAAATCTGACATCTTAATAACGTCAAATCTGGCCGGCTGTTAACTGCTGCTCAGCCATGCACTATCATTAAGCACTGCTCTTTAAATCCGGATTTAATGGCTCGATCATCTGTTTTTCCTTTATAAAATCATCTGACGAGAGCTTAAAATCCGAAAAAGGTTTTGATCGAACCATACAGGAGAACTGACACGAAGTGTTACCAAGATCACACTGGTATATGTGTAAAAACTAGAAATAACAGTTGCATTACCGCACTGATTATTAACAAGATTTTGCCTCGTACCAGTACCAGCATGGCATCCCCATTGAGATGCAATATAACTTTGTTTATCACGAGATTCCAGAGATTCATCTAGAACACACCCATTTGAAGCGTTCCCCTTGCCTCCCGCCTTCTGACCATTCCATAGCTCCAGGAGAAGCTGTTCATCCCCCCATGCGAGACCGTCATGGAGGTTGCAACCCCCTCATGAATTGAAAATCCATCTCGTTTTCGACAAAATCGGCTTTTTATTACTTTTCTATTTATGACCGCCGCAGAAAATATGCTAATTCCGCATGGCACAAGGCTACCACATTTTTTTGGGTTTCTTTGGCCAAATGTTGTCATTTTCATATAAAAATTAATATGACACCAACCAATTTATCAGCTGCTTCTGTGCATGTGTACACACAAATGTGAGTGCGTGGATCTTATGCAAATGCAAATTTTGCCCATGAACATTCCACTAAGGAACAGGGGCAAACTTCTCACATATCAATGAGTGCAGTTCGATTCAAGTTTAAGCTCAATGATAAGGGTCCTCCTTTTTATAGCCGATTCTGAACGGCGTGCCGCAGTGCGACACCTCCTTGGAGAGAAATTTTAAATGACATAGTACCTCACAAATGTTGCCAGCATTAGGAGGGGAAAACCACCGCTGAAAATTTTTTCTGATTGTCTCGCCAGGACCCGAGCTTTTAGCGTCATAGGCGGACATGCTACCTCTGCGCTACGGTGGCCTGGATGGCGTGGATCTTATGCATGTGCTGTAATTTCAGCCAGAACCCAATCCTTCGAAATTAATAAATAATGAAGAAATGAAACTCACGATATTTTTCGCCGGTTACTTTTTTTAGAAAATAGCTTTTAAAGCAAAAAAAAACTTCCAGATTTTATTCCTTCATTACTTTTGATAAAATTTTAATAAAAAAGGTTTTTTTCATTACTCTTGATAAACTAATATTATAAAACTGTTATTTTATCAACGATATTTTTGTAGTGTTTCAAAAAAGGCATCGCGAAAACATGGATTTTCAACGGTGAAATGGAGTATAGTACCAGCCTGAATAAGGCCTGAATATCTGGATCACCCTATGTAGTATGGTAAGGAGGTGCAATGTCCTAAACAGTCCTCCGACAGGCCTGAAAACAGGCCTCCCAAGAACATGCACTGGATGGGCATATGTTGCTAAGCATATACACAAAAATTTGGAATAGTATGTATGTATTTGCTCACCACTGTTATAAACATTTTTCTTTAAGCACGCCATCTATTGCTTGAAAACAACACTAAAAGCATTGATGCTGCGGATTTATGTGATCTACACACTTTTAACTGACAGCCAAGATGTTAATTGGTAATATAAATGCCTATGGGCAGAGGGCGCCTTGATCATCAATCTTAGGTAAATGGTATAGAAAACAAAACAGTATATTCAGGGAAACCAAAAAATCGAAAAAAAACAAATTATAGTTATAAATCAAAATTAAAAACTTAATTTCTCGTATCATTAACAAAACTACAGCAGCATCAAAATGGCTTTTCTATGTCCAGTTCGAATGAGACGCGATAAGAAAAAAGGTATACTTGCATGCAAACATTGTTGCTCACACTATATACCAATAGGGATAGTTTCTTCTTAATCCTTATGAAACTGTTTAAAAAAACATATTTGATTTGTTGTTAATACGGTTAAAAATCTTCTAAAAATTGTCGAAGCAAAGGATCAACAAAAGACTTAAGAAGCAAACGTTGCTTTGCCAAAGACTTTAAGACACAAACCTATCAATATGATTGATATGCATCTGCATACTAACTGCTTTTTTAATCCCTATTTCCTTGTTTCCCTTTTGCGCAGCCACCAGTGCCAATATAGAACGTGACTTACCTTTACCCGGAGGCGTCACCGTTGGTTTAGGCCGCATTACCGGTTCGTCTAGCATCGAAACACTTGTACGTGTGGGCATTGAAAAAGAACATGGACTCAGTCCTGATTCCAAAATGGTAGTTCTGCATGACTTTACACCATGTGTCGATGATGAGCTGGAGGTCAAACGCGGCCAAATCGTCAATATCTTGTATAGAGAAAATGATTGGGTCTATGTTATTGGAGAAGACTCGCGCCAAGAAGGTTTTATACCCTACTCCTATTGTGCCCCCTATAATACCCAATTGGCGGATATGGCTATTAAGAAGAAACTTCCACGTGGAGATGCAGGAGAACATGGAGAAACTATACCCTTACTAGCCCCTAACGAGGGAAACAAATTGGATCTAATCGAAGAAGTCAGCAATGCCCAAGCGGCATTGAAGAATGCGGTGGCCGAGCTAACATCACCTTTGTCAATGGAGTCTGAGTGCACTCCCTTTCACAAAGAGCCCAATGGACGCTACATAGTGCTCTACACATTTATTGCACGTGACGAAAACGATTTGTCCGTAGAAAGGGGAGAATTTGTTACTCTTTTAAATCGTGACGATGTCGATTGGTTTTGGATTGTGCGCAGCGATGGTCAAGAAGGTTTTGTCCCCTCGGCTTTTATATATCCGGCCGATAGTGTTTTACAGACTCAACAAAAGTTAATCGAAAATAATCTGAACAAATCCAATGGACAGGTAGTAGCTGCGGGTACTGGTGCCTCACAAGGAAACCTAAATTCATTGAGTCAACCAGTGACGATGGCCAATAATGGTAATGGCACAATGGAGAACTCCATACAACAACCACAGAATAGTCAAAATTCAGCTCAGATTCCTGCTGATGATGTACGTTATGGCACTGAATTGGTAATGCTATATGACTATAAGGTAAGAAAGCTGAATAAGAAAATTTTTAGATTTTAGAAATTAAGAACTGTGTTGTTATACCCTCAGCCATAGAATAGGGGTGTACTTACATCGTAATTCCGTTTGTAACAGCTCGAAATTTGGCCTAAGACCCAATATTTTAAGTCGATCTTGAATGTTTGTTTGTCTATCAGTCGAAATTACGTCATGATTCGAATGAGTGCATCTCAACACCAGTAAAAATTAATAGCCATACTTCTTATCGTCTTGGCGCAGAGGTTAGCATGCCCGCCTATGACGCCATACATCTGGATTCAAATCCTGGCGAGAACATACGAAAAACTTTTTTTGCGGTGGCTGTTGTTGTAGCAGCGTGTGTTACATTGAGGCGGTAGCCCTTGAAGATGAAGAACTCCATCGGGCCAATCCGGTACGTACAATCGGCTGCGGTGGTTACGCCTTCCTAAGACTAGTAATATTTGTGAGGTTGTTGTTGTAGCATTTTGTTGTGTTCTATCTTTCGTCTGCTTGATTCTGTTGAGTGTCAAGACCCTGCAACTCTACGACTAAGATGGGGTGCATCCACAGGCATCTGGGTCTAAGTCGAGTGGGTCTGGCTGGGCAGTTAAACACGTGACGTGTATCGTGCGGTCCCTAGTTACAATTGGGACATATATCTTGCACGTCGGCATCAATCCTTGATCTATAGAAGTTGAGGCGGCTGCATCTGCCGGAACGTAATTGAGCCAGAACTACACTGGTTTGCAGGGGGAGGTCAATTTCTTCAGGTGCAATGGGAGGCGGTCGTTCTCCAAGGACTACTTTCATCCGATAGCTATTTACCGCATCTAGGCCGTAGGTATTCAAGAATTCTGCCGGGGCTTGGCCCCGCTTGTAAATGTTGGTACAACACCAAGAAATGTGGTGAGAGTTCATATCGCACCCTATTAGCACCTCATTTCGTGGCTGTTGTGACTTCCTCACCAGTTGTTGCAGCTCCGACGTAAGTGACGAAGAGGCGAAAGGCAGATAAAGTTATGCCAGGTATGCTCCACCGTCTCCCTGTCTAGGCATTGCTGCATCCGAAATTGACAACTCTGATGAAAATATATAATTTAAATTTTCATGACAAAAAAAAACGCAGGTTCTCGGCCGATTTACCGTGCTAGCATAGAATAATTGATAGTTCATATGGTTCAGTCTAGTAACTTTGATCCGGGTCGTCCGTGGCTCCTAAATTAAGACGATATGAATCTTGCCCTTGATGACTGCCTCCATCAGGGCATGTTTAGACGTCTTGCTCCGATGCAGGTTTATCTGGATGACCTCAATCATTGATCCTACAGTAAATGGAATTCTTGGGAGACGGTAATGGTCTCATTGTCGGCTCCTGGTTCTAGAGTCTCCTGTCACTGCACTGCCTAATGTTTCAATATTAGGATCTTTCCCCATCCTAGTCTTCCGAATAGTGAAAAAGTCGCTGATGGTCACCCCCAGACATCTTAACCGGCACGGTGCCCTGCACCTTTGCTATTATCTTAAGAAGACTTCAATATTCCTGAGACCGAAACTAAACGAACAATAATACAGTTAGGTTGAAGAACACGCGTCTAAAAATCGAATCAAATTTGTTTATAGCTGTTATAATACAACTATCGTTCAATACTTGGTAAAAGAAGTGGTCGGTACACTGAGTGGTGCATGGTGTTGTATAGTCAGCTTCGCCATTATCACTTGTTTTGAGTCAGAGATTGCTTTTTTTTTTTTTTTTTTTTTTTTGTTAAAATGATTAAATTTTAAAAACATTATTAATTTGTTTCCCTTTCCTCATAGGCTCAAGCACCAGATGATTTAAGCGTACGTAGAGGTGATTGGATATATGCAGATTTAAACAATCAAACCGTTGATGGATGGTTATGGTCCTATGCACCCAAAACCAGAAAATATGGTTTCATACCAAAAGCCTATGCAAGACCGCCGGCAATGACAAGCCTTTAAAAGGAAATTAAAAATATATAAGTTATGATAAGAATGGTTTAAGATTAAGCTATTAAAGCCCTCAACTCTAATTTGTTTTACTTTGAAACTTTCATTTGATGACTGATTGCCATCAGGATTCACTGATTAGTGAATCCTGGATTGACATGAATACTCAAAACTTTGTTTTCCATATTTTTCCATAGACTTTATTAAATTTTTATTGATTTTGTTTACGTGTAAACTTTAGCCTATATAAAGTGTGTACAAGTTTCTTGGTAAAGTCTTTCGAAAAAGAATACATATGTATGTTTATTTTTCAATTGTAAGGTCACTTCTTTTTGCTTTTTGTTTTTTGTTTTCAACCTATTTTTTACATTAACTATTTATAAACTACAGTTTTAAAATTAGTCTTAGTTGTATTACAGATTACAAGTGTTAGAAATCATATAATGTTTAAATACAAAAAAAAAAAATTAAATATAATAAAAAAAACACATTCCATACAATAGAAAGAATGTTTGGTGGACATTTTCGAGCAATCAAAGGATATCATTCAAATACTATAGTTTCCCATTTTATAGTATGCACATGCTTGTGAGAGAGTAATATCACCTAACTTAGTAATAGAGTAAACTAAAATGTATATTCAAAACTAATATGTATATTGGTGTTGTTTTTTTTTTTTGTGTATAAGTTTTAATAATTGCTGTGTTTGAGGGTTTGTGTGCTTGCTGCTACTTCGCCTACTATATGCATTATGCTCAACATAATATCGCAGAATTTCACTCATTTAATATGTATTTGTTTGCGTATTATAAAAATATTTTCTATTTCTTGTGTGTAGACACCATTCCTTTAACTATGACCTTTTTTCCCATTGGAGAAGAAAGATCAACTATTATTAATAGCATCATCTTCTTTTACTGTGTGTGTGTTTGTAATGTTTACATGTGTGTTTTGCGTTTTGTATTTTTTTGGAAAGAGCTTAACCTATTTCTTAGGCATTTCCATTTGTGGTATTTATATTGACAGATCTGCAAGTGAGAAGAAAGATTATTTTTTTTTTGACACTTATAAGAGAGCGCACTTACTTGAGCATATCCTTCAACTGTTCTGTCTCCTGCAGCACATCACGCAGTTTCTGTTGTAGTTGCAATATCAAGTCATTTTTGTTATTTATTTGCATTTTTAAATGAGCAATGGTTTCCTCTTGAGCCTCAAATATTGCCTGTAATTAAAATAAAAATTTCATTTATAAATAATTTATCTTCAAATATGATAAACAGGTATATAATGCACTGAGTTTTATTGTTAATAGATATTTTTTACTTGTTCTATACGTTAGGGGGCGTTAATGTTTGTTCAAGTGTTTTTGTGAACAATAACCCTGCAAACATTTTCTATCGTGCGAGTCACTAAAACTGCACTCAAGGAAGTTGAAAACAATCTCAGGCGATATCATTTTTCTACACTAATTAGTGTTTTGGTAAGGGAGAAAACGTGCCACTTGGCGATATACGACCATAGGGACTAAAAAAAGGTTAAAATTCGATTATCAATGTCATTAATAAAAATAAATATTTTTTTGCCAAATGTTTTTTTTTCACCAGTTATAGTGAGCCTTATTTATATTTCTCTTTCTAATTTATGTCTTTCATATCGAGATTAATAGTCGAAGATTTAATTTGCAAAAATTTTCCCTGACTGGCATTTGAACAGCCAACCTTACGATTGTGAGGCGTATGCTTTCCCCCTGTGCTATGCGCCTTTCTTCATTACAGAAGGCTAAGTAAACATACATTCAAACCGATGGCTTTGGTGCAGACGCATCCTCCTGCAGAGATAAAGAAGGAAATCTGGTAACTGACACAGATAACATGCTGAGGATATAGAAAGAACATTTTACCTAACTGCTAGTGTTCGACGTTGGCGGCGAAGAGGATACCGCAGAACCAATCCCTGATGATGGTATAGAATGTTTACCTCCTAGACAGAATGAGGTCCAAGTAGCAGTGACCCGACTAAAGAACAACAAGGCAGCAGGAGCCGACGGGTTACACGCTGAACTATTTAAGACAGAAGGCGACATGCTGATAAGGCGTATGCATCAGCTTATCTGCGCAATCCCGATGATTGGAACCTCAGCATACTATGTCCCGTACACAAGAAAGGAGACAAGACGGAATGTGCCAACTACAGAGGAATAAGTCTCCTCCCCATCGCATACAAGATACTCTCGAGCGTACTGTGTGAAAGATTAAAACCTAATGTCAATGAGATAATTGGGCCCTATCGATGCGGCTTTAGACCTGGTAAATCACCCCTAGACCAGTTATTCACACTGCGCCAAATCCTGGAAAAGACGCTAGAAGAACAAATCAACACCTACCACCTCTTTGTTGACTACAAAGCCGCCTTCGATACTCCTTTACGTTCAAAGGTATTTCAAGCCATGTCTGAGTTTGGTATACCTGCAAAATTAATAAGACTCTGCAGGATGACACTTGCTGCTACGCGTTCCTCAGTAAGAATAGAAAAGAATCTCTCCGAACCATTTAATACCAAACGAGATTTCAGACAAGGAGATAGTCTATCGTGTAATCTCTTTAATATCCTGTTGAAGAAGATTATACGAGATGCAGATGTGAATAGATATGGCACACTAATCACAAAAGAACACATGCTATTCGCCTATGCCGACGACATCGACATCATAGGCTGGTCACCGGAAGTAGAAATTACGGGCTTTGAAAGAATCGAAAGAGAGTCAGTGAAAATGGGTCTGGCAGTAAATGGAAATAAGACGCCGTGACCGAAACGAATGACACCAGTTTTGAGATTATGCGAAGAATAATACTGGCAAACAGATGCTACTTTGGAGTAAGTAAGCAGTTTAGAAACAAGAGAGGTAGCTCTCGACAGACAGAGATAACACTATACAAGACACTAATACTACCCGTGCTGTTATATGGTTCTAAAGCATGGGTACTTACGAAAGTTGATGAGGCAGTGCTTGGAGTATTTGAGAGAAAGATTCTTCGTAAAATATATGGACCAGTTTGCGTTAATGGAGAATATAGGCGACGTATGAACCATGAGCTGTATGACGACGATAGCATAGTTACACGCATCAAAATACAACGGCTGCGTTGGCTAGGTCATGTTGTCAGAATGGATGAAGAAGCTACAGCAAAGAAGTCTTTTGAAGGCAAACACGGTGGTACACGCAAACCGGGAAGACCAATAGCCCGATGGAAAGATCAAGTGGTGAGAGACACCTCGAAACTTGGTGTCAGAGATTTTAGAATGAGCGCAGAAGATCGAGGCGCTTGGAACGCTATTCTACGTTCGGCTAGTGGAACAAATATTCTGTCATAGCCAATTAAAGTAAAGTAAGGGATTTGAACAGCCAACCTTACGATTGTGAGGCGTATGCTTTCCCTCTGTCCTATGCGCCTTTCTTCATTACAGAAGGCTAAGTAAACATACATTCTCTTGTGCGGGGGTTTTTTGAGTTAGCGCGTTCAAAACAACAACAAAAAATCTATTTTTAAATTTGAAACAATAACAGTTGTTTATGAGAAACTATTTAGCGAAAGATGAATGACAGAATTCCGATAGTAATGTATTTTGTTATTTTAAATCATGAAATCTCTACAAACTATCATTCAAAAGGATCTAAAAAGTGCCAATTCTGGGAGGGAGTGAGAAAGTCACTTCCAAATGTTTGGAGGGAAAGTTTAAATGCATGTGTCTAATACTCAAAAGGCAGCACAGCACGATCGCTTCGCATAAGAATGAGAATTTTGTTTATCATGTTCCAATGTAATTCAGCCGTTAATACTTGATGGAGTGTGCCTGCCGATTGAAATGGGTGCAAAGTCTGAATCTAGGGATTAAGACTTTAGACCCAAATGAGTCACAATTGCCACGACACATTTCGAGAAGGAATTTGTTTATGTAGACTATACAGTGGTGGGCAAATTCATGCATACTGTTGTCCATTGTTGTTAACGTGCCCATGCCCTCCACACATTTGGAAGTGACTTTCTCACTCTCTCCCAGAATTGGCACTTTTTAGATTCTTTTGAATGATAGTTTGTAGAGATTTCATGATTTAAAACAACAAAAAAAAACATAACTATCGGAATTCTATCATTCATGTTTCGCTAATTAGTTTCTCATAATCAACTGTTATTGTTATAAATTTTAAAATGGATTTGTTGTTGTTTTGGACGCTAACTCAAAAACCCCCACACAAGATAATGTATGTTTACTTAGCCTTCTGAAATGAAGAAAGGCGAGTAGCACAGAACGCCTCACAATCGTAAGGTTGGCTGTTCGAATCCCAGTCAGGGAGAATCATTGCAAATAAAATCTTCGACTATATATCTCTATATAAAAAGAAAGAAATTAGAAAGAGAAATAAGCTTCACTCTAATAGATAAAAAAAACATTGGACAAAGAAAATTATTTATTTTTATACCCACCGCCGAAGGATGGGGGCATATTTATTTTGTCATTCCGTTTGCGACACTCGAAATATTCATTTCCAACCCTATAAAGTAAATATTCTTGATCAGCGTAAAAATCTAAGACGATCTAGCCATGTCCGTCCGTCTTTTTTTTTTGTCCATAAACAGGTTAAGTTCGAGCTATATCGGACTATATCTTAATATAGCCATCATATAGACCGATCTCCGATTTAGGGTGTTAGGCCCATAAAAGCCACATTTATTATACGATTTTGCTGAAATTTGGGACAGTGAGATAAATTAAGCCCCTCTACATACTTCTGCAATATGGCACAGATCGGTCCAGATTTGGATAAAGCTGCCATATAGACCGATCCCCCGATTTAGGGTCTTAGGCCCATAAAAACCACATTAATTATCCGATTTTGCTGAAATTAGGGACAGTGAGTTGTGTTAGGCCCTACGACATCTTTCTTCAATTTGGCCAAGATAGGTCCAAATTTGGATATAGCTGCCATATAGACCGGTCTCTCGGTTTAGGGTTTTGGGCCCTTAAAAGGCGCATTTATAGTCTGATGTTGCCAACATTTTAGACAGCGAGTTAAAATAAGTCCCTCGACATACTTCTGCAATATGACACAGATTGGTCTAGATTTGGATATAGCTGCCATATAGACCGATCTCTCGATTTAAGGTTTTGGGCCCATAAAATGCGAATTTATTGTCTGATGTCGCCGAAATTTGAGACAATGAGTTGTGTTAGGCCCTTCGACATCCTTCTACAATTTGACCCAGATCGGTCCAGATTTGGATATAGCTGCCATATAGACCGATCTCTCGATTTAAGGTTTTAGGTCCATAAAAGGCGCATTTATTGTCCGATGTCGCCGAAATTTGAGACAGTGAGTTGTGTTAGGCCCTTCGACATCTTTCTTCAATTTGGTCTAGATCGGTACAGATTTGAATATAGCTGTCATATAGACCAAAATCTCGATTTAAGGTTTTGGGCCCATAAAAGGCGCATTTATTGTCCGATGTCGCCGAAATTTAGCCTCGGGCCAAAAAAAAAGCGCATGTATAATCCGAGGGTTAGGCTTTTCGACATTCGTGTCGTATATGGTTCAAGTCGGTTTATTTTTAGATATAGCTACTAAAAAGACCAATATTTTGTTATACACAATTGAACAATGACTTGTACTTATTAGTATTTGGTCCAAATCGTAACATATTTCGAAATAGCTGCTATGGGGCATAAGGTATGCATTTTTCACCGGATTTGGATGAAAGGTGGTTTACATATATACCCGAGATGGTGGGTTTTCAAAGTTCGGACCGTCCGAACTTAACGCCTTTTTACTTGTTATTAAATTTGGTTAACCCGAAGCCTTTCCTTTCGACGCAGTCCGAGTTAAGGGAGTGGGCGACGAATGCGCATGCAACATTGTGGAACAGCGAAACGGTCGATAGGACGGCGAAAATCCATTGGGGGGGATCCAGATCGTGAGAAGACGAGCCTATTACTGACAGGAAGCAAGAAGGAGTTCGGTATAGCTATTGGTATCATAATGGGACACATAGGAGTACAAGCTCACTCATGTAAAATCGATGCGGCAAGTGATAGCGTGTGTAGGGCATGCGAGGAAGATGATGAGACGTTGGAGCATTTCCTTTGTCATTGCCCGGCTTTCGCGTTCAATAGATACCGGTACTTAGGTGGCGACACAATATCAGACATGAACCAACTTAGGGGAGTGGTATTGAAAACAATTAAGGATTTTGTAAGTAGCACGGAATTCCTAACTTAAAATTTTCTTGCAAGAAGTTACTTTATACTTTTTAGAGTCCGCAACAAACCGATTACTAGCTTAGGTGTATGTCCATAGTGGCATGGGGCGGATTAATACCTGCACCCTCTTTTCAACCTAACCTACTTGTTATTAATGACGTTGATAATCGAATTTTAAACTTTTTTTAGTTCCTATTTAATCACTCATGGGCATATATCGCCATATGGCACGTTTTCTCCCGTACCGAGAAACTAATTAGAGTAAAAAATTATATCGCCTGAGATTGTTTTCAACTTCCTTGAGTGTAGATTTAGTGATTCGTTGTTTTATGCAAATTACACTACCATCTTTGATAAGCAATGGGGAAAAGTGCTATTATAGAACCAGTAAAGAAAGGCAAAAGTCGGGCGAAGCCGACTATATAATACCCTATACCTACCCTACAATTTTAAATTCGAGCAATAGATATATGTATATGAGAGCTATATCTAAATCTGAACCAACAGATCGTTTGAAAATTTTTGTTACTACGGTCATTAAACTGCAAATCGGGCGAACCGATTCTGATGAAATCTTGCAGATATGTTAGGATTAGTAACAAAACAATCCGTGCCAAATTTTGTGAAGATCGGATGAAAATTGTAGTTACTACAGCCATTAAATTGCAAATCGGCGAAACATATATATGGGAGCTGTATCCAAATCTAAACCGATTTTGATGAAATCTTACAGATACGTTAAGATCAGTTACAAAACAATCTGCCTGTTTACGACCTGTACCTTGAATACAAGAATTCGGACATGGCTAAATCGAATCAGAAAGTGGTTCTGATTTGATTGATATGCTTATCAATGGGTCTAGCTCTTCTCCTTCTTAGCGTTGGAACCACAGTGGTGGTGTAGGGTATAAAAATATACGATTTTTATACCATCCACCAAAGGATGGGGTATACTAATTTCGGCTTTCCGTTTGTAATACTGCGAAATATGCGTCTAAGATACCATAAAGTATATATTTTCATGATTGACATTTTAAGTCGATCTAGCCATGTCCGCGGTCTATCCGTCCGGGACGCGCCCGGTAAGCTCGCAGCTAAGCTTCTCGTGGCAGCAAAGAACACCACAGAGATCGGACCTCAAAGTTCCAGCTTGTGTGGTGCACACAGCTATCCCGTGCCGGGATTGGTGTAGGTCGGTTGGGATTGTAAATGGGCCAAATTGACCCATGTTTTGATATAGTTGGCCTATAAATCGATTTAGGGTTGACTTTTTGAACCTGGCATGGCATCTGGCATGGCTGAATGTGATTTTGCAAGTGGTGTTTTAGTATCACTTCCAACAATTGTGCTAAGTATGGTTAAAATCGGCCCATAACCTGATAAAGCTGCTATATAAACCGATCTCCCGATTAGACTTCTATAGGGCGCAATTCTCACCCCATTTGGGTGAAATTTTGCACGTGGTGTTTTAGTATCACTTGCAACAATTGTGCTGAGTACGGTTCAAATCGGCTTATAACCTGATATAGCAGCCATAAAAACCGATCTCTCGATTAGACTTCTTGAGCTTCTATTTGGCGCACACATCGTTTTGGTATGACTTTCAACAACTGCACCAAGTATGGTCTGAATCAGTTCATAACCTGACGCCATATAAACCGATAGCAGTGTATTGTACACCGAGGCGGCAGCCCTTGTCGAAGAATGATTCCATCGGGTCAATCCGATACGTACAACCGGCTGCCATGGGATTGCCATTCTTGATAACCTGATATAGCTGCCATGTAAACCGATCTCCCAATTTGACTTTTTGAGCCTCTGGAGGGCGCAATTATTACTCGATTTGCCTGAAATTTCGGAGATAGTGTTTTTCTATGACTTCTAACAACCATGACAAGTGCAGTTCATATTGGTTAATAACTTGATATAGCTCATATATATTTGAAAGTCATGCAAAAAATTTGACAGACGCCATCCATGTTGGAGGGTATATAAGATTCAGCCCAGCATGTTTTTACTTGCTCGTCCACAAGTTGCGGATAGTAGAAAGCTTCATACGGAGTAGCTGCGACTGCAATCGCAGACAATCAGCAGTATCGAGTGGAGAGTCACAGTGAGAGGCCGGGTGTCATCGGCTCATGTTTACATACTTAGTGTCTATGATGCTCGATACAAGGCAACCGCCGTTGCAGCTTCCCCGTATGGAACATTCCACTATCTGTAACCCGTGGATGCGCCCGGTAGTTCGCAGCTAAGCTTTTCGTGACAGCAATGAACACCACACCGATCGGACCTCAATGTTCCAGCCTGTGAGGTGCTCACAGCTATCCCGTGCCGGGGGTATCGTGATTTTTAAGTGTTTTTTGAGCCATGAGCGTCTCGTGAGTAGTGATTAGTGCCATGATTAGTTATTGAGCATGATTTCGTTCAATATGATTGCAACTCTTCGGCTTAAATTTCAGCTAAATTTTATAAATTATGAAATAGTTCCATTTCTATAACTGCAGTGCGATTGCTCCGGAAAGATGAACCGATGTGGGACATCATATGGCTATGCTGGCAATTGAAAAGGAAGTTTTGTCTCACAATTCCCAATATAACTTCTCATTACCTCGTATGCGAACAACTAGCATAATTCACCCCCTCATCATGTACTTACCCTACATTCTTCCATGGATTCGGAATACGATGGTGGTTCATCCAAGCAGAAAAACTCTCGTACCAGCTGGCACTTTCTCAATTCCTCTTTACTCATTATCGAATTGACAAACATTTGCAATCCTTGTATGCGATTATCGAGAAACACCGAATTGAAATTGTCACCAAAAATCTTTTTACGCGGTAAGTTTAACACCAAATGTGGAAAGGATTGCTTCAATTTCGTATTGAGACGAACGAAATCGGTGTAGCGACGCATGACCAGCCAACAATCATTGGTATTTGGATTTTCAACGCGTAATTTGTAGACCGTGAAGCGAGCCCTTTCCTCCATTACCTCATAACCAATAATGGGAATGCGTAATATGCTGTTGGGATCGACAGGAGCGACTGTATGACCACCTAGAGATCCGGCACCTATGGATGATGATGTCATCTCACTTGTAGACATTGAGTTTGTACGTTGTGTTCTAATATAATTTCCTTCACTCATGCGTCGACGAGAAGGACCACTGCCACCGGGGCAGTGGGCTCCTCCATCGACATTATTCATTGTTGCAACATAGGATGATTGGGTTAAATCGCGATGTGATCGTGCACCACTTAACATGTTTGCAGATGATTGTGATGGGTGTTTTTGAGAAATTATTAAACAATTGTTGTTGTTACTGGCAGTTGTTGCTTGATAGTGATGTGTGGAAATGGTTTTGAGACAAATCTCTGATTTTGCATTTAGTAAAGCACCTTGTTTCGACTGATTCTGACAGCTTAATAGTTTATTGACATCACTTTCCGATTTGGTCCGAACCAAGCGAGCAGCTTCCAAACGTCTCAGTGTATCAGTCTGTTCTCCGAATTCAGGGTTAGAGCTTGTCAAACGACCCAGCAACTTATGCTGTTGTCTGAGGCTCGTCTGCAAGGATAGCCCACAATGTTTTTTTGACCCGTTGCCGCTGGAGACCAACGCCGTCTGCTGCAGCTGTTGCTGATTTCCCTTTGCTGCTTTGCTCAGTTTGCGAAAGAGGCTCGTCCGTGAATTTGCTGCACTTCCTACAACAGGTGAGGGCAATTGATTATCGCGCTTTTTAATGGCGCGCAAAGACATTGGTGGTATATCCGCAAAACCAAGTTGCAAGGCCCTTCCCTTTTGCGTATTTATTTATTGTCAGGGTTACAATTAGTGGCGTAGCTGCGAGCGAGAATTTGCAAAATTTGTTGTGATAATGATGATGACGGCATCACAGTGCAGGTCAGCAAAATACAGCGAAATTTCCTTGCTTTCACACTAACATTTCGGCAATTGATACGTTACGCCAAATGATGCATTACAATAAACTAGACATGCTCCAAATGGAAAAAAGTAAAATTTTTGGAAAAGTTTTGGAAATGAAAAAAAAAAAACGAACAACGAAATAAAAAAGTTTGGGGATCTTAAAGTAGGGATCCCAATGTCGCTGTTGCCAGATTTTTTTTTTGAACAGATCCCCAAAATTCCAATTAAATTTCCCCAAAAATCCCCAAGTAAATTATTTCACCCACAACGAAAAATATACTGATTAAAGTTTTTTTCATGAAAGTTGTATGCCCACAGTTTTATGCCCACATTGGATCATTTTAGCCCATTTGGAAATTGCAGTTTCTAGCTTAAGTACGATTTACTAAAGCCTATGTCAATGTTCATATATAGCCTATGTCTATATTCATTAAAAACTTCTCATCTCGAAGGATACTTTCTACAGCAATCACCAGGGATGGTGAATATGATTTATGTTAAATCACAACCAATCCAAGTATAAACTCTTTACTACTTCAATCCCATGGCAGTCGGTTGTAATACATATCGCATTGACCCGATGAAGTCCTTCATCAGCAAGGGCTGCCGTCTCTGTGTACAACACACTGATACATCAACAAAAACAAGGGTATACCCAAGAAAATTAATTATGACGCTATGCTGATGAAATTTCTCCTAGAAAATCTTAATTTTTTACTTTTGTCCCCATCAAAATCACCGTTCCCCAAAAAATGAGACAAATTTTTCCCAATCATGAAAAAAAATCCCCTGTTTGGGTAAACTTTCCCCTAATCTGACAACACTGCCCAAAGTTGACTTTCAACGATATCTGACGTTTTCTTTTGTTTCTTTCGTAAGAGTCAGCATAGGAAAGAAAAATGAGTCGAGTCGACTTTCTTTGATTAAAAAGTTGAATAATCGATTTTGAAGACAAATAGTCCAAAAGAATGCAAAGCATGGTACAATAAGAGGTAGCGTCATTTGCACAACATCAAAAAACTAACCCCAACGAAACTACTATATGGCAAATGCCATATATTAAAATGTCAAAGTGGTTTTAGAAATAAACTTTGTTTTAAAGCTTATCTTCTTCAAATGTGTTTTATATTTGTATTTTCTTCATTAAATTCATCGGATCAAATAGAACTTCTTATTAATATTTAAGAAAAAAATCTCAGCTGTGTTATCAATCAGCTAGATTTACTGCAAAATCAAAACAAAAATAAAAAAAATTGTACTCAGCTGTTGGTATGTCCTCACCTTATAAGTGCATCTTAGTTGCGCAGCAGCACATGCAAACAACAAGAACATTTTGTGCAAGCAAAAAATGTTGGTGTCGCACTGGATGGACTTATGCGAACAGCTGAATACAATTTTTTTATTTTTGTCTTGATTTTCGTGTAAATTTAAAGGCTTGATAACGTAGCTGGGATTTGAGATATATTCTATTTGATCCGATATTCCACACATAAGCAACAAAACAGTGTTATAAGGATGAAAATACATATATAAAACCCCTTTGAAGAAGATAAGTTGTAAAAAAAAGTTTATTTCTAAAACCACTTTAATATTTTAAATTACGGCATTTGCCACTTAAGGTAATTTCGTTGGGGGTAGATTTTGTGGTTGTACTAATAACGCTATCTCCTAATGTATCATGTGGGCATGATATAACGGAAAGGCAGCAAACAGCAGAGTTAAATTTTTCCCACAGAGTACGCTTTCTGACAACGAGTTTTCATAACGTACACAACATCAGAGAGTAGCCTGCGTAACTCACACAATACAAACCAACCTACTTACATTTTTTCCGAGATGCACCCATAAGTGTTGCGCGAGGTATGTAACTCCACCTTAAAAGTGCATCCCATCATGCACAGAATTATGAAATTTGTACGTATGAACGCCCTATTAAACATTTTTACTATGGTCTGCAATCCCTACACAGTACGCTAAAAACATATGTTTGGCAGTGTCAATAAATTAATAGTTGCCAACACTAGTAGTGACAGAGAATAAGGACTGGGGAGATTGTATTTTGCCAATAATAATTTAAAATAAAAAATTTAAACACCACACAGTGATTATATCTTTTGCGGCTATATTTAAGTAGCATTACGTATTTGGCTGTCAGTGAGTGTACATCGTTTTCTTTGGTCTTTGCGAATATTACTGTTTCAACCACATATACACACTTACATACACACACGTTTGTACTTTTTCGTGCTGGTATCTTTTGTTCTGGAAGCGTGATTTTGCTAAGCGTGTGGTGCTGAGTGGCTTTTGGAGGAATTTGGTCTGTGGTGTGGCTGTTGGTGGAGGCTTCTGCTGGAGTGGTGTGAATCCAGGAAGCTGTCGTTGGGAGTGAAGAAGAAAGAAAGCGCCATGGCGGCTAAGCCGCTCATTTTGGCGCATGTGGTGTCTGATAATTTCAAGTTGATTAAGACTAAGGAGAAATTGTATGATGTCAATAGGAGAATGCTTGAGGAAAATATGGATGAAGCGTGTGCAAGTGAAATGATTGCTGAGGGTGCTGCTATTGAATGTACCGTTGGGAGTATTGGAAGTGTTGGTGCGAGCTGCGACAAGATATTGGAAAGCAATGTTGCTAGTGGTATGAGTGGTGAGATGTGTGCTGGTGTGAGTGCTGCGACTGGAAGTAGAAGGAAGGATGCCGCTAAAACAGGTAACGGGGTATCTAGAGGACGGGAGGGGGAAGATGATATGCAGAATAAGAGAAGAAGAACAGAGGAGAATGTGATAATTACTTATAATGAGGGGCATGTTGGTGACTTTGCTGTCCTTGTCGATACATCAAAGTCTGATGAAATTAGAAATACGAGAAGAAGAAATGGTTTATATCTGTACGAGAAAATTAAAGATATTATTTCTGCTAGTGATGGCATTGATGAGATTAAGGATGTGGGGCGTACAATGTATAAGATAAAGTTCTTTACTGCGGTGGCAGCCAACAAGTTTGTTAGTAACAAGAGATTGGCTGAGAGGAATTTGAAGGCGTTCATTCCACGTAATTTTGTGGAAACTTTTGGTGTGCTCAGGGATGTACCTCTGTCGATTACTGAGGACGAAATTGCTGCTGATGTAAGAAGATGCTTAGCAATAGAGGATTCCCCTCTTAAATTGATGTCTGTACAGAGGTTCACTAGAAGAGATTTGGATGATAGAACAAGGATGATTCCTACTGGGTCGGTGAAGGTTGGTTTTAGCGGGGGTGCACTCCCAAGAGATGTGAAGGTGAATTATACGAGGACAATGGTGCATACGTTCTATCCGAGTGTAAGGCAATGCAGGAAGTGTGGAAGGCTTGGGCATTTGGAGATGGGCTGTAAGTCCAGCAGAAGATGTCTGAAATGTGGCGTAGAGGGCGATCAATGCGGAGGAGACTGTGAGATCATCAGGTGTGTGCTCTGTAGGAAGACTGGCCATCTGGCGTCTAACAGAGATGTGTGCCAAGTTTGGCAGAAAGAGACAAGGATCAACAAGTTGATGGCTGAGAACAAGATGTCGAGGTCGGAGGTTTTGGATTCGTTTGGACAAGTAAGAACTAATAGATTTGAGGAGCTGATGGACAATGAGGATTTCCCGCAGATGCAAGGGGGAGGAAGAAATGTTAGAGATAGAGTCAGAGAGTCTAACAGGATTTTGACGCCGTGGGCGTATAATGCGGTTGCGAAGAAGGTTTCTAATGCGCGTAAGGAGGTGGTTGTGGCGCAGGGCGCGCAGATACATCCGAGAATGTTTGATGAGGTGTCTCCCTCTCAGCCAGTATACCAGTACCCTGGCTACAGCAGGGTGAGTGAGCTGGAGAAGATCATGCAAGAGCTGCTGAAATTTATGCGGGATCATTTTACGCAAGTGGGCAGTGATGCGGGCCTGGTGGCTGTCAGGCATTTTTCAGAGCGTGTTAATAAAGTTGGAATTAGTAATGATGTTCAGTTGATTTCTACGGCCAGTAACAATGACAATCAAAATATTACAGTATAATGTGCAATCGCTGAAGAAGAACAAAGCTACATTAGAATATTTGCTAAACAAGGATGGTTTTGATATTTGCTGCTTATGTGAGACTTTTTCTCATGATGACGTTAACAAGAATAATAAAATTTTTAACTTTAACCTGGCGGAAAAGAAACGTGGTGATGGCTACGGAGGCGTGGCCATTGGCCTAAGAAAATATATTAGTTTTAAAACTTTAGACTTTGTTACTGACTTGGATATTGTGATTGTCAAAACTCTGAACTTGAAGAAGAACTTTGTCTTTTGTGCTGTTTATTGTCCTCCGTCTATATCGGTTCCTGCTTTCGAGCTTGAGATGTCGACTCTTTTGAACTACCTGGAGACTTTGAATGATGTTGTATTGCTTGGTGACTTTAATGCGAGATGCCTGGCTTGGGGTGACAGTGTCACCATGCCTAAAGGTCGGATCCTGCAGCAGCTAACTGACAATGCTGGCTTTATTTGCTTTAATAATGGTGCACATACCTACAAGAGATCCTTGGCTGATGATAATGGTACTGTTTTAGACCTTTGTTTTGCTAATGGTGCGTCGGAGATGGAATGGAGCACTTTATCCTTTTTAATTGGTGGAAGCCATCACTTTCCTATTGAGATTACAATCAAGTCGGATAGGATTTCCTATGGCAAGTTTGTAGCGAAGAATTTGCTGGCGGACGCCTTAAGTCGAACTTCTTTTGGGCCTGATATGGATGAGATTGAAAAGTCCTTTTTGAATGAAATAAATAGTGCTACTTTCAAGATTAAAGATAACAGGGTTCCCAAGTTCTGGTGGCAGAAGAACTTGGATGTCTTATTTAGATCTCAAAAAGCTGCCTTTAAGAAATGTCAAAGATATCCTACGCTGGAGAATATTGAAGCGGCGAGCACTGCTAGGAAAGAGTGGAAGTTGGCAGTATCAAATGCAAAGAGAGAAAGTTTTAAGGCTAACCTGGCTGGTCTGAATGCTGACCCGGGAACGAAACAGGCTTGGAATTTCGTTAAAAATGTGGTTGGGAGGCGCAAGATCGGTGCTACCAGCTCGTGGAATGCTGAAAATAATGAGGCATATTTGAAATTTCTCAAGGAACAAGTGCCGTGTGATGATGATGTAGCTGTAATGGATCTGGTGTGCCCTAGGGCTGTAAAGTTTGAATATGAGGATTTTGAGAGAGTGCTGAATGGCAAAAGAAAGGCGTCGGCTGGTGGCTGTGACGGCATTACGTATGACATGATCAAAGCACTTCCGGATATCTCTAAGAGCGTGCTGTTTACTGCCCTTAATAATTGCTTTGCGAATAATCTAATCAGAGATGGCTGGAGAAGGATCAAGATTGTGCCGGTGCCTAAGCCGGGCAAAGATTTGAAGGATTATAGGAATTTCAGACCAATCTCTTTAATAGCTGTCTTCCTGAAAATGATTAATCTTATGGTTAAGGATAAGGTTGCTTGCTTTCTGGAGGCTATGGGTTTCTTGCCTGAGCGATGCTTTGCATACAGGAGTGGGAGGTCTACCTCATCCTGTGTTAATGATTTATTGCACCGTACTGCGGTTCTTAAGGCGAATGGTTTTAAAGTTATGATTGTGGCCCTAGACATCGCTAATGCTTATAACTGTGTCAAGATTGAGGTACTGAGCAAGATTTTGGTTGGTTGTGGTTTGGAGATGCATTATATAGCGTGGATACGCAATTTTTTGTCAAATAGGATTTTGTGTCTTGGCAAAAGCACAACCACTGTTGTCGATGGTCTGCCGCAAGGGAGCTGTTTATCCCCGCTGCTATTTAATGTTTACACGAAGAACCTACACGAAATAGAAGATCGGTCTAGCTTGGTTTACCAGTATGCGGATGATTTCTTGATAATGGTGTTTGATAAAGACTTTAATGAAGCGGAGAAGAAGCTTCAGACGAAGGTGCAAGCCTTTTATGATCTATGCAAAGAATTAAATCTTTCCTTTCAGGCGGATAAATCCCAGATTATGTACCTGGCGAAGGGCAGCAGGAAGAAGGTGAGCCTGTCTGTTAATGGAGCTGTGATTCAACAAGTCAAGACCCTTAAGTATCTAGGAAGGACGATAACTGCATCGTTATCCGTTAAAGACCACTACACGCGAATTGCCAAGGAAGTTGAGTCAAGAAAAAATGTTTTTAAATTTCTGACACCTGTTAAGGGAGGTCTGGATCCGGCCGTAGCTCTTAATCTATATCGTTCTCTGATAAGATCGAAGCTGGAGTATGCGAGGGCTACTGCAGCCCATACTCCGATGAGTATAAATAAGAAGATTATGACAACTCAAAATGCCACTCTGAGAAGATGTTTGGGAGTGACGCCCTCTACGCCAATTCATGTTATCTATGCCCTTGCAAATGAGATGCCTGCCGCGGAGCGCAGTTTGTGGCTGACGGCTAGGGAGTTATTAAGAGTGAAATCTATGAACCCAGATTTATATGCAATGGTTGCGGAAAACCCGTATGTACGCTCCAGCTATAGTCATGTTTATCACATGTTTCATGAGATTTTTGATGTGATTTCCGTTGTAGAGGAAGAGTGCAGGCCTGTCAGTCTGACGGTGCGGTCTTCGATTGTTTGTGGAGACAGAGCCAATGTTGCTAAAGAGATTTTTCAGAAAATGTATTGCAAAGAGATAGCGGAGTATAAAGATGATGGTTTTGTTGTGTTTGCCACGGATGCATCGGTGAAAGCTGGGAGTGCTGGATGCGCCGTTTTTAATGCCACGCGGGATCAGCGGTTCCTGTTTAGAATTCAGGGGAAGACGTCAAGCCTCTTCTCTGAGTTAATAGCGCTGTTTAAGGCAGTTGAGATTGCGGTGGAGGATGGCTGCTGTGAATTTGTTGTCTTTACGGATAGTCTAAATGCCTGCAAACTGCTGAGTGCCCCTCGTACGAAGAATCACCTTGTTGCTGGAATTTTTCGGAAGCTGAATTTCTCTAATATCAACAAATGCCATATTGTATGGACACCTGCCCACGTTGGTATTAAAATCAATGAGACTGCTGACTGGCTGGCTAAGTATGCAGCAGATTTTGGTGCCCCTGTTAATTTTGATTACACCCTCGAGGAAGGGTTAAGGCGTATAAAGGATGAGATATATGATATTTGGAATCGTGACTATCGTTTGAAATCTACTGAAAAAGGCAGAAAGTTCTTTGAGCTGTTTCCTGATATTCCCTCCCGTCCCTGGTTCCTAGGGGCTGACTTGGAACCTGCGGAGAAAAAGATACTTAATAGAATGTTTACAGGACACACCTATGATAAAACCTATTTGCATAGATTTAACCCCGGTTTGTCATGCTTTTGTGACAAATGTGGCTGTCGGGAATCTGTGGGGCACATGATTTTTGAGTGCCCTAAATATCGCTCACTGCGATCTCGTTTTAGTATTTTTAGTAAATATACCAATCTCAAGGACCTGCTTGAGTGTAAACAAGTACCTGAATATAAATGTTTATTGTGCTTCATCCAAGAAGCCAAAATTGATGTTTGATGAATGAATCTGATCGCTTCATGTATGCTGTTACATGTTTCGCTTCTTTATTTGATGCTTTTTTTGTCCATACCACCATCTCATTGTACACTCACCTTACCACTTTACTTGCAGTAGTTTGATGGATCTGTGATATATGCCCTCTTGGGCGAATGTGATATTTAGATGCTAATTTTTTTCTATTGCATCTTCTCGATTAATAGCATAAGCACCCTCGACGTACAACAATCTTGACGATAGACTCAACCACTTTCAACACTTCTTGACGAAAAAGGAGCATATAATTGGAATTAATACGAGCTTTTTGGAGGATCTAGCACCTACATCACTTTGTGATATCGTTTAAGTTTGGCAGTGTGGACGGCTGCTCCTGGATATAACCTGGCATATGTGAGACTTGTCTCCGCCATTCTTTCTGAAAGTCCAAAAAAAAAAAAAAATAAGTAGTATATACCATCAACACTTACTATGATGGATTCCGAGGTATTGGCCGTGCATGACGACGATTTAGAAGAAGGAGAGGTGAGATGCATTTATCTTCAGATACAAGTGCAAGGTGCAACGCCCTATGGAATTTTTTTAATTTATATTTTATACCTTAGCTTTCGGATGCATCGGACGACGTTTACACTCCACTTCAAAGGCCAGTCCAAATAACTACACCAATACCCGTTCAATACGTGCGAACTTCAAGCAAAATGGAAGATGACTTTGTCGAAACACCAAATGTTAATGCCAAAACAAATGACATTGACGATGATGATGAGTGTCAGAGTGATGTGTCGAGTTCTTCATCAGAAGACTCATCGGACACCTGCTTGGCAAAAGATTATAAGGAAAAGAAAAAGCAACAAAAGAAGCGTGTCAAGCGCACAGTTATGGTTCGTATCAGCCCCACAAATGATAGCAGTGAACAAAAAAGGGCACGTTTCAAAAGATACGATATTTGGACAGCCGCCTTACAGGAAGATGCTCTGACCGAAAATATGCGCGGCTGTGATGTCACACAGAACGGTTTCAATGACCGAAATGTCGAGAATTATGATTTCTCTTTACATTATCGCCTTAATGGCGAGAACAGCTTAAAGCGGCGACTGTCCGGAGATGATATCTCCGATAGTGATCAGCAACAACCGCAAAACAAACGTCAACGACCATCAAGTCGTGGAGAATACCATAGCCGTTCTTCGTCTTCATCAAAAAACTCTGTACACGAACGGCTGGGTAAAAGACGCAATTACCGCCGTTATTCATCTACCAACAGTGGATCAGATACAAATTCATATGAACCCCGTCATATTGAAGATCTTGAAGAAATCGGTGACAGAGATGGCGTGGAAGTAGCTAAAGAAATAGCATTAAAATTACATGAGGGAAAGGATGATTTGCTAGGTAAGAATTTTAAAAGAAATCTATGACACTAAAGCGCTATAATTCGGCATATATTTCAGTGAGAATAGTAGAAGTTCTTGGAACGGAAATACCTTTGAAGGTATTCAAGGAAACGCAACGCATTGAAGCAGATGGAGGAATGACCATAAAGGTAAGCGAATCTGCGGCGTAAAACAACATCACATATCAAGGAACAAAACAAAACAGCAGGAATGACAAGTTACGAAATATGGGTTACGAAATGAGTACCTGCGGCTGTGCAGGGTCCCAGGACATTGGTGGGTGATGGAAAATGAAGTTGTCGATGAGATAGCATTTAATTAATGCTGGCATGTATTAATTGTAACAAAAAAGTGGTGTTAGAGGATGCGGGTGTCCAAGACTCTGTGGCCCCGTAATTCAGGGACGGGAATGAGCAAGAACCGGTCGAGCATTTTTTTACAATTGGTGGAACATTGCTCTCCTGCATTAATTTTTTTTAAGGTGCCATCATACTACATGTTCTTGTTGTTGTTGTAGCCCCATGTCTTTATTTCGAGGTGGCGATCCTCATCTAGCTCCAATTGTTAAAGTTTCATAAATAGTGTGATTCAAATAAAAATGGCACATGAAAATCACTTTTCAAAATAGCACTGTTATTTTTTTTTTTTTTTGATTAGAGCGATGCTCAATTCCTGCTGACAAAAACATAAAGAAATCTGTTGTTTTTGTTTTAAGTTGTTTGAAAGCAACCCCAAATTAATTTGTTTTCACAACTTTAACAATTTGTAGCCATAAAAAATCAGCTTTTGCTCATATTTCTAGGTTATGTCATACAAAAATAGCATACAAGTGTGATAGCAAAAACGATTAATCGTATGTAAATTGGCAATTTTGACACACATAATAAAATACCAATGATACATTAAAAGTAACATGCCATAAGACAAGAACATGTAGTGTGATAGAGCCTTTACTTTGTCGTTCTGGACTATTACAGAAGGCCAGAATAGCAAGTTAAGGAAAACTCTCGCTGATACAGGCTGGCAAATATATCAAACCACACATTGCTCTTGAAACACTGTGTTTCCCTTGTTCTATATTTGACACTATATTCTATATTCTATATTCTATTTATTTTTATTTTATTTACTTATAAAACAAAAGCTTTCGTGGCAAAAAACCCATTACTAAGAATACATTCCCAAATAGAAAAACAAAATTTATACATAATACAATTCATATACGAAAATTCAATTGGTTACCCAGCCTTAACCATGCACTCAATTACAAATTAAAAAGTTATACAAGTCCTTACCCAGTTAGCATTGCAGTAAAAAAAGAAATCCAAGAAATAGGTAAGTGGAATCTGAAGAAAAACATTATTAGGTCGTAAAAAGATTCGTAGCTCAGCAGGCAATAAGATCTCTCAAATATATTTCTGAATATACAGAGCAACAAGAATAAGTACTTCTACTTGAGCGAGAAAAATTAAAATGTCTACATATCATTCCACTTTTAACAAACTTGTAGAAAAATTAACTATTATGTAGATCAATATAGCGGTAAAAGGAAGACTTTTACGAACCTCAAAATATGATCGCGAACACGAACGATATTATACACAAATCTAAACACCTTATTCATAATCCGCTTCTATTTCTGAAGATTGTAGTTAAAAGTTCCTGACACTACTTCCAATCTGTAGAGAACCTGTGACATTAAAAATGCGTGAGTAAGTCTGGTTTTCACCCATAATCGTAGAGTACAATCTTCGCAGAATACCTTAAAGCCGAGAATGAAAAATGTCAATATGAATACAAAAATTCAAATCCTTGTCAAAAGACCACCTTAAGACCCTACTGAGACAAGTGTTCACTTCGGATTCCAAACGATTGTCAGAATCACAATCAGCTCTAAAAAGCACATATATATCATCCGCAAAAAGAAAGGTGTTACACTCTTCCAAAAAATGGATTTCAAGTCTGAAGTTTTCTTTTGTTTCTTTCGTAAGTGTTATCTCAAGATAGAAGAAACAGGAAATGAGTGAACTTAAAAATTATTTAAAACGAAATTAAATTAACAAACAGCAGCTAATATAAAAGTTAAAACATGTTTTGTAATAATTTTATCTTTAAAAGCAAAAAAAAAAAAAAATTACCACAATCGATTAAAAAATTGCTAAATCACTTTCATTGCCCATTCACAGTATTCTCAAAATATCTCTTCTCTTAATATTCTTCGTTTATTTCTAATCTTTGCACTTAACGCATTTTGAAAGAGTCGCAAAGTACATATTTGTAAATTAACCATCTGTGACTACACTGGCTTGGTCGTAGGAATCGTTCTCAGTATGTAGTCTGTCAAAAATAATCTTCGAATGTGAATTCTATTTCTACTGGGGTCCCACAAGGTTCTGTTCTCGGCCCTATTTTTGGTATGTTATATTCTAATGACGTTAGACGATGATGATGATTTTCAGTTACTGAGTACTTTAGACTTTGGTAGCGTGGAGAGATGCATCTCAAATCTTGATGATGATATTGGTTGTTGTTGTTGTTGTTGTAGCAGTTTATTGTGTACTATCTTTCGTCTGCTTTATTCTGTTGAGTGTCAAGACCCAGGAACTCCGCGACTAAGATGGGGTGCGTCCACAGGGATCTGGGTCTGAGTTGAGTGGGTCTGGCCGGGCAGTTAAACAGGTGACGTGTATCGTGCGGTCCCTGGTTACAGTCGGGACATACATCTTGCACATCGGCATCAATCCTAGCTCTGTGGGAATTGAGGCGGCTGCATCTGCCGGAACGTAATTGAGCCAGAATCACTCTGGTTTGCCGGGGGAGGTCGTTTTCTTCGGGTGCAATGGGTGGCGGTCGTTCTCCAAGGACTACATTCACCCGGTAGCCAGTTAACGCGTCTGCTACCGTGTCTGCATGAATGTTGTTCAGACCCGCTTGATATGCCGCTTGATCTAGAGGTTCTCTCTTGTAGCGCTGGACCTCACGCTCTAGATCATGTAGATCTACCTTAAGGCTTCTGGGCGGTGGGTATCTATCCACAAGATGATGATTTGGATGATTTCTGCGATAACAGCCCAAAAGGTATTGCTTAGACAGCATGTAGTTATGTCTTCGCACTGGTAGGATCTTTGTCTCCTGGTGGAGGTGGTCCACATGAGAACTAAGGAGGCAGCCCGTCGCAGTTCGGAGGGCGGCATTCTGACAGATCTGAATATTATTCCACTGCGTGTCACAAAGCTGACGTGACCACACTGGCGCTGCATAACTTACCACAGACCGGCCAATTGCTTTGTACGTGGTCAACAAGGTTTCTTTGTCTGCACCCCAAGTGCTGCCAGCGAGTGACTTGAGGACCTTGTTTCTACTTTTGACTTTATTGCAGATTGCTGTGGCATGTGGGGAGAAAGTGTAGGAGCTGTCAAATGTGACGCCAAGTATTTTGGGACACTTGATGGTCGGAATCAATTCTCCATCGACCATCACAGTCAGCTCAGAATTCACCTCACGCGTATTTGTAGTGAACAGTGTGGCTGAAGATTTGGTGGCGAATATCTTCAGATTTCTTGCAGCGAAATATTGTTGTAGCAGTGTGTTGTACAAGGAGGCAGCCCTTGACGATGAAGGAATTCATCGGGGCAGTCCGGTACGTTCAACCAGTTACCATGGAGTTGATGATGATATTGGTCGAATATGTCAGTGGGCTCGTTCCAATAACCTCCTAATTAACATTGGCAGGACCAAATGTATTGTAATCAATGGATCTCGCCGTTTTTATTCGCCTCAAAATATTATTGTCCAGAATAAAGTTGTCGCTTCAACAGATTGCATAGCTTCTTTAGGGTTTGAACCTAATCCTTTAAAAGCTATACAGTCTAAATGTTATTTAACCAACCCAAATTGAATATACATTGGCTCATTCATTGCTTATGCCTCACTTACTATACGGTGCCGAGGTCAAACAGAACTAATCTTCAAAAACTGCAAAAGTGATTCCACGGTATCCTTTATTTATCTACGGTCGTCGGTGTAGATGGGATTATGAATACTTTTCTCATCAGTTTCATGGATGTTCTTTTGAATACTTTTTAAATATTCGATGGTTGTGCTTCTTCCATAATGCATTAAAGCATGTGGAACCGATTTATCTTCGCCCTTACTTTCGATTTTTGAGTTCAACTCGAAATTCACAAATACTCATTGAAATCATATTATATTTGAGAGATCCTTTGCTATATGTTCGGTGAGATTATAGAATGCTTTGCCAAATGATCTAAAAAATATTTTAAAGAGAAACTGGCTAATCAATCCATGGAAATGGGATTGATCAACTTAAATTCCATCACTGTTGCAATCTCACGCATCCAGCATTCACAAAGTTTAAAACAACCAAATGTGCGTTAGGTTACTATCTTTATTCCTTTTTACATATATTATTTAATCTCACTAAATTGTCAATTTATTTATTTAATTTTTTCAAGTTTTTTGCCTGTTAGGGCGAGATCATTAAATTTAACTTTTTTTTTGTTTGTTTTTCTTTTGAGACGAGCTTTTATTTTAGTTTTAATTTTTGTATTATTCACATATATCGGATAATTTATTTTGTTGTTTATTCTTGGAATATTTTATATCCATCAATGTAAACCCCGGAATGGCGAATTTTGATTAATAAATTTAATTGAATTGAAAAATTCTGAAAAATCAATAATGTAAAGTATAAAAAGTAGGGGCCATAAAACCAAATCCTGTGGAAAACCACAAAATAATTCCAGATTTATTCCCTTCAACTCAACAAATTGAGTCCTACCACACATGTACGACATTACAAGTTTGCAGGCAGATCTGGAAAAACCAAGGTTGTTTCTAAGCTTCAAGTCAAGAGATAGAAGATCACTAACTTTACCTATATATTACAAACTTTACCATTGTATTAATATCATCTAATGGAGTAAGTAAGATGTAACAACATACAATAGAAGTGGTACTGCGACTTGAGCGAAAGGTATATTGGGAATCTAAGATCCCTCGTCTGGTACTCATCATTACCTACTTTTTAAAAATGTGTTCAAAAACCTTAGAAAGAACTAGAAGAATTGAGATTGTTTTTAATTTCTCTGGTCTACGATTAACACTTGATTTAGGTATTGGCACCACACGCACAGTTTTTCATTTGGTTGGAAACTCTGAAGTTATTGGGTTGCCCAAAAAGTAATTGCGGATTTTTCATATAGTCTGTAATTGCATTCTTTCTTCTGTCAGTTATCAGCTGTTACTTTTACCTTGCTTTAGAAAAAAAGTGTAAAAAAAGTATATTTGATTAAAGTTAATTCTAAGTTTTATTAAAAATGCATTTACTTTCTTTTAAAAAATCCGCAATTATTTTTTGGGCAACCCAATATTAAAATAGTATTAAATAAATGGAGAATTAAGTCGGAAGTATACGGAAACAAAAGTTTTAAATATTTGATAGAGATACCATCAACACCAACCGACTTTGCCTTCATTTCTCCTAATGCCACCGCAACATCGTCAACATTAACGCAGCTAAAAGAAAAACGCCTCTTCTAAGCCAAGGAATGAATGGATATCAGTTTCTGAGTCTCTGTCAGATTAAACACTCGTAGCAAAAAAACTATTAATTGTGTTAACATCACCATCATAATCCATTATGCTATCACTTAAGCAACTCGAAACTTTGATAACACGCCAAAACCCCTTGGATCCGAATTGCCGAAATGCTTTGAATAATGCATACACATTTCCTTACGTATAACGGATTTGGACGTATTTTTGTATTAACAAAATATTCTTCAATTCTCTGGAGTATTGTGCTGACAGAAAGACTTAAATGATAATCCTCTAAGGGATTGAGTATCTAAACTCTTCCTGCATTTCATCCAATCGTCATCAAATGTACAAAATCTTCGTCTAACAGCTACAAACGAGAATAGGGTATCAAAGAGCAAATCAATACGCTTACTTAAATCGTTGGCGTCAGATCTATAGAAGAAGGAAGAACTGTCGAAGGTATTGTCTAGCTTAGGCGAAGATTTCGTACCTTTGGTGACGGTTGGATGAAATGCAGGAAGATTTTAGATACTCAATCCCTTAGAGGCTTATCATTTAAGTATTTCCGTCAGGACAATACTCCAGGGAATTGAAGAATATTTTGTAAATACAGAAATAAGGCTTAATCCGTTATATGTAAGGAAATGTGTATGCATTATTCAAAGCGTTTCGGCAATTTGGATTCTAAGGGGTTTTGGCGTGTTATCAAAGGTTCGGCATTGTAATAAACCGTCCTAGTAAAAGTTTTCATATTCGCGAAACTCTATTAATTCCTCACATGAAATAAAATCAAACGAACAAAGAATCTGTGTATAGTGAGAAATTGATGGACACTGAACGTGATTAGGCAAAGCAAGTCTAGAACATTTAACGGCCGAACTTAGAAGTGTATTTCCCAGACCCAGTGCTACCTTTATCTACCGGCCGTGCTCAGGGGTTTGGGGTGGTGATCTTGGACTAGGGAAAATACATCCTGCACGATACTAAATCAAATCTTAGGTAGCTAAACCCTACATAACGGAGACCGACTTTGATACGGGAAGAAATAGAAGTGATAGGAAAGAAACTATTATTTTTAAGGTGTAATTAAAATGAAACCGGAGTAAGGGAAAACATTATTATATAAGAAAGCCATTAATGAGTAAATAAATAGTGTACTGTAGTGTAAAAATAATGAGTGAATATTTAAACCAAACAAAAAAAAAACACTCTTCCGACTTATCAGAACATTATGTCCATTGTTGACCGCAGGCCTGTTGTTTTTGCTGGATTCTGGTGCTTAACAAAATCAAAGTAAAATATTCACTCTTGACAAAATAAGTATTTGGTGAAACAAATTGTAGACTAGTGTATATATTGCGGTTATTCTTAATATCCTAGCAATTGATGGAGAAGGTAACCATGATGCCCTTCTGATAATATTGTCCTTTTGTTTTGGATCCTCTTAAGAAACGTCAAGAATTTACAATATATATGTATGTCAAAATTTTCTTTATATTGCTCTATTTATTTCATAATCTTGACAAGAGCTTGGAATGGTTGATTATCCTTTTGCGGCGTATACGTGTTGGTCAACAATAAAATTTACGGCAACAATCATTCGCAATGGTGCGCCTAAAACCGCCAAAGGTCAGACTGGTGGTGTTATGGAGATGCTATTTCTCTCTCGTGGAAAAAACTTTAAATAAAAAATCCTTGGGAGGACTTAGAGATAAACGCTCCCAATTCCTGAAAACGGAAAACTTGTCTCTAAATTTTAAAATAATAATATGTCCAATATATTTACTTCCCAGAAATATATAATAGCTTCCAATTTATTATACGCAGTCCGAGTCACAGCGAAATTGCCAATTCAAAAAATAAATTTCTTCGAGAAACTCCAAAAATTATTTGACACAAAAAAATATCTTGCCTTTTGATCAACGATATAAACAGTCTGAAGTCTTCTTTGAAATGAAAAAATTTTTTCTGTACATACTCGTACAAATAAATTGAAAACAAAAGCCTACTTGATAAGAAAATTTATCTTACATGCAGAGTAGCTTCGACCTGGAGTGGAACACTTCTTACAAACATAAAGATCGAAACAAGGTAGATTTTGATGCATTGAACAAATCACAATTAAAATAGCCAATAGCAATGACTTTGTAATAATTCAAAAGCAAGTTGAGGTACAGTTCCTCAAAGATGCAAGGTAAATAAACTACTCCAAACAGGTTCCTAGTACCAGAACACAACTCAAGAAAGAGAGATTCGCATTTGCCCAAAGCAATAGCTCGAAAAACTACCTTATGTTTGATGGAATTTGAAACATAAACTCCTACTCAACCACCTCGCATATTATCGCGATCATTTCTGTAAAATTTGTCGCCCAGAGTACTAACAGCTTTACAGGAAATAACTGGTTCAAGCCATGTTTCAGAATTTACAAAAAATAAAATTTGGAACAGAATAGAATAGATTTCAATTAATCAGATTTAAGGTATTTCCGATTAAAGTTTTGGCTCATTGTTAAGAGACCTCCTTCTTATTGCTGAATCTGAATAGCGTGAAACAGGTTGACACCACTTAAATAGAAATTCTCGGCAGGCTTTGAATCCAGTTCTTTAGTCTCATAACCGCATAAGTTAACCACTGACAATAGTGGCCTGCATCATTCATTCTGTTTGCAATAAATCGCAATATTCATTACATATCGTACAAAAGTATTACATTCATAATCGCCATAAAATTTGCAAATGATCTAGTAATGTCTGTCCATCTGCATGTTGTTATACCTATACCGATATTAAAAATGTATCTCTCGAGCTACAACTTAGTACAGATAGGTATTTTTCCCCTAAGTAGGCTATTCTCCTCACAGCATTGGAATGTTCGTTGTCAGTTGCCAAGCACTTAAAAACCTTAAAAAGGCCACACTAATTTTACTATGCTTTTCACTGTCATGAAAGATTGATAAATGTTTGCCACTTGCTATATTCCCGAATTTATTTTAAATCTTCATTTTCGGTATTTCAATACGTAGCCACCGACTTCCAGTAACTAGAAAACTTCATCATCATTTGTTTTCGCACAAATATAAACGATTATTACATTATTCTGTTTGTTTAACCATTTCGTTTTGTTGCTTGCTTTCTCACTCTGAACACTGAATAAGTGGCACCAAAAAATAATGAAACGTTAATCTGTCCGGCATGTGAGAAAAACATAACCAAATCAAGAAGCGTAAAATGTTGCATTTGCAATGAGATGGTATCATCGGGAAAAATATTGTAAGCTCACGGATGCTTCTTTCGACTTGATTAAATCATTAGCGGTTTCATAAAGCGAGAAATTGATAATAGTTGATCGCCATTTAAGAAGATAATTAACCGTGAGTTGGAAAAATATGATATGCTTCATAAAGAAGTCAGAGTAGGTTACATGAAAAGTTACAGGTTAATATCATCAGTTTCTGCTGCTAACATCGTCAAAGCTAATGGTTCAAGGCAATTTTGCAAAGTTAATTAACTTGCAGATTTAGCTCATGGTACATCTCCACCAAACTGTATTGGTAATACTGTAGGAGATGGACATATATAATTTTCGTAATTAATAATAAGTTATTTATATGGTTTGGTTGGTCGGGTATGCGGCAGGCTGCACTACTTTATTAATATTTATTTCATACTCCAAATTAGGAAATCAAAGTTTCTACAAAATATTTCCAATTATTAGTCTTAATTCGTTAATCGATTTGCCGGTTTCACTAAAGACAGTTCGGCGCCATGTCGCTTGTGGTCTTCCATGCCGTCGTTGTTGTTGTTTTAGCCACATTTCCATGTGGAGGTGGCGATCCTTGTCAAGCTCCTGTAGATGAACAAGCTCGTTCCGATGCAAAGGACCGATCGGGAGGCCATTGGTTATTTAAAGGCGCCAATAATCCGCCTTGTCATATCGAGTATCATAGGCACTCAGAATTTGGAGACTCTCCACTCGATACCGCTGATTGTCCGCGACTGCAGTTTCACTACTATCTGCAACATGTGGACGCGCCCGGTAGCTCGCAGCTAAGCTGTGCAATGAACACCACACAGATCGGACCTCAATGTTCCAGTCTATATGGTGTTAAAGCTATTCCTTGTCGGATCCACGTCGTCGTACCCCTTGTGGGTTCCAGACTATTGCAGCATGGAGGGGGGGGGGGGGGGGGGGGGTCATCGTAGGGCTTACGAAAGGTATGTCCGATCCAGCCATATTAACTCATCTTGATCTCGGTGTTTATATTCCGCTGTTGAGTACTCTCCATAGTTCCCCATTAGATATGGTTCTGGGCCACCATATTTGGAGAATATTTTGGAGGCAGCGATTTATAAAGCTTTGTATTTTTTCTTTCATCTTTGCTGAAACTAGCCATGTTTCTGAACCATAAACTAGCACTGACTTCACATATTCTTCAAATATTCGGCATTTACAATAGTTGTAATGCTTATGTTGTTCGCACGCCATATGTTTTGAAGCTTGGCAAATGCTACACGCGCCTTCTGGATCTGGCTAAGGATATCCTGTTCAGCTCCTCCATTTGTCGATAGAACGCTTCCCAGATTATTAAGTTGACGACGTTTGCTATATTTGGTGGGAAACTTTTTTTACTTTTTGGGCAACCCAATATATTGGGTAACTGCGGATTTTTCATATAGTCGGCGTTGATAAATTTTTTAACAGCTTGTGACTCTGTAATTGCATTCTTTCTTCTGTCAGTTATCAGCTGTTACTTTTAGCTTGCTTTAGAAAAAAAGTGTAAAAAAATTATATTTGATTAAAGTTCATTCTAAGTTTTATTAAAAATGCATTTACTTTCTTTTAAAAAATCCGCAATTACTTTTTGGGCAACCCCATATTTAAATTATCGATACACGATTGATTTATCTAGCCTATTGTTTCCTTAAAAGTTGATTGAGGGAACTGAAAATGCGATTTGGGATGATTTTATTGAAGACCTTGCTTACAGCAGATAGGAGCGCTATTCCCCACCAGCTTTTGCAGTTGCAGAGGTGTCCCTTTTTAAGGATTTTGACTATAATTGATTCTTTTCATTCTGAGTGAATCGTCTCTGTATTCCAAATATCCTGAAACAAGGGGCGCTATGTTATCGCTGTTCGCTTTTAACATTTCAGCTGGGATGTCATCCACGCCTGAGGCCTTGCCCCAGTCAAATTTTACTGAATTTAGCTACGTTTTCTTAATTAGTTTTAAGACAGCCAGTTGTTTCAATAATGGGTGTAAATAAGTTTTGTTTTTTTTTTTCTTTCTTCAATTAGTTACTTTTCGCATATTATTGGTGTAACGGAATTTTGGTTAGAGACTTATGTCACCAACAATATACTAGTTCAATGCAAATTCAGAACTTGTGGCGATATGTTTTGCACAAGTTTTCGTAATTATGAAGCTATTAATGTAGATAATTTGTTTATGAATATTCGTGAAACTGATTTTAGTGTTTTACTTGCATTTTTTGAAAGACATGTCCCTGTTATGGTACAGCCGAAGCCTGTTGGTAAATCTTTGCTGATACGTTCGGATGTTGTCTAAGAAATAATACTGTACAGAATAGAATTGCTTATAGACGGCTCCGAAATATTGCACGAGCTACCTTACGACGGGCCAAAAGGTCTTATGGTGAACGTGTTTTTAATGGTGCATACAGTTCAGCGCAGTTATGGTCACGATTAAGATCTACTGGTGCAATAAATTATGATAATTTCTGTGTTGCCCAAGACAAGCTTGGAGCCGAATCACAGCTTGACATAGAGACATCAACTGTGGTAAAAAGTATTCCCGTCATTCAGAATAACTAATCCTAAATCATTAAACTTTTAACGATTAAATACTTTGGTTGTTGGTTTTAGGAGAAACTATTTTGGCTCTTACAGTTGAATCCCGGGAAATCGTAAGTACTTTTCAAATTTACTCGGTTGTTGTTGTTGGGTTTTTTCCGATACCGATCCGGATCCAATGAATCGTAATAATTACGTCCCAAAGAGGAGGCCATAAGAAAAAAAAAAACGTACAAAATAAAGCACAACAACAAAGAAATAGGCAATGCGAAAAAAATGCCGTCTTTTCTGGCTCGTTTTAGAATCATCTACAGGCAGGATATTGGGATAGCTAAAAGAATATAAAGTTATGCTTCCTCACAAATCTGGAGAATTCAACCAAAGTTCATATATTACTGTCGACTTAAGCATAGCTAGATACAGTAAAACGCATACCTCTCACTCAACTTTTAAGATCTTAACGGAGGATCGGATTAGAGATTTTGCTTCAGATATCATCTTATATATCGACGGATGCTTCCGGATCAACCGTATATGCCGTTGCACATCAAATTAGCACAACTAATTTTGAAATTTAAAAGAAGGTCTTTTACCGCCCTTTGCTGGTGTATTTACCGCGGAAGTTTCAGCAACAATATACGCTAGTTCGTATGCCGAGATGACGCATAAGAGAACAATTATTTGCGCAGATAGCCTTAGTACTGCTAGAGCTTTGCTGTGTAATAAAAGGGGACTCTACAGCTATACTCTTGGTAATAAATATAGCAAGAAGATCCTGATCCTATGGGCTCTCCCACATTCTGGAAAACCTGTGAATGAATTTATAGACTCTGCCGCCAAAGAAGCGGCAAAGATGCCACTGCATACCGAAGTACCATGCTCCCATTCCATAATATTAAATCCCTTTAAGGAGCACTTAGAGGACTTTATCCAGAGATCTTGGGAAGATTCTGGATGTTTTCTGAACCAACACAATCCTGATATCAAAAGGCCTCAATAACACGAGAACTTCAGCGGGTACAAGAGTCGGTAAAGCGCTCTTCAATACTCAATGTAACTAAAGTGGGTTCTTGGCACCAACATGTGTAAACTGTCACCTTGATTTAAATATTCTTCACTTGCTGATGGAATGCCCGCTATCAAAAATCAACGAACCACTACCACTTTCACTTGACTTCTCGCTGAACGAAAATTTAATGGATATTATTTCTAGCATTAAAAAGCATAACATTCGCACTGATCAAATTTGATGCTACATACTTTTCGCAATATGGTCTAGTTACACTGCGTGTGTCCTTTGCATTTTCTAAATTTATTTGTAAAATAATTTCTAATAAATAAATATATAAATAAATAATCTTGTTCGACATTTTGCAGAACATATTGGG
This sequence comes from Stomoxys calcitrans, assembly GCF_963082655.1. NCBI lineage: Eukaryota > Metazoa > Arthropoda > Insecta > Diptera > Muscidae > Stomoxys > Stomoxys calcitrans. The sequence continues at coordinate 86,630,023 of NC_081556.1, read as the reverse complement.
TTGCCCAAAAAGTAATTGCGGATTTTTCATATAGTCGGCGTTGACAAATTTTTTCACAGCTTGTGACTCTGTAATTGCATTCTTTCTTCTGTCAGTTATCAGCTGTTACTTTTAGCTTGCTTTAGAAAAAAAGTATATTTGATTAAAGTTCATTCTAAGTCTTATTAAAAATGCATTTACTTTCTTTTAAAAAATAAGCAATTACTTTTTGGGCAACCCAATAGAATAAACTGATTGTCTTCGTATAATTTCATCATAGGCAATCTAACATATACTCACAACCTTTTCACATTGTAGGAAAAATGTGCGTAGTGTACTTTTTGGATTTATGGAGATATTTCATATTCCTGGATTTAAAATGGTAAAGAATGATTGCATTGGCGTCGCGCTCTAAGTATCATCATCCTTGAAAGCTCAGTTTGTGTCATCGATTTCTGACAGTGGTAAATGTGAGGCCTTGTTTGCTCGTGTTTACTCAGACTCCTTCAGCGTTGTGGTAGGGGTTGTTTATTTTCCGCATGGAGATGTTGAAACATTTGAAGAGCACGTTGCGAACATTTGTGCCCGATTCGGTCGTATCATTATCATCGGTGATATCAATTACGATCTTACTATTCGCCGAATTTATTCAAATTTTAAAGAGATTCTTAGGTTAGGGTTAGGTTGAAAAGAGGGTGCAGATATTAATCCGCCCCATGTCACTATGGACATACACCTAAGCCAGTAATCGGCTTGTTGTGCGCTCTAAAAAGTAACTTAGAAAAAGAAAGGAATTCCATGGTGCTTGTAAAATCCTTTACTGTTTTCCATGCCACGACCCCAAGCTGGTTCATGTCTAGTTTTTTGCGTCCCCACCTAAGTACCGGTGTATATTAGCTGCTAAAGCCGGGCAATGACATCTTCCCCACATGCCCTACACATGCTATCACTTGCCGCACCGATTTTACATAAGTGAGCTCGTAGTCCTATGTGTCCCGTTATGATACCAATAGCTATACTGACCTCCTTCTTGCTTACTATCTGTAATAGCCTCATCTTCCCACGATCTGGATCCTCCCATAGGATTTTCGGATGGGGGATCCAGATCGTGAGAAGATGAGGCTATTACAGATAGTAAGCAAGAAGGAGGTCAGTATAACTATTGGTATCATAACGGGACACATAGGACTACGAGCTCACTTATGTAAAATCGGTGCGGCAAGTGATAGCATGTGTAGGGCATGTGGGGAAGATGTCATTGCCCGGCTTTAGCAGCTAATATCCACCGGTACTTAGGTGGGGACACAAAAAACCAGACATGAACCAACTTGGGGCGTGGCATGGAAAACAGTTAAGGATTTTGCAAGCACCATGTAATTCCTAATTTAAAATTTTCTTTTTCTAAGTTACTTTTTGGAGCGCACAACAAGCTGATTACTGGCTTAGGTGTATGTCCATAGTGGCATGGGGCGGATTAATATTTGCACCATCTTTTCAACCTAACCCTAACCTAAGAATCTCTTTAAAATTTGAATAAATTCTGCGAATAGTAATTCACCGAATTCACCGATGATAATGATGCGACCGAATCGGGCACAAATGTCCGCAACGTGCTCTTCAAATGCTTCAAAGTCTCCATGCGGTAATAAACAAACCCCAACCAAAACGCAGAAGGAGTCTAAGTAAACACGAACAAAAAAAGTCTCACATTTACCACTCAAAAATCGATGACACAAACTAAGTTTTCAAGGAAGATGATACATGGAGCGCGACGCCACCACATCTATTTCCAATTCGATCATTCCTTAAAATTTTAAAATTTATTTTGTTAAGATCTTCATCGGGTAAATCCGGTACATACAACCGGCTGAAATGGGATTGAGCAAATTCTTGTAATCACCGAAAGTTCTTATCCTGATGTCATAGAATTTTACGTTACGTCTATGGTAACCACTACAAATTTCGCCCACTAAGGAACAGGGGCAAACTTCTCACATATCAATGAGTGCAGTCCGATTCAAGTTTAATGTCAATGATAAGGCGCCTCTTTTTTATAGCCGAGTCCGAACGGCGTGCCACAGAGCGACACCTCTTTGGAGAGAAGTTTTACATGGCATAGTACATCACAAATGTTGCCAGCATTAGGAGAGGAAAACCACCGCTGAAAATTTTTTCTGATGGTCTCGCCAGGATTCGAACCCAGGCGTTAAGCGTCATAGGCGGACATGCTAACCTCTGCGCTACGATGGCCTCCTGTAATTACTATTATTGCTTATATACACATTGTAATACTCTTTCAACTAATACTTCTACCAATGTAAAGTCGAATGCAGGGCCAGATTCATTAATTAATAAATGAATTGAATTGAAAAAATAATTTCCCGTAAAATATTTAAAAAACTAAGCTCAATATTCCTATTTTCAGAATGGTCAAAGACGTCGTACGCCTGGAGGTGTATTTCTTTTTCTTATAAAACACAATGACACCATAAGTGCCGAAGATCAAAAGGCGATATTCTCTGAAGATCGTTTCAAGGCCAATAAGAAAAATAAAGACATTAAAACAATAATGCGAGAGCGAAAAGTAGAAGAACTAAAAAAACGCCTTAGCGAACAAGGAGCAGAGTTGAACTCACTTGCAACGCGCAAAGATCTCATGTTGATGGGCGAAGAATTGTTGAAAGAGCAAGAAAAGGGCAATTGTAAGTATTTGCGACATAACAAAAGTTTCTCATAGCCAAATAAACAAAATTGTCTCATCGCTAATTGCAGTATCAAATCCTCCACCTTCGCCAGAAGCCTCTGAGAAAAGTCCCGAATACAAATCACTACCCATAAATCTTGTAAGCAATGACACAGTGGATCTTACAGAAAAGCCTTCGACATCACATGCAGCAGTGGCTAAAGAGTTGCAAACATATGAAGATGATTTTCTGGATGTTAATTGTGGAGACATGGACTTTTTCTAAAAGAGAAAAATAGACACATATTTAGGCAATTTTAACAGTGTACAGCACTCGTCTTTTTTTTTTTTTTTTTTGAAATGCACGAGAGTGCGTAGATGGAATATTTACGAAAAACTGAATATTTGTAACAAAAATATTGTTATTGCAAAAAACGAATCATTAACGATAATTGAATTTTATAAATAAAAAGGAATGCAAAATACACATAGGAATTCTTATAAAAAATCGCACATTTGACCTCGAGCATGCCATTAGGTAACAGCAAGCAGAATTCTCTCTTGTACAGAAGTTATACGTGGCTGAAGACCCCACAAATGTGGCCAAACCTTACAAATGTTACTAAGGGAAAAACGGAATGCTGTCAAACGCGCCACGATGGCTTCATATAAAACGTATTTCGGTGGTTGTTTTTTGCGGCCGAAAATATCCGTGTTTCTTACGGCAGGCTCGAGACGTAGCAAGCTTATTGGGAATAGAGAGACGGCAGAAGGTAATAGTTCTAAGATGCTCAAGCTACTGGCTGCAATGCACTTCATTGGATGTCCAGATGTAGTCGGAGGTTCGATGTACTTGAATGGTAACGATGTCCCTCTGGACCGTATGTCATACGGAATGCACTCTCTCTAGACTTCCTACGCAGCGCCCCATCTTTTGGGTTTTGTGTCATCTTTGTCATGGGGCATTATGTCCGCCTTTAGGTAGCTCACAACCAATGTTGCCACTCAAGAAAATTATTTCCTACCAAAATTTAGGAAAAATCTTACCAAACCCGACCAAATGTTCTACAAGCCGAATAGTTGGCCATTTGGCATTTCATTTGAAACACATCAAACTATAAATTTTTTTCCTCCAAATATTTATCTGAGACCCCATAAAGTGTATATATTCTGGATCGCTTCGACATCCTGAGTAGAACTAGCCATGTCCGTCCATCCGTCTGTCGAAATCACGATAGCAGTCGAACGCGTAAAGCCAGCAGCATGAAATTTTGCACAGATACTTCTTTCTGATGTAGGTGGCTGGAGATTCCAAATGGGGCATATCGGTTTAGATTTAAATATAGCTCCCATATAAACCCAACTTCCGATTTGACTTCTTGAGCCCATAGAAGCCTCAATTATCTTCCGATTTGGCTAAAATTTTAAACAAAGACTTGGGTTATGACTTCCAACATCCATGCCAATATGATCCGAAATAAACCGATCCCCGAATTTGATTTCTTTCAACCGATTTTGCTGAAATTTGGATCAAAGACATGTGTTATGACTTCCAACATTCATGTCCGGTATGATCCCAATCAGTCTATAAACAAATATAGCCCCCATATAAGCCGATCCCCGGATCTGACTTCTTTAGCCCTTAGAAGCCTCAGTTTTCATCCGATTTGGCTGAAATGTAGATCAAAGACTTCAGTTATGACTTCTAACATCCATGCCAAGTATGATCCAAATCGGTCTTTAAACAGATATAGCCCCCATATAAACCGATCCCCTTCTTCAGCCCATAGAAGCCTAAATTTTCACCTGATTTGACTGAAATTTGGCCCAAAATCCTATCTTATAGGGTGATAACGGCCCCCTAAGTACCGATTTCTCGATTTGACTTCTGGAGACCAAAATAATTCAAATACAAACTCAGTTAATAAGGGTAAAGTTTTAGCGGTATCCATGGATTCGGCCCGACCGAACTTAGCACGCTTTTAATTGTCAAGGCTGCAAAGTACTAGATCGTCGTTATTCATATAGGATCTAGACATGTCCGTCTCTATATTGGTTGAAATCACTCTACAGCCTGAAGTTCAAAGATGGCGTATATATCTTGCTGTAGCACCCTTTATACCGATCTCCCGAAAAGAAATCTTGCGTTCAAGTCTTTTTTTTTTTGCTCCGATTTCAATAAACAATCGTGCCGAGTTTGGAAAAAGCGATCTTCCTGGCAGGATCATTTTTCAGCGGTGGTTATCCCCTCCTAATGCTGGCGAGATTTGTGAGGTACTTTGCCATGTAAAAACTACTTTCCAAAGAGGTGCCGCTCTGCGGTACGCCGTTCAAACTGGGTTTTTTAAAAGGAGACCCTTATCATTAAGCATAAAATTGTTCTTTAATGGAATTTTCATGGGCAAATTTGCATTTTTGCATCTATCGATTTAAGTGTTTGAGCCCAGAAATGGTCTTTTACTTCCCATTTTCGCCGTTACAGCGAGATGCATGTACGCCTCAACTTTTGAGTATAGACCAGATTTGACCATATTTGTATACAGCTGCCACATAGCCTTGTTTTCCGATTGAAGCCATTGAACGCACAACAGCCGCCCCTGGCCCCTCGCTATCCTTGGCTTAGTTCTGCATTCTTAACGAATACACATAAACGACACTAAGTTACGACGATTTTTTTTCATAGGCACTCAGTATTTGTGCGAGAGCCGGTGCCACCCGACCTCTCACTGAGACTCTCCACTCGATACCGCTGATTGTCCGCGACTGCAGTTGCAGCTACTCCGTATGGAGCATTTCACTATCTGCAACCTGTGGACGCGCCCGGTAGCTCGCAGCTAAGCTTCTCGTGATAGCAATGAACACCCCACAGATCGGACCTCAATGTTCCAGCCCGTGTGGTGCTCAAAGCTATTCCCTTGCCGATGGTGAAGTGGCCGATTGAACCAAGCTCAAACATATGAGAGTTTCTCTCTCGTTCGCCTGGTTTCCTTCACTGAAATTTGGTATGCAGAAGTGGTTTGACCCCAGATACACGAATCTGAAGTCCGTTTTTGAAGCAAATCCTCTGAACCCCCTTGGATCCCTCTCTTGGAGGTAGGTGCTCCAACCTAGTCAGTATGGGTGTCAAATGAAAGGTACGAAGGAGTAGATTACAATAGAAAGGCAAAACAAGGAGAACCAAACAATGGATATCCACCACCTCGGATTTATAAAGGACGTTTTTTTAGCTATAATCTTTTTAAGAACACTGTTTTAAACAGCTCACGCGCGTTTCGTGTTTTCTTTCGCTGTCAAACATCTCCAGTTTGGTCTATAATTTAACCATAATCGTACATATATGAAAGTATGGTCCAATCACCCCCTCATTCAGGAAGGCTATTAAAGGGTATAACACAACTAATTGTACCAAATACATCGGTTAAACAATTCACGTTTTATGGGCGTAAGAAGTTAAATCGGGAGATCGGTATTTGTATGCGGCAGCGAAATTGTTCAATAATTGCGCATTTTATAGGTCCAAGACCTTAAATCGGGAGATCGATCTATATGACAGCTGTATCTAAATATTGACTGATCTGAGCCATATGGAACACGAATGTCGAAGATGTCGAAGGGGCGAACAGAACCGATTAAGCTAAATCTTCGCGAAATCGGGTAATAAATTCACAATTTACGGGCCTAAAAGCTTAAATCGGGGGATGGACAGATCTGGACCAAACTAAACAAGGATGTCGAGTGGTCTAACATAACTTACTGTCCCTTATTACATCAAAATTGGATAGTAAATGCGCCTTTTATGGACCCAAGTCTATAAAACGAGAGCCCGGTTTATATGGCAGCTATATCCAAACCTGGATCTATCTGGGTCAAAATAAAGAAGGATGTCGAAGGGCATAACATAACTTACTGTTCTAAATTTCAGCAAATTCGGACAGTATATACGCCTTTTATGGACCCAAGATCTTAAAGCGAGAGATCGGTTTATATGACAGCTATATTCAACTCTAGACCGATCTGGGCCAATCTAAAGAAGGATGTCGAAGGGCATAATATTCTGTTCCAAATTTCAACAAGTTCGGATAGTAAATGCGCCCGAGACCTTAACCGATCTGTGCCTTATTGAACGAGGATGTCGAGAAGCCTACCACAACAGCCTACCAATCATACCAAATTTCAGCGAAATCGTATAATAACTGTGAATAAAATGGGCGCAAGACCTGAAATCGGCTGATCGGTATATATGGGGGTTAAACAAAAACGGACAAAGCTTGGAGCTTGGAATGCTATTCCACGTTCGGCTAGTGGAACAAATGTTCTGTCATAGCCAATTAAAGTAAGTAAGTAAGTAAGCTTTTCTTACATTATTTCAACAGACTTCAAAAATATTTTATTTATTTTTTATTTCTTTATTGTTTCCGTTCAGTACTACAAAGCCAAACAAGGCCTATTAAATATAATACAATAATATAAAAAAGACTGAGTAACAATACTGAATTTCAAGATATTGATTAATACTATAATAATAAATATAGTTAATAATAAATACAGTCAAAAACGAAAACTCTTCTAAAAAAATCGTTCGATTTTATCTTGTGCGCTGGTTTTCCTTCCTTTCCTTGTTTCTCTTATGTTTCTTCTTTCGTGCAAAAATATGTAAAACTCCATATAAAAATAAACGTATAAGGATTGATACACTATTCGGCTTTTCACGTGAGCAACTGTCAAACTCCATATAAAAATTGCAAACACAATTGATTGTTTTTAACAACTAAAAATATCATACAACCTTTTTCAGTAGATTTTCTTTGAGTGTATTATTTTTAAAACTCTTTAATCAGAGGTATGGCATCACTTTCAATTAAACCATATACCATATGAACACCACCTACAATACGGGGAAAATGTGGCATGGGCGAAAATGTGGCAGCCCTCTTAGTTAATATCTCCATTGACAGCTGTTTCGCAAAGCAAAGCATTCGTATCCTTGATTCAGCGACATAGAAAATTTTCCACCGCTTGAATGTGTCAAAAGTGCGCGAACCGATACCAAAAAATTGGACTTATTGATTGTGCTAGTGTTTTTATTTTGGATTGTTTTTATCTTTGGTAGATATAATTTAATGATTTTATTTAGAAAACAAAATTTTTTTGCAAACAGGGATACTAATTTACCCAGAACTAATATTGCATATTGTGTGCGTGTGTCGTGTATTGAAGTTACATAGTTTACGCATAAAGTATTTGTAATGCGTAAGACGCGTTCTCAAACCCATGCAGAAAACGCCGTACTCTCGGGCAGCGCCACGAGCAGTTCGCGTTCCGGAGTGGTATCCTCGTCCACGCCGTCAAATAATCCAGCGCCTTCATCTCAACAACAATACCAAATTAACTCCAGCAATACACAGAAGCGAAGTAATACTCAAACACAGTCGGCGTCCGTATCTAGTTTCGTTGATCCATCTCGCCTTAAGGTAGGTCTTAGGTTAGCCAACAATTACTGTTTTTCTGGCCCCACGCATCTCATTTTTGCGGAATTTGTTGCCTTGTTTACTGCTTAACCAAAATTTTAAATTCCGTTTGCCCTAATTTAAAAAAATGCATTTTTGGGTATAAATGGGCATGGGTTTTGTTTAATTTTGCTTTTTTTTTTATTAAATATCCCAGTATTTAAAAAAACACTTATTTACGATGGCGGTGTTCATAATAGTGGTAACTTATTAATTTAATCAAACTTAAGAGCTTAGTTATTCGCACTTCAACGTAATGTGATGTTATGGCTACGCTTATTGGGATGGATATTTTGCTACACATATCACGTTGGTATCATGACATAATTACCAGGTAGCGTACCGTAAACAGCTGAGTACAATTTTTTTTCTCGCGAAGTGCACTATTTGTCAACGAGATTGTGGTTGTGTGGGTGTATTATAGTGATGTATAGTCTACATCACTTTCACTATGTGTGTCAGATACAAATAGATCGCTCTCTAATCGGCAAGGATTTGTCATATGTACTGCACGTTTTTTATTCACATGTGTCAGCAATTTTTTTTCGATGAAAATAGAGCTCGATTTATCAATAATAGTTACATGTTTTTCCAACACCCGGTTTTAACATAAAATATTTCATATGTATCAGAAGAAGTCGTATGACAAATACGTATCGTCTGATAGCAGCTTTAAGGTGGTTATTAAGTTCAGCAGTGGAATTCTCTAAACTGTTTCAACGAAAATTTGAGTTTAGTTAGTTAAAAAACGATAGCCGAAAATATGACGATTTTGGTATTCAGTAGCCACTTTTAACGATAATGGGCATCATTAAAATCAGCTGTTTTCTTTAAAAAGTAGAAATTTTTCAACTAAACGACGTTAATTATTGGGAATTTACTTTAATGAAAGAAATAAAGACAAGTATTTACAATTGTTTTAGAGTATTTTTCTGTTGTTTGTTTCTTAATACATTTCAGATATAATTAATAAACGTGATAGTGTACTTTTCGTATTATGAAAAAAATTCCGCAAAGTTCTTATACGAATAAATTTATTTATAAATAAACTATAAAGTATATATATTCTTATCGTCATGTCATTTTAAGTCGATCTAGCCATGTCCGCCCGTGTTTCCGTCCGTCAGTCTGCCGAAAACACGCTAACTTTCGAAGGAGTAAAGCTAGCCGATTGTAATTTTTCACAAATACTTATTAGTATCGGTCCATGTTTTGATATAGCTGCCATAAAAACCGATCTTGGGTCTTGACTTCTTGAGCTTCCAGAGGCCGCAATTCTTGTCCGATTTGGCTGAAATTTTGCATCGTGATATAACCGCCATATAAACCGATCTCCCGATTAGATTTCTTGGGCTTCTAGAGGGCGCAATATGGTTTAACTTTTGCATATGTCGTTTGGTATGACTTCCAACAACTTTTCCAAGTATGGTCTATATTGGCATATAACCTAATATAGCTGCCATATAAACCGATCTCCCGGTTTTACATTTTGTGCTTCTGGGAGGTGCAATTATTATTGAAAATATGGTGCATATATCAATCGGCCCATGCCACTATGGACATACACCTAAGCCAGTAATCGGCTTGTTGTGCGCTCTAAAAACTATGAACTAAACTCTAAAAAGAAAATTTGAAGTTAGAAATTCCGTGCTACTTACAAAATTCTTAATTGTTTTCAATGCCAATCCCCAAAGTTGGTTTATGACTGGTGCAGGTATCTGTTAGACGCAAAAGCCGGGCAATGACAAAGGAAATGCTCCAACGTCTCATCATCTTCCCCGCATGCCCTACACATGCAATCACTTGCCGCACCGATATTACATAAGTGAGCTCGTAGTCCTATGTGTCCCGTTATGATACCAATAGCTATACTGACCTCCTGCTTGCTTCCTTTCAGTAATAGACTCGTCTTCTCACGATCTGACCGTTTCGCTGTTCCACAATGTTGCATGCCCATTCGTCGCCCACTCTCTTAACTCGGACTGCGTCGTCCCGAAAAGCTTCGGGTTAATCAAATTTATTGACGGCAGTCCTCTGGCCTTCACCGCCAAATCGTCTGTCCTTTCATTTCCCCTTACATCGTTATGGCCCGGCACCCAAACGATGCGGGTTTTTCCATTCTCAGAGAAGACGTTAATCACCTTACATGATTACTTTCTTAAAAAACTACAGAACTCTCAATGATAGCATAATACTTTTATTAAAAGTTTATCATATATTATAGGAAATTTTCAAATGAATCAGCAATTTTTCTAGCTTCAAAGTAATCAAGAAGAAATTTCGCGAAAAGCAACCATAGTCCCAGCCTAAAAGTTTCAGTTGCACCTGTACTATTAACATAGAAAAATAAAAACCGTCATGCACATCACAAGGTACATTCGTGGCAATTTAATGACGGCTCAATTGTTTAGGCAAAACAACTAATTGAACTGTTCAATGTATACTGCGCCTATATCGTATTAATCGTCTCTAATTCCTTTAATTTCCTTAGTTGCCTTTTTTTAAATATGTCCTTAGATGCCAAACTCTTGAATTCCCTTATAACTCTTTTGGCCTTATTGCGACATCTACAGTAATTTCTCGAACTATACTCACTTTCTACCTAGATCCTAAATGCAGGATCCCTTACATTATTGTATGAAATGCAATTCTTAGTAACCTATGCGATGTCCTTTTCGTAGAGGAAACTTCGAGGTTAGTTCTGGCATAAACCAATGCCAGTGTAGTGTGAAAGTTTATTTTTTTGCTAATTTGTATGATTTATACATTGGCACCAAGTGCATGGTTCGAACAATACGGAACCCGTGGATTGGACATTAGTGACGTACTGGATAGAAAAGTTGCTTCTCTCGATTCTTTTAGAAATTTAATACAAAAATGTTCCCTCTTTTTGCATCTTTAAAATAATTTTCTCTCATCATCACCAGTTTCTTTTAGGGATTCATCTAAATTTTATAATGTGGAAAAACCAACTAAAGATTGTCCGCGACAGCCGTTGCAGCTACTTGAAAAATCCCATAATGCGCAACCTATGGACCCGCCCGGTAGCTCGCAGCTAAGCTTCTCGTGACAGCAATAAACACCAAACAAATAGCCAAAGTTTTGCTATTTGCAAATTCATCTCAAATACCTTATTTTAACATATATCTCCGTTTATCACTCGACCTTTACCCATTTTTGGATGGAAATCGCCATTTAAAGACGTTTAAAGCAAAGCTACAGATTTGTCTTTTACGAATCTATTTCTACACATCGCAATACGTTTTTTTGTTGTTCGAATTCCCGTTAAAGCAAACTCTTCAATTACACTAAAGCTAAATTCAAAATCGACAAACTGGCAACAAGTTTCTCAACTTTTTTGCTTTTGTTTAATTTCTGTAATTTTTAGTCGTCATTTTTAATCGTTATATGGTATAACGGTGCCGTCTTTCGGTGTATCCAGGGTTCACTTAAGCTGCTTTTACACGATCAGATGTCTTGTAGCAAAATAGCAACTCTGAAAGTTGCAAACATCGTGTCGTACGTTCGAATTTTTTTTTTAAAAAAGAGCTTTTGCTTCATCGAACTTACAATGTAGACACATATGAGAATACATGCCGATTAGAGCGCTATCTGTTGGTATTTAACGTGCATAAGACAAGTCTTATTAATACAGAAAGTGACAGCTCATATTGAGTTCTAGTGGAAATTGACTACAACAATGAAGGTGGAAAATTTTTTCAGCTGGGGTAGTGACTTGACCTGGCTGTATACTACCATTGATCGAAAATTCAATAATTCCCTTTGCTTCGATTAATTGCGTGTGGATGTCAGATTTTAGTTTGCGCCAATAGCAAAGATATACAATATGTTTGCTCGCATACTTTTCCAGTAAAAATTTGTGGAACAGTAAGAACAGCCTTTGCGATCATTTGCTATTAAATTGAATTAAACAGTTGCCTTTCATAAAACTGCTGTTCCATCAAGTATGCGACTTTTTGGATGCCAGATGTCGTTAGTAAAAAGGCCCTATCTTTCAGGTATATTTTAGTTGCAAGACGTTGGTCAAAACTGGCCCACTCTTTTAACCGATTTTCTTGAAATTGGATTTTTAATGTGTAGTTTTGAACAAGTGAACCCTTAAATAAATATATAGTATATAGTATACATGTATTTTTTATAGAACGTGATAATGGCCCAATCCCAACAAATACAATTCCATCTATGCGTTCAAAATTATCCCTAATCGACTTTTGCAAATGCCGTATCTTATAGCATGGGTCTTTGGATCTTTACCAATAGTATTTAAAAGATAACTGCCCATAAGGTATCAGCTGTTTTGGCGCCAACGATACGCTTTGCAGTAATTGCCAACCGACTTTCATATATACACCCCTGTCGCCGGTAACTGTGTGGTTGTGTTCACTACTCATACACAAATGTTTCCTCACCGTAAATAGTGGGAAATTTACACATCAAAGAAATTACCACTCGCCGCCATCATATTCTTGTGGACAGAATTATTTTATTTTCTCTGTAGAAGAAACACATTTCAAGTGAAGAAAAAATTCAAAAGAAAGAAAAATAGTTATTACAAGTATTTAGAAAAGTTCATATTGTGTTTGCCAAAGAAAAACATATCAATTAAAAATGTTCTGATCGATGGAAGCTAAAAGTATTTTGCAAATCTAGGCGAAAAGTGAAAAGGGTTTCATAGAAAATCAGCAAAAGCAACATAATGAAATACAACATTTGCGAAAATGTTAAATAATTGTTAAGGTACTCCTTCTTCAATCAAGTGGCCATAGTAAAAATATGAGTGAAAACTTGACAATTTTTATTTCAATTTTCCCAGTTAGGTTGCCAACTTATATTTTGTATCATCAGTCGTCAAATTTTTTCGTTTTTTTTTTTCTTTTGTTTTGACCCAGTGTGTTTGTGTGTGTGCTTAAAGGCTCGACGGTGTGTGCCTGTGTACTGGCGAGTATATGTATATGTGACTTACATCTGTATTAGTTATTGCAAGTTGGTGTTAGTGTTAGGGCTTCATTGTGTTGGTGCACTATGGTGTATTGTTGTTGTTGTTGTGTATATGTGCTTAAATTTGATTGCGTGTCTGTGTTTGTTTGTTGTGAGTGTATGCGTGATAAGTTATGGATGTGTGTTTGTCTATATACACATTTCCTTACGTTCGTATGCGTGAGTGCATATGTTTTTTTTTTACTCAGCAGCATTTTCCACTTCATATTTGCCTTCAAAACTCTACTTTTGCAGTGTATCCAGAGACCGAGAAACTTATCAACATTGTTCGAATTGATTCAACATGCTGCTGAGGATACTTTTACTCATTTGCTGGGTTCAAATATGATATTTGTCTTAAAAATCTACACCAAACTTATGCCCATAGTTGTAAACTTCTATGCGACATACATTAATACGTATGTTTGTTTGTGTATATGCCTATATGATTTATTGATATATTGCTGGACATTGCATGTTCTATAAAAATTCGAAAGGGGTAAAAGAAAATTTCTTTAAAATCAAAGTGTGGTGTCATCACTCTTGTAAAGCATTCTTTTAAAAATATATCCTAAATGAATATACAAATGTCTCCAACATTGTCGGTAGTTATCCTGCTAACCGTAATTCTCTGGTCATAGCTAAGTTATGAAGACCATGAAATACTCCTTTACAGCTGACTTGTGTCTTTGAATTTTGATCAATGATTTTCTTTAAAAGGTCTTAGTAAATAGGAATTGGAAAATCTTGCCCCAAGGAGCTTATAACCTAGTCGAACCGTGTGAGGGATAACTTAATCTGATGCTATAGGCGAAAAATAGTGCCAAAGACCAGCATTCTCTCGTTAGAATTTTAGTTGTAATTAAACATGTCCAATATTATCTGGATCTCTTGTTTCGGACATGAAAATCCAACCAGAAGTTTCCAGGTGGTGGTTGCCTGTTAACATGGTCGTTGTAGTCACATGCTTGCATGTATAGTTAGCGATCCTTGGGAGCTCTCTCACATGAGAACTGGCGTTACAGTCTGTCGCAGTTCGTCTGCAGCATTCTGGGAGGTATGGAACTTAGTCCACTGCGCGTCGCTCAACTGGCGAGTATACATAGGAGTCGCTAATGTGTGTGTAGTATATTCCACAAGTGCTATCGGTAAGCGTTTCGATGACTTTGTTTTAACTCGACTTTTTAGCAGCATGAGCGGAGAATTTGCAAATACTGCCAAATGTTGTTGTTGTTGTTGTTGTAACCGAATTTGTATGTGGAGGTGGTAAGCTCTTTCCGGTCCATAGAACCGTTCTAGCCATTTGTTAGTTAAATGCGCCAATATTTCGCTTTGTCTTATCGAGCATCATAGGCACTCAGTATTTAAGCAAGAGCCTTGCCGGTCGGTTTCTCACTGATCCGGTCGGATCTCCACTCAACCACAAAAATAATTGACTATTCAACGTTTCAGGCCTGTCTAGAGTGAGCCATCTTGGCGGGCGATAGCCTACTACTCATGCCTTTTTGTACCTTATCCCCGAGGACTGGCACGACGTATCCATGCGAAATACGTTCTTTACTCAGCACTTGAAAATTTCCAACAAAGATCGAGAGGAGTAATGCTTTGTTGTTTTTTTTAGCCACATGCTTGCAAGTGGGAGTAGAGAGCTTTGGGAAGCTTCTATTAAGGAGGAAGGTCGTTCGCTGGGGCGGTCTTATTCGTCTTAGTTCCTGGCTAGAGAAAAAAATCGGTCTGTTCGATGTTCCCTTATGCCAATCCTTTCCCAGCTGTAGTACATGATTATTGTTGTTGTAGCCTCGTCGGTGGAGGTAGAGATTCTGGTCAAGCTCACGCAGCAATCTTGTTGGGGTTCATAGGACCGATCGCCGTAGGAACCCTATGGCATTTGGTTATTTAAAGGCGCCAATAACTGGCCTCGTAATCATGATGAACACGACACAGATCGGAGCTCAGAGTTCTAACCTGTGTGATGCTCACAGTCATCCCGTTCTGGGAAGAGTGTCTTCTCTGAAGCCTATCCAATTGGCTTTCTTTTGTTGATAAAAGTCCGGCGGGTAATTCTTTTTATTAATGAACGCTGTTTAGACCAATTGGCATTACGAACTATCAATAGGTACTGCTCTTGCAACTACTTTAAAAGTTGTCATAATTTTTGGGACTGGGTGGATTGTGTACACACGGGCAAACATCTGTTAAAAATGCATTTCCTGCATACGCAGGAATGCCGTTCAGAAATCATTCAACCGCTAATGTAAGGCCTTTTTAAAATTTTGACATTTGTTGCATTCAGTGTGTTGTACGCTGAGGCGGCAGACCTTGCCCAATGAAGGAATCCATCGGGTCAATCCGGTACGTATAACCGGCTGCCAAGGGATACCAGTAATATGGGGCTGTGGTTACATTGACAGGGAATGGATACAATGGCATAATCGAATACCTTGAAAAGGTCGTCAAATGTGACTTGAAGTTTTTGGTTGTTGGTGGTTGTAATTCTATTCCCGGGTGGTTCGCCCCACCAAAAATTGTGCCCCAATTGGACATCTACACCGAACAGGACAATATGGGACTCGCACAAAAGATATTTTAGGGTAAAATCAAAATTTGTTATGTTATTTTATTTTTATTCCATACCCAATTTGCCTTGGTTAGGGCGTTCAACATTTCCAAGGCCCCATAGGTCCTTCACAGATCCAAATTTTAGACATTTTTTTTTGCATATTTGTAATCTACTCGTTAAAACCTTTCGTTTGCTTTTCATATTTGCTGTGTTTTGTTTTAGTACTGGATAGACAAGCCGTGGAGGACAAGAATAAAACGCAAAAAAAGTTTCCAGTGCAAGTCAATTGGTTTGCCGTGAGGTGGTAACACCATTTGTCAACTTGTTAAAACAATACGAGGAAAAAATATTATAATTGTTGTTAATGTTGTTGTCAAAATCACTTTAGGGAACAACACCGATTACGCTGAAATTTGGTATGTAGATGTGGGATGACTCCAAAAGAACGAATCTGAAGAGCGTTTGAGACCCCTTAGAGTCCGAGTAGATTACAAATATGCCGAAAATGTCTAAAAATTTTAACGGAGAAGGTCCCAAAGGTTCATGAAATAATGAACCCCCTAACCTAGGCAATATGGGTTTGAAATGAAAATAAAATTAAAATTGTTTATTTTATGGGATCCCGATGTACTTCGCTACACCCATAAGTGCTCGCAGCACCCTTTTGGCATGGTTCAAATTTGAAAATAATTTATTTTCGTATTTAATTTCCAAATACCTTTCATTAAATTCCCATATTGGACCTTTTGGGGCATAATTTTTGGTTTAAGCAAACACTCTGGTCCCAAATTTTTGTATAAGTTATGTATTATACTCTCAAATATCTTTCGTTTGAGTCCAATATTGTTCTGTTCGGTGTGATGTCCATTTTTTTTTTGATTCATTGTTATTTATTCATCTATCCGACCCATTGACATACAGATTAAGTGTGAGGCAGCCACTGAGGCTATGGGACTTAAGGCGATGGGACAATGGGTTGAGGATAGGAGCAGCTCATACCATCGCGATATAATCGAGGCGACGATTTAACCTGGAAGGAAGGGAAGAGGTTTCCGATCGGTTACCTGAGATGAACATTGAAGTCGAGTGCGAGGTACTGCTGCCATCGGCACAGTCTTGGATTGACGGAACCCTAGTATTGCCATCTGGAAGATCATGTTACACTGATGGATCAAAGCTAGAGGGGGTCTACATTGAGAACTGACTGCCTGACCATAATACGGTCCTGCAGGCGGAGATCCGGGCGATCACGGAATGCGTGAGGTAGTGTGGTGCTAACGCGAGGACGTCGAGTGTGAACATCTTTACCGAGAGTAAAATTGTCATAAGGGCAATTACAACCAGAACGGTTAGGTCACGAACAGTCTTGCAGTGTAAGAAGGAGATTAACGCCTTCTCCGAGGATGGAAAAATCCGCATCGTTTGGGTGCCGGGCCATAACGGAGTAAGGGGAAATGAAAGGGCAGACGATTTGGCGGTGAAGGCCAGAGGACTGCCGTCAATAAACTTGGTTAAACCGAAGTCTTTCGGGTCGACGCAGTCCGAGTTAAGGGAGTGGGCGACGAATGCGCATGCAACATTGTGGAAAAGCGAAACGGTCGGTAGGACGGCGAAAATCCTATGGGGGATGCAGATCGTGAGAAGATGAGGCTATTACTGAAAGGAAGCAAAAAGGAGGTCAGGTATCATAACGGGACACATAGGACTACGTGCTCACTTATGTAAAGTCCGTGCGGCAAGTGATAGCATGTGTAGGGCATGCGGGGATGATGATGAGACGTTGGAGCATTTCCTTTGTCATTGCCCGGCTTTCGCGTACAACAGATACCGGTACTTAGGTGGAGACACAATATCAGACATGAACCAACTTAGGGGAGTGGTATTGAAAACAATTAAGGATTTTGTAAGTAGCATGGAATTCCTAACTTAATATTTTCTTTTTAGAGGTTCTTTATAGGGCCGATTACTGGCTTAGGTGTATGTCCATAGTGGCGTGGGGCGGATTAATATCTGCATCCTATTTTCAACCCAACCTATTTATTTATCTCCATATTCACAAAACTTAATGCATTAAAGCTGCATAAAGTTTTGTGAATACGGGCAGCAGCCCTTGCCGATGAAGACCTCCATCGGGTCAATCCGGTACGTACAACTGGCTGCCATGGGCATATGGGTATTAGTATGTTGTAATTGTACTTTATTACTTCTATATTAAAAATGTCAACATATTTCCAATTTCTTTAAAAAGGGCATAATTTTGTAGTGGGCGTACCACCTGGGAATATATATAGTTTCGTGTTTTGCTCTCAAGTACATTTCGTTTGAATCCAATACTGTCCCGACCGGCCTACATGTCCGTTTAGGGGTGTTTTTGGGTTGGGGCGAACCACATGGGAATAGACTCCAAATTTTTATATAAGTTTCGTTATATACTTCCAATTAGTTTCGTTTTTTAGGGTCAATTTGTTATATCTAGTTCGTACTCTACGCTTTAATACCTTTCATTTGATACCCATATTGACCCAATCGGTAAACATGTTCATTAGGTGGGTTATGGGGTAGGGCGTTCCCCACGGTTAATTGAACCCAAAGTTTTTTACCATAAGGGCGCATAAAAAATTTCTCGTTTTTTGAAAATTGTGGGAGTGGCTCCGCCCCCCTCTCGGATATCACAAAATGAAGTACACTATTTTTACCAGGGGTCTAAACTCTACCATCGGCCTCTATCCCAAAAAAACGGATTTCAGATTTGTTTCAGCAAAATCTGAGATGTGCTGTAAAAAGCGCATTTTTGCAACCATACTTAAAAAAATTCTTTAATTCTTTAACGTTGACAACTCGTACTATACACCGAGGCAACAATACAATTACGTATGTTTGTATATATATATTAAATATTTTTCGTATTTTGTTTATTTTCAGGAATGTGAGGAGATGCTAAGTCTTCTTCGTGTGGTTGAACTACAAAAGATACTATCATATTTGAATATTTCCTTTGCGGGACGAAAAGTAGATTACCAAAGAAGTATAATAGCTTTGCTGCGCACCAAGTTCGATTTAGTAGCTCCAAAAATTCGCGAAGTCTATACACAATCTATGTAAGTATAATTTTTATATGTATATTTTTCTAAGAAAGACTTACTTTATTTTTATTTGAATTTCCAGAGTTGAACAGCAGTCCAATCAGTTTGGCCCTCCAGACCCTAAAAGAATGCATACACCAATGCACATGCAAACACATGCAGGTATGATTGCTGCAGCTTCCGGCGCTCCTGTGGGCGGTGCACAACAAATATTAAATCCAGCAAACGTAGCTGGTATGCAACCTGGTGTCCCACAGGGCAACAATGTGGTGCCATTTATGCACGCCATACCCACACAGATGCCTATACACCCGGATGTACGTTTAAAAAAGCTTGCATTTTATGATGTTCTGGGCACTTTGATTAAACCATCCTCGCTGGTACCACGCAATGCCCAACGCATACAAGAAGTTCCATTTTATTTCACACTGACGCCAACACAAGCTACAGATATCGCATCGAATCGTGACATACGCAACAGCTCGAAAATCGAACACGCCATACAAGTGCAATTGAGATTTTGTTTGCTAGAAACATCCTGTGATCAAGAGGACTGTTTTCCACCGAGTGTTAGTGTTAAGGTCAATAACAAACTGTGTCAACTGCCGGTAAGTAGGGAGAGTAGACTTCAAAATGGATCCCTAATATGAAAATGGTGATGTTATTGCAGAATGTCATTCCAACTAATCGTCCAAATGTGGAACCTAAGCGACCACCCAGGCCAGTTAATGTTACATCAAATGTTAAACTTTCACCCACAGTCACCAATACGATAACGGTACAGTGGTGTCCCGACTACACACGAGGCTACTGCATTGCTGTATATTTAGTTAAAAAGTTGACTTCGGCCCAGTTGTTGCAAAGAATGAAACAGAAAGGCGTTAAACCTGCGGATTATACCAGAGGTTTAAGTAAGTTTCACAACGAAGACGATTCTGTAAATTTTACCATTTTAATTAATTTATGACCTTTTTGATCGATTCATTCAGTCAAAGAGAAACTGACTGAAGATGCTGATTGTGAAATTGCCACCACAATGCTGAAGGTCTCTTTGAATTGTCCTTTGGGTAAAATGAAGATGTCCATACCATGTCGTGCTTCAACATGCTCACATTTGCAATGTTTCGATGCAAGTCTCTACCTGCAAATGAATGAACGCAAACCCACATGGAATTGTCCAGTGTGCGATAAACCTGCTGTTTATGATAATCTTGTTATTGATGGGTAATTAGATGCCTGCCTGCCTCTTGTACGTAATTTGCACTTATGTTCATTAATGTTTCAGCTACTTCCAAGAAGTGTTGGCGTCAAATCTCCTTAAACCAGACGATACTGAAATACAACTACACAAAGATGGTTCGTGGAGTACTCATAGTCTACGAAATGAAGGACAAGTCTTGGACACCCCGACTAAACCCGTGGAAAAAGTTGAAGTTATTTCGGATGATATAGGTAACTATTCAAAAAAAAAATGTAAATTGAAAATACAGTTCCATGTTAACGGTTTTGCGATTTTCAACGTTGTTTTGGCTGTTGTTGTACCTTAAGGTCTTGATGTATCTCTCTCTCTCCCTTGAAGATACTACCAATTTACAATTAGATGAGGTTGGGGATACTTTCATTACATTGGGCGAGTATCACTTTATTCGGAGGCAATAAGGTCCGTAATGCTTGCTCTGTTGTGGTCGATCTTCCATCAGTTAGACGAAAGTTTGTTGATTCACAAGTACTAGTTAAGTCAGTAAGAGTTCGATAGAACTATTCCGAGAAAAATATTATTCCGTTTTTCAGCAACATATTTTTATATAGAGATAGCAATGCTTGTCAAGCTCCTATAAGTGAGCGGAAACGTGATGGCATTTGGTTATTTAAAGTCGCCAATAATCCAACTTATCATATGGAGTGCCATAGGCACTCAGTAATTAGACAAGAACCAGTGTCGCCGGCGTGTCTCTGAGACTCTCCACTTGATACCGAATATTATGCGAAGGTAACGATCATCGTCAAACTCTAGGTGAGCAAGCTTCTTGTGGTCCATAGAACCGATCGCCGCCAATAGTTCGCCTTGTCATATCGTGTATAATAGTATCGATATTCAATAATATCGGGCATTGATACAGTATGTGCTTTGCCTCTTTTAATATCGATTAAAAATCGTTTAAAATTGAGAATTTAGCTGTACTTGGTAGTATCTGAGTTAAGGGCGAGGGCGACGATCGCATATGCCTTGCGGCATTGTGGATATATGAAAAGGTCGGTAGGACGGCGAAAATCCTATTGCGTTATCCAAAAAAGGTGAAGAAGAGTCTATTACTGAACGAGAGTAAGAAGTAGAGCAGTATAATTTTCGGTATTATTACAGAAAAAATTCAATGGTTCTGATCCCCTTTTAATGCTGGCGACATTTGTGAGGTACCATACCACTGCGTCACGCCGTCCGGACTCGGGCATAAAAACGAGTTCCCTTATAATTGAGCTTAGATTTGAATCGGTCAGAAGTTTTCCTTTGTCCTTAATGGAATTACGGGACAAAAGCAATACGACATATTCTGCGGTGCGGAAAATGATAGCATGTAGGGAAGATGCTGAGACGTTGAAACATGTTATTGCCTGGATATCGCGGCTACACAGGACGTAGAACAATTAAGGATTTTGTAAGAAGCACAAAATTCCTGACTTGAACTTCTTCGAGGTTACTTTTTAGCATATAGATAATCTTAAAGCGTTCACAGCGCCCAAATCTTGGGCATTTGTCGTCCCTTGAGCTTATTTGAAATAATTAGCTTACGTGTCTTCGAATTCGTAAGGTAGCTCCTCTACAATTCCCCGGCATATCTCCTATGACACGAAATGCAAAACTTATGAATTTCATTGAGAGATGTGCGACATCTTATTGAGAGATCTATGCTAGTCAAGAGCACCACTTATTTTATTGCTTGGTACAAACTATGTTGTTGTAGCCACATCATTCACGAATCACGTGACAATTCATGCGTGACAACAACTCACGACACACATCTATCGTCCAGTCACGCTTGATCTAGAGGTTCTCCCTTGCACAGCGGAAACTCTCGCTCTATATCATGAAGAACCACCTTGAGGCTTCTGGGCGGTGGATATCTGTTATTGTTGTTGTTGTAGCCACATTTTCATGTGGAGGTGGCGATCCTCCTTTAGGTGAGCAAGATTGTTCCGGTCCAAACAACCGATCGACGCGAGAACTGGGTGGTCATGGGTTATTTGAAGGCTGCATTATATCGAACATCATAGGCACTGAGCAAAAGCCGGTGCCACCCGATCTTTCACTGAGAATCTCCTCTCGATACTGCTGATTGAAGCTCTGTGTGGTGTTCATTGTTAGCACGAGAATCTTAGCTGCAAGCTACTGGGTTGATATGACAGGGCGAGTTATTGGCGCATTTAAATAAACAATGGCCACCTTGTTCTAATGGCGATCGATCCTTTAGACCGGAACGATCTTGCTCACACACAGGAGCTTTACGAGGGTCGCCACCTCCCCGTGAAAATGTGGCCACAACAACAACAACAACCTTTTATTGCCAGAGATACTAGAGCTCCAATCGACTCTACTAGCTATAACGGTATAGTACTTTTTATCAAATAGCTGCTCAGACAATCCATACTACCTGCAATATCTTGTATTGTATCAAGAATAATTTATTGCCCGTAACTGCTGCGTGAGCAAAAATAAAGCTCCCTTATTCTCATAACGATTTGTCCAGCAACAATGTCCTGAGGCATTATCTGCAGCATTAAATGCAATGCATTCTATAATGGTCCTCGATGCGACTTTGATGCACAATTAAGCTATCATTTGGATCCGGTGTATTGTGTATTGAACGGTAGCTGGCTTTTGGACCGCCGTCTTTCAGACCACAGCACCATATAGCTTTAAAGGTAGACGTAGAGCTTTCTTAATTATTACTCTATGAGTGCAGGGGAATTTCCCTAACTGCGAAATTCCACGTTCTCATCATCATACGCGGCGACAACGCCAACACACTTAATGTCTACCGTATTTTACTGAGTTGACTTTAATAAGCCGCAAATAATTGACGTTGTACGATATAGCAAGTTATAAATTCAATATAATTACTTCTAATATACAATAACAATTAATTAATAATTTTATTAATTCAATGAATTCTTTTGTAGAATTAATCACCACAGAGGATGTTAAACCAGTGAAGGCGGCTCCTGCTTCTGTCACAATAACTGCAACTGAGCAACCTTCTTCAACTACAAATAGTGAGACCGTAAGTTTATAGTTACCAACATTTGTGGGAAATTCTTAACGACACCGTCTATATACACGTTTTAGGTTGATCTAACCCTTAGTGACTCAGACGATGATTTACCATTGGCCAAGCGTCGCCCGATTGCCAAGCAAAATGCACAACAACCAGGTGCAACGTCGACGATGAATGGTAATGGCGGTGGTAATCAAAGAGGCATATATATGCCACCAAAAAATGGTACGTTGGACTCATTTTCGTACTAAATAAATTCACAACATAAAAAACTACCTAAAACAGTAAACAAATTATCTTGTAAGAGAGAAAAGTTAAGGAACAAAAGATATACAACACACATTCTATGTCTCGTATTGACAAAAAAAAAAGAAAAACAACATACGATGGACTATGTTACACATATACACACACAACAAACTTATATCTAAAAACGACACTTTTATTAAAAACATAATTTAGTCTTATCCTTCATTCTCGGTCTAGGAATGTATTTTTACACATACTTTGATTTGCTGTTTTCCTAATTTAGCTCTTGAACAAATCTAGTTTTATATCCTCTATGTAGTTTTAATTTACTTTTACTGTTTCATAGGCTTATTTTCTGATCAATTGTACAAATGTTTTGAATTCTTTTTGTTTTTCTTTTTCCAAATGTTTTGGGTATGCATTTGCGCCGCACAACGCAAGCGACAAACGATTTTTTTTCTTGACTTCTGGTTGTTTTTGGGCCTGGCGGGCCTCAATTTGGTTAATACAAATTGTAACTTGGAAAGTTTTTCTAATGCCTATATAGATTTTTAATCCCTTGGATAAATCAGTAATCTGTTGGTGCAACTTTTATAGGTTTTGAGGTGCAAACTGCTACCACAACAACAGGCTTTTATTTGTTAGAAGCCCCTAACCCATTCAAAAGACACGTTAAATAATGCAGAATCACCCCGTTAACTATGTACATCATGAATTGCGTTATCCCACTGTAAATATAAGGTATTAAGGATTTCCACTTATAAATCGCTTTGTTTTTGCTAATTGATTTTTCCAAATCATTTCTGCAAGTCAACATAACGTTTGTGGGATTCTGAACTTTCCTCACAATAAATTTGCCTAAGTCACTATGGCATTATGTAAATTGAATTAAGTTACTTCCATAAACTTATGGATTGGGCAGGTTAGGTTAAATTGAAAAGACGGTGCGGATTATAATCCGCCCATGTCATTATGAATATACACAGAGGCCAGTTTCCCCGAAGAGTTCTATATCAGGAATCGAGTAATGTTCGCCAAATCCTTAATCATTTTCCATTCTATGACCATAAGTTGCTTCAAGTCTGTATCCGCAACCAACTGCCACAGTTTGTTAGCTTCGAAAGCAAGCCATTGACATAGGAAATGTTCCAACGTCTCATCATTTTTCCTGCATGCCAGTTTTGCATTCGATCCTTGTCGAGTTTCCATAGGTGGGCAATTGTGTGTCGGTCCATGGGACCGATAGTCGCGGAAACATGATGGTCGTTGGTTATTTTATAGCGCCACTTCGAGTATCATAGGCCACTTCGAGTATCATAGGCCACTTCGAGTATCATTTAAGCAATAGCAGGTCCCCTGACTGGGACTTCCATTTGATACCGCTGATTATTCGCGACTGTAGTTGCAGCTTCGCTGTATAAATGAGCGTAGTATGGAACTACGCACAACCTGTGGACGTGTCCGGTAGCTCTCAGCTGAGCTTCTCATGAGAACGAAAATACTACACTGATCGTAGATCAAAGTTCCAATCTGTGTGTTAGTCCTTGCCGTAATATCTTTTGACGCACCTATTCTGCATAAGTGCGCCCGTAGTCCTATGTGACCCATTATGATACCGAAAGCCATACGTGGCTTACGTTGGTGTAATTCCACATCGATCGTAAGTCAAAGTTCCAACCTGTGTTTACTCATAGTTAGTCCTTGCCGTGATATCTTTTGACGCACCTACTCTGCATAAGTGCGCCGCCTGTAGTCCTATGTGACCCGTTATGATACCGAAAGTCATACGTGGCTTGAACATGGTTGGTGTAATTGCACGCAAACAAAATTAGGAAGGGAATTTACTACATTCTACTCGTTTTAAAATTTGCTGAGCTACTTTTTGACTGTTCGGTTCGTTATGTCAAATAGTTGGAAGCAAAGTATATTATATATTACCTTTAGCTAACATTACCTAGTTTTGTAAATCCCAAACCAAAGAATTTGTTAAGGACGGTACGCAGCTCTAGCGAAATTTTCACTAGCAAACATATGGTGACAAATACTATACATTCGTTTGATTAATCTATTTGTTGTATTTATTATATATAAAGCGTTATGTGCAAAAAAATACATTACATAGTGCAAAAAAAGTTATCAAGGCATTAGTTTTTCTCCAATGAAGCTGTATTACAAAGCAAACCGAAAACTTCGCTTCAATGTAGGGGCAAACCGTTTCTTAATGGAGTGTTCATGGGCAAATTTGCATATACCAGGGGTGTTTTATTTAGCCAATAAGCTGATTTTCGCGCTTAGTTTGTATGGGGAGAAATGCTATCCCCGATTAGTTAAACGGCTAATTTTATCGCCGTTTATTAAAACATAAGGTTTCATCATTCCAATTTGAATGACAAAACTAAAAGAGGAAGAACGCAACATATTTATTCAACGATTAAACGTTCTGGAATGGCAATTTGCTTAGGACTTTAATAAAATATTAGTTTTAAACTCCGGAAAACATTAAAAATTAAAATTACTTATTTTTGTTTGTTTTGTTGATATTTGATTTTTTCGGATGTGTGGCAGTGCTGCCAACATTAAAGTACAAAGCGTTTGGTGGGAAGAGCGTTTAATTTATCCATAATCCATAGCAAATCCGTTAAATGGTAAATAAAACAACCCAAGCAATGTACTTCCGATTGAAACGATAATTTCGCTAGAACTGAGTACCGGCCTTAATTTAACTCGTATCGCCCTGGTGTTGCCATATGGCAACGCAAAATTTTGATGAGTTTTTACAGTTTTTTGGCTATAAAACTGCAACGGTTGAAAGGTGAGAAGTCCGTCTTTCAAACAGGTGGTCCGAATTGATTATGTTCGATAAATTAATAA
Source organism: Stomoxys calcitrans (assembly GCF_963082655.1). NCBI lineage: Eukaryota > Metazoa > Arthropoda > Insecta > Diptera > Muscidae > Stomoxys > Stomoxys calcitrans. The sequence continues at coordinate 86,603,822 of NC_081556.1, read as the reverse complement.
TGAAAAATAGTTAAATTAGAAATTTGTCAACAAGTTTCAAACAAATCCAAATGTCATGACAGTCCTTCATCGGCAAGGGCTGCGGTCTTAGCGTACAACACACTGCTACAACAACAACAAAAATACAATACGTTTATAGAGGACATCAAAAAAAAAAATATTTCTCTATATGCTATACTAAAAAAGATATTAAAGCATAGGGGGCCGTTTTTTTTTTTTTTTTTTTTTGAAAAAACAAAATTTTGTTTTTTTTTCTGACTTTAATTTTATTCAGGGCGTATTCTCGCAAGAACTGTAAATATCAGATTTCTTTATAAAAATTTCTTGTTTTTTCCAAAAACTAACGCCTTTGTACAAAATCTCCAAAATGTTTGCAACATTTCGCGACCTTACTTTTGAACGAGCAATTGAATCATTCGTCATTCTTAGCCTTGGATTGATAATTCATCTGTATCGTATTAGTTTTATTGCATTGGCTTATTCGAAATCGCCTATGCTTGTCCCTAATTCCGCTTCAAGCCTTTTTGTTTTCTCCATATTATGTGTACTCTCAAAAATGCGACCGCTGTGGCCACGAAAGTTGCAAAGACCTCAACGGCTTTTGGTTTTTATTGCTGAACTGGCCCTAATTTTGTATGCCACTGATGTTGGCGTACGTCACATATGGTTACCCGGATTAAAGTTGCTTAACTTCTTCTGTCATTTTTCGTCTCAATACATTCTTGTGGCAAATCAAAATTTTTTGGATATTCACGCTTCGAAACTCTCGAAATGGATTCGTTATGATGGTTTCTTTTTGGCTCGCTTTTTATTGGCTGCATTACCATTTATTAGCATGTGGTTCGTCACTGGTGTTGCCGGACTAATCAAAAACATTCTGCGTTCCGTATTTGAATTTGTAGTTCATACATCGCCAGACATCATGCCGAGTGATGTAAATCAGTTGGCCAATGTTCCGCTAGATGATCCAATGACAAGACCGCAGGCAATTAGAAATGAGAAGCTTAATAGAAAGTTGGAACATAACGAAAATACAGTTTACATAGACCATGACCACAGTGAATATAGCTGTTAATTTTATTTTTGATGTTATTAACAATGATATGAAAAAGCCCAACCAAATGAATAAAAATTATTTACATTTCCAGTTTAAAAAAATGGATATATTTGATAGCGACTGAAGTTAATTTTTGTAATGAAAACTTTATGAATTAAAAATATATGTATTTAAAAAATTGGAAACTAACAAAAAATTATACTGTTGTTTTATTTTTCTAAACAAATTTATGGAGGGATAGCATTTTTAGCCCCAATGAAGCCAAAACCGCATACTTAATTGACTAAATAAATAAAAGCAATTAGCCTTTTTCAACATTTTTAAGGTGTAGTGTATATTCCTCCGTTCACTTTTCTGTAAATGGACATTGTTTTGTATCAATTTATGTTTCAGTTAATACTAAATACATATATTATGAATTTAATTCAAGTTTCATTACATTAATTACTTTTTTAATAGCGTCAATTAAGTTTGAGTCTGTAAACGAAACAAAAAAGAAGACAGTAGTTTAGATTTCAGCTCACCATTCCATATCTATTTGTTTAACTTCACTTTAAAGCTTCAAGTATTCGTGTAGTCCAACCTTTTTTGCTCGTTTAAGCCTAGTACTGACTTTATTCACTTTATTCAAGAAAATTGTCTATTAATTGATTGCGAAATATGCCGCATTGTATTGGACGACATAACACAAAAAAAATTATACAACGACACAAAAATAGCAACTACATTGAAACAGAGTTTTTGTGAACCAGTTCACGCGCAATTACGCAGCGACGCACAGGGGATAGAAACGAAAAAAAAAAATCTAAAAAAATATGCCATTTGAGAACGGATAGACATATGTCTTTGAAATTTCAAATGGTTAGAGCCAGGGTGGTCTGTCGGAAACTCCGACGTATATGACATACATTTCCGACGTATAATACATACGTCAAAAATCTTCATAAACCTAGCCAAAAAAAAACTTCAAATAACAAGAAATCGTACAATTAGTTTAAACTTTTGTGAATTTATGAAGATGGCAACACTGGTGCATAGGTTAGAACATGCTACTATAACGTCTGACTTCCTATCCCGACGAGAACATCAACACCCTTTTCTTTGCTGTTATTCTCCCTCACAAAAGGCCGAAACAGAATGAGCGCGTTGAGCTTTGGTTTTGAGCGTTGCTATGCAAAAATGCGACTCTGCACTCAAATTCTATAAAAGCAACGCGGAAAAGTTAAAAATTTTCAACTTTGACGCTTGAAACCGAGCATTATTCGATGTTGCCACACTTGAAGTAGTGGTTTTTGGTCGTCAAAGTTAAAAATCATATAATTTTTACGAGTTGCTTTTTTAACATTTGTTTGCAGAGTTACATTTTTCAACGCGATGCTCCTCAGAGCGCTCATTCTGTTAAGGGTTAAATACATACTTGCGGCATTTGTGAATATCTTAAGTTGGTAAACTGCTCCGGAAGGTAGAGCGCTGATTATAAGTAGATTCAAAATAAAAACTTTATCTAATTTATTATTTTGACAAATTTGTATAGATGCTATAGCAACATCGAATGCTATAGCAATGATCGAATCTAAACAAGAAGTGGAGCAATTTCGAGATTTATGACGTTTACTACCTTTTATACGTTTTATACAAGTATATGACGTTTACAACTTTTTGACAGTCGAAAACCTTAAAAACCGACCTACAGACCATTTCTGGTTAGAGCTAAGGTGCTTTTGAGATCATGTGGCCTTAGATGGTCCGGGCGCCATTATTTGGCCCTAAATTTGGTCACCTCGGGATATCGAAAAATTCTTCGGGCTGCCAAATCTTCATTTGTGGTCCGATTTCCAAAATTATTGTTTTGCTGGATAATGCTCAAAAATACCTACAGAAAAGTCCGCATGAGGTATACAATTACCCACTAATTTCGGGGATATTAATTTTTTTTTTAAATATTGGCTGGGATTGGCTTCTTATTTTTCGATCTACGAAGACATTTGTGGTTCGATCTTCATTTTGATGCATGATTTGGATTGGTCCCCTAATTTACAATGACATTGCTACAGTATGCGTCAACATCCCATAAGTTATACAGTTTGGAAGTAAAAAATGTGAAAAAGCGGAACGATTTGCATTTTTGGTCCAAAAAAGTATTTTTATTGATTAGTCTTTATTTTTTTTTTTCACGTAACCAACACACATGGGATGTCCCCTATATATGCAGTGCATTGCGTTGGCAATTAGGAAAGTTAAGGGTTGGAGGGAGGGAAAGAGAGAGTAGTGTTTATTGGTATTATACATTAACGTTTTCTTTGTGTTTTGTGAAGAGGTTGTGTTTTTAGAGAAGTTTAAACGAGATATGCCAACTTAACGGGTGCAATATATACTTTAAATAGGATATTTTCTATTAAAAAATTGGGGGAAAAATGCAAAGCCCAAATCTCCCCTTTGGGTTATGCTTTCTTTTTCAATTCATATCTCCCCAAAACACACACAAAAAATGATTTGCACCAAATAATATTTTTAGCCTTCACAGCCAATTTTGAAATCATCTTTGTCCGAAATGTGTATTTTGGGGATTTTGTCAAAAATTCGGGCAATATATATTTTTGAGTTTTTAAATACACTTTTATTTGCAAAATTCTGATAGATTCATTAAGATATCTCTATTTATATATTTTTTTTTCGATTCTGTCCCACTGTGCGAAGTATCACTTCTATTTTGCAGTACCACTTCTACGGAATGTGTTCACATTTTTCTTGTCACCATTTTTTAATGCGTTTTGACAGTTGTCCGATCGAAATGTCGAAGTCAGTACCAGGCTTTAGCTTGAAAAGAGGGTGCCAATTCTAATCCGCCGCATGCCACTATTAACATACACCTAAAGATGAAGTTACTTACTATGTGCGCGCATTAATAAGGCATTACCAATGCAACTCTGCAAACAAATCCAACAAAAGCGAAGTGCAAAATTTAAAAAAAAATTAACACACAATGTCTCGAGTTCAATCGTCAAAGTTGAAAATTCTTTAACTTTTGCACGTCGCTTTTGTGGGATTTGTTTGCAGAGTTCCATTTTTAATGCATGCTTATAGTATGTTACTCCGCCTTAAGCCTGTAATCGCTTCGTTGTGCGCTCGTTTCTTTTAATGTTACTTGCTTTTTTTTACAAACAAACCCAGAAATATCCTTCGTTCACCATTTTTCTTCGCATTTTTGCACCTTTCGTTTTTATAACATCTACCATCGGGGGATACGCCAACAGTTTAAGTTCAATGATAAGGGGTCTTCTTTTTATAGCCGAGTCCAAACGGCGTGCCGCAGTGCGACACCTTTTTGGGGAGAAGTTTTTACATGGGGCCATACCATTTTTTCAAGTGGCATAGTAGCTCACAAATGTCGCCAGCATTTGGAGAGGATGGGTTAGGTTTAAGTGGCAGTCTGCCATCAGACTCACTTAGACGTTTTCGTCCATTGTGATACCACAGGAACAGAAGAAGGAAAATTCGTCCTTGTTCCTACCGTTGAACCATCCACATCGCTTTAAAAAGCCCTTGCGAATGTTCTGGTTAGAGCTGATCAGACAGGTTCTCAAAGAAATGAGAACCTAAAGTGGAACTCTTTTTTTACTGCTATTGCGGGACACACACAGAAGGTGTTCTATAGTCTCCTCTTTCTCGATGTCCCTACAGCTTCTGCAAAAGTCGTTGCTGGCAACCTTCAGTCTATCAGCATGTTTTCCGATTAGACAGTGATCTGTTATCTCTTCTCTTCAAGTCTAGATGAGGCCACATAGTTTTGGGATGCTCACTGCCCCTTCTTTGTGACCATATATCATTCGTTGCCCTTCGGGCCTGGTCCTGAAAACCTAGCTAGAGGAATACCCACAGATTCCCGTGCCCCTGGAGTATGTAAGGTAGTTCCTAGTCTCATAAGCTCGTCCGCTTTAGTTATCTTAGTTGTATGAAAAGATATTTATGCCAATCGTCGTGATGAAACTATATGTTAGCCATTCCACCACTTCCTTAATTGCAAGGATCTCTGCTTGATACACACTGTAGTGGTTGGGTAACCTCTTCGATATGACCAGCTCTAGATCTTTAGAGTACACGCCAGAGCCCACCTGGTCGTTTACTTTGGAACCATCCGTATAGAAGTCTATATAACTTCTGTTACCAGGGATATCGTAGTTCCAATCGGTTCTATCAGCAATAGTGGTACAGTAATTTTTATCAAAAAGCGGCTCAGGGTGTAATCCACACTGCTTGGAACATCGGATATTGTATCAAGGATAACACAGTGTCCGTAGCCGCCACATGACCAATGAGAAAGCTCCCTTAACCTCACGGCAGCCACAATATCCAGAGGCAAAAGATCTAGCATAAAATTCAGTGCATCAGATGGTATCGTCCTTAGTGCGGCTGTGATGCACAAACAAGCCATTCTTTGGATCCGGTTAAGTATTTAGCAGTAGGTGGATTTTTAAAGCGCCGTCCACTAGACCACAACACCATATAGCATAAAAGGTCTGACAACTGCAGTATATACCCAATGCATAACACGCGTTCTAAATCCCCAACTTTTGCCAATGGCTCTCTTGCAGTTGTATAGGGCAAGAGTTGTCTTTTCCAAAATGTTGGATTTGAAGTTCAATTTCCTGAGAGAGGATAACCACCGCTGAAAAAATTCTTCATATGTTTTCGCCAGGATTCGAACCACGGCGTCCATAATCGGACTTGCTAACCTCGGCACTACGGTGGCCTCCCGTTTTATTATAATTGATAGTTGCCATGGTTCAGTCCAGTAACTTTGTTTCAAATCGTCCATGGCTCCTATATTAAAGCAATATGGATCTTGCCATTGCTGACTATATTCATCGGAACGTGTGTTGCCATCCCACTCCAGTGGAGGGGTATCTAGATGACCTCAATCATTAGTCCCCCAGTCAACGGGCTTCTTGTGTCGTTTTCAGCTCTCCCGTTGTTAGACTGTAGTGTCGAACCTTGTCTTTTCAATCTCGAAAAAGAGAGCCTTAATCACGTAGAACGCCATGTCTTTAGTGTAGCCAAACTTGTCATGGAGACGTGGTCCACAAAAAGAGTTGTTTCGTTTATCTCCTTCCCGTGGAAGAACTCTCATTTCTTTACGAGTTGGGAAATTTATCCGAATTGTTTTTCACCATAAGGTATGATTTTTTTTCACTTTATTCGCGTGGTGTTAGTAAATTGTCTATAAGGGTAAGCAGACAAGAGAAGTCAAGTTCATATACGAATGTTCGAAATGTTAATAATATTTGCATCAACCTGAGAAAGTTGAGTTGAGTTTCTTCATGGAAAATGTTTAAACATTTAATATGCGTCAAATTGAGTTATCTTTAAAGAAGTCACTAAGTTTGTACTGACAAAACCTGGTATTTGCCTTAGGGGAAATCAACATATCATATTCGGTTGTGTTCTTGAATTCACTTTCCCTTTCGCCTCTTGAAAAATTATTACACGAATGAAGTGTCCAAAAATAATAAATGTCTATCATAAGATTTCGTAACTAAAAAAAGTAAAAGTGAAACCCAGAACACACCTGATAGAAAATGTACTAATTATTTGTGTCTTATTGGTCGATTAAGGATAGCAACTACCGTTCAGTTGTGCTGAGTCTTCTGACAACGCAACCAAAATAAAAATGTATGTTATGTAGGGCAACTTTTGCCAATTGATGCATGCCGATAAGTGTTTTAGCAGTCCATCAGCGAGAAAAAACGGCTAAAAGTTGTGAAATATGAGCATTCAATTTTTAATTTAAAATACTGTTGAACAACAACAAAAATGATACTTCGAACATTAAGAAATAAAAAAAATAGTTCTACAGTTTGCTTCCTTTTCAATGATTTTCTATAACTGCTCCAAATCCAACATTTCTTCATAAAAACCAAAAAGCTCGCCAACTGGATTTTGTATGCAAGTTAAGTTCCAATATGCAATTTACAATGCCGTCTAGTTTAATGGCCCACAACCTATGATGTAAAGGTTTATTTTATTTGGCACAAGTTTAATTTTTAACTTTGCTTCATAAACTTTTCACGCTCATAGAGCAACTACAAAAATATGGTTGCCCAAAACTCCAATTTTTAGCAACTGGCATTGGCAACTTCAATAACGAAAGTTGCCATCCATAATCGACCCGTAAATGTCAACATTCAATGGTTTCAAAATTGAAGAAAGAAAAGACATGCATTCATAACGTAGTAAATATTTTTATGTTTATAAATTATACGAATATTTGTACAGTAACTTTTTCTTTCCTTCATTTAGTTGCAACATCACGCAAAGAATTTATGTCAATTTCCGCCAATACTGCTGCTACCACTTCAGCAAATACCACTGACCAATTGCATGCTTTACGTATTACTGTTGAGAAACGAGGACGTAAAGATAATGACGATGATCCCCTTATTCGTTATGGTACAATATTGAATCGTATTGAGGTTATGATCAATAATAAGACCAATAATCTCAACAACAACTGTTCGAATTCGAAAAATCTTAATGGCAACATACAAGTTAACGAAATAACCATTAGTCGTGTTCCAAAAAAATCATAGATCAAATGAATTGTATTGCGTTGTTCTCGCCCCCTCCTATTTTATTGTTGTACCTTTCATTTAAACATTCAATTTTTTTCTCTATATTTTGTTTAAATCATTGTTTGATGTGATTATTTTTTAATATTTTTTCTAGGATTTTGTAACTGTAACTAAAAATGTTGATGTTTATGTAATAAAAAAAAAAATTAAAGAAAAATTGTTCTTAAAACATTACCAATATTTTATATTTGCTCCAATATTCTCTTTCTCCGTTTTTCATCTCTTTGTAAAATTTTTTGCTGCCCTTTTGTGCCTACGGATTGTTTCCTTTTCCTTGTATTATAAATATTGCTGCCGTAACAATATCGTTTTTAATTTTATAAGAAGGTGGCGATTTGACACAGGACCAAATTCTCATGGATTTACGTCAAAACAATAACTCCTCAATGAAAGCAACAACTTCTTCTGCTGCCTCATCGCCGTCCTTGGGTTCAGCGGTTCAACGTTTGGCACACGGTGGTGGCATTGTCACATCATCGACTCAAATTGCTAATAATAATACCTCTTGCGCGGACATTTCAGATATGTAAAATAAACCATTTGCAAACTTACAAACATACATACATATGTGTATATGTATAAATACAGGCCAAAAAGTTTTTATAAAAATGTTTTTCTTTTTTCTGACATTCAAGTGGGGTCTAACGGTTTGATATATTCTCTTATATATTGCATACATGAAGTGTATGTTCAGTTATTAAGTTATTACATTAAAATTGCTCCAGACAATTTTAATGTAATAACTTTTTGTTTTTCTTTCTCGATAGGACCGAAATTGTAATTATTCCTAGATATATGTATTTGCAATTCATGATGTCTTTAAAAAGTCTTAACATGTCGATCTATGCGTTTGTTGTTGTTGTATCATATTTGTGTTAAATTTATGAGTTTTTAGCTTTTGGTAAAATAGTACTTGTTAGTGTAACATGGAATTGTAACAAGTAGCATAATTAGAGTATATTGATCTAACATACTAGCGTAGTGCTTTCCATACACAATTTCCGTAGAGGTCCACTTATGATGGTAAAATAACTGTTCCTAAAGAATCAACTAAGAATCACATCCTGATTTGATGTTGCCTCCTGTCTATTTTTTATTCATTTAAAAATCGCATTTGGGGTTTGAGCCCTGAACAAGGAAGGTTTGGTTCAAAATGTAGCTCTTTTATATATCTTACTAGCCGAAACGGGCCCGCTCCGCTGCACCTTCTTTAACTCTCTAATATCTTTTTAGGGTGAGGACACTTCGCCCTGAACACGAATATCGCATTCGTGTCATTATAGCCAATGACGCTGAACGCGTTCGAATCCTGGCGAGAACATCGGGCAAGTGGTGTTTATCCCATCCTAATGTTGGCGACATTTGCGATGTACAATGCCATGCATGGTCATTTATTTTCCCCAAAAAGGTCGCACTGCGGACGCCGTTCGAAATCGGCTATAATAAAAGGTCCCTTATCATTGAGTTTAAACTTGAATCGGAAAGCACTCATTGATGTGTGAGAATTTGCCACTTTTCGGTTCCTGGTGGTAATGTTCTTCCTTAGGGTAATGTTCTCATTAGGGGAGGGACGGCACCTCAGACATTTCGACTCAAATATGGATATCAAATTCGTGCTGCACTTCCAAATTCCTTTAATTTGAGCCCCATATTGCCATGGCCGGTAAATACGAATCGTTTTAGGTTTAAGTGGCAGTCTGCCATCAGACTCACTTAGACGTTTTCGTCCATTGTAATACCACAGGAAGAGAAGAAGGAAGGAAATGCCTTCTAGTTCCTGCGTTGAAATATCCAGATCGCTTTAAAAACCCCAACAACTTGCGAATGTTCACATCTGCCTAATCAGACAGGTTCTCAAAGAAATGATAACATAAAGTGGAACTCCACACAGGTGTTCTATAGTCTCTTCTTCTTCGACGTCCTCATAACTTCTGCCAAAGCCGTTACGGGCAACCTTCAGTCTGTCAGCATGTTTTCCGATTAGACAGTGACCTGTCATGACGGACACAATGACTGAGACGTTTGTTCTAACCAATGACAGCAAAGCAGTAGACCTCTAATAAGTCTAGATTATGTTTTTTTATATTTCTTTATGGAATAATGTTCAGTTTGTTTTGCCATTTGTAATATCGACTGAGTTTACCGCCAAGTTATTTTGTAATAAGTGTGCTGCCATCTATACTCATTGGCCCACAACCTGTGATGTTAATGTTACTTTTGCTTTGCACCAGTTTCTTTCTATCTTTGCTTTTAAATAATCAGCTTTTCTCTTTGATGCCTTTCCCCACTAGGTTTGCCTCGATTTTTTCAATTAGCATTACGAAATGTAATGAATTTGTAGTAACTTTAACGATAATGAGGGCCCACTGTAGCTTATAGTTAAGCAAGTCCACCATTAACGTTGAACGCCTCGGTTCAAATCTCGGCAAGAACATAAGAAAATTTTTTCAGCGGTGGATATCCCCTCCAAGTTGTGGCGACACTTGTGTTTACCTTAGGTAATCAGCCATGTAAACTTCTCTACTTAATGGTCTTCTAAGAGTCCGAGAAGCCATATGGACTCGGCAATAAAAAGGAGGTCCCTTATCATTGAGCTACAACTTGTATTGAATATTGCTATGAGAGAAGTATCTCCGCTGTTCCTTAATGGAACGTTCATGGCCGAATTTGCATTTTTTAATGATGATGACACAACCCCAAGCGGAATGTGGAAACAAATGAACAAAACATTACTTCCTCTTCATTTTACTTATAAAAGCCTTATAACAACCAAAAAAAATTCGGCTGTCAAAAAAAATGTCCTGCATGACAACTACCATTGTCAACTTAAGTTAGAAGTTGCCATCCGTAATGCAAAATTGTCAAATGATAATGCAATTTATTAGATAAACAGTAGTATGTAGTTGTATGGGCAGCTGACACGTAGCGCTACCAAGTTCGCACTGGTATATCTTGCAAACTAGAAATGACAGTTATTGGGTTGGCCAAAAAGTAATTGCGGATTTTTTAAAAGAAAGTAAATCCATTTTTAATAAAACTTAGAATGAACTTTAATCAAATATACTTTTTTTACACTTTTTTTAAAGCAAGCTAAAAGTAAGAGCTGATAACTGACAGAAGAAAGAATGCAATTACAGAGTCACAAGCTGTGAAAAAATTTGTCAACGCCGACTATATGAAAAATCCGCAATTACTTTTTGGGCAACCCAATACATGATATTTATTTCATAGAGTTCAAGCGTAGTAGTGTGATTGAGTTATAATTGGCAGGAAAATCACGACCGCCTATTAAAGCCGAACTCAAGCACCTCAAAGTGAACAAAATGGTTGCATATCGCACCATCAATCGTTATAATGATACTGGTAGCGTAGCTAAACGCCATGATGGTGACCCAGAATTGGTCGGCGAGTGAAGGCTCGAATTCAACGAAATCCATGCCGTTGTAACGATCAAATGGCGAAAGATCTGAAAATATGCCGTTTAAGGATATATCTTGAAAAACGAGCTCAAGGTAAAACCTTACAAGTTCCAAAAGGCACACGATCTTAAAAACTAAACCTTACAAGTTCCAAAAGGCACACGATCTTAAACTAAAGCAAAAACAAGTTAGACGTGAGGAAAAAATAAGTTAGAGCGTGCTAAGTTCATCCGGGCCGAATCTTATATAACCTCCACCATGGATCGCATATGTCGAGTTCTTTGCGGGTATCTCGGTTTATAGGCAAACAATGAATAATGAACAAGAACTGTTATGCTATTAGAGCTAAATAAAGTTATAGTCCGATTCGGACCATAAATGAATGAATGCTGAACATTGAAGAATTCATTGTATAATATTTCAGTTCATTCGGATAAAAATTGTGCCTTGTAGGGGCTCAAGAAGCAAAATCGGGAGGTTGGTTTATATGGAAGCCGTATCAAGCCATATTGGGCACGTATGTTGAAGGTCATGGGAGAAGCCGTTGTACAAAATTTCAGCCAAATCGGATAATAATTGCGCCCCCTAGAGGCTCAAGAAGTCAAGATCCCAGATCGGTTTTAATGTCATACTTAGCACAGTTATTTGAAGCCTTAACAAAACACCTCGTGCAAAATTGCATCAAAATCGGATAAGAATTGCGCCCTCTAGAGGCTCAAGAAGTTAAGATCCCAGATCGGTTTATGTGGCAGCTATACCAGTTTATAACCCGATTTGAAACATACTTAGCACAGTTGTTGGAAGTGATACCAAGACATCATGTGCAAAATTACAGCCAAATCGGATAAAAATTGCGCCCCCTAAAAGTTGAAGAAGTTAAGCACAGCTGTTGGATACCAAAACACTTTATGCAAAATTTCAGTCAAGTCGGACGAGAATTGCGCCCTCTAGGGGCTCAAGAAGTCAAGACCCCAGATCGGTTTATTTAAACTATAGTTTTTGGAAGTGATGCCTAAACACCACGTTCAAAATTTCAGTCAAATCGGACGAGAATTGTGGGCTCTAGAGGGTTAAGAAGGCAAGACCCAAGATCGGTTTATATTGCAGCTATATTAGAACATGGACCGATTTGGCCATTTACAATCCCAACCGACCTACACTAATAAAAAGAATTTGTGCAAAATTTCAAGCGTTACTCCTTCGGAAGTTATCGTGCTTTCGACAGACAGACGGACGGACATGGCTAGATCCACTTAAAATGACATGACGATCAAGAATATATATGCTTTATGGGGTCTTAGGCGCATATTTCGAGGTGTTACAAACAGAATGAAAAAATTAGTATGCCCCCATCCTATGGTGGAGGGTATAAAAATTTCCCATTTGAGCAATACGTAAACTCCCAAAATGATCTTTTTACTTAGCCGAGCACACGTACGAGAATTTGAGCCTACCAACGGCCACTCTACAACCGTCATCATCGAGACTGGCGTCAAAGTACAAAAATCGGACGTCGGATTACATACGTGCAGCTTGCAAATTTTGATTTCTGCCCATCTCATGATCGCCTTCACTATTGCTATGAGACGGTTACTGGATTCTGAAATTTAGATTCATTTGAATCTATAAAAAATATTTTCCCGCATACAAAGCGGTCGTTCGTTTGAGTCGGTAACACTTTGTGTCAGCTACTCTGTAGTTCAGCTATTTGATTAAAAGTGTGTTAGTTGCACTCAGTGGTGTGGGGTTTGATAAACATAGCTCAGCCTGACCAAATATTCTTGGAACACGATTCCTTGAAATTTATGCGCATTTCTTAAAATTAAATAAAATGTATATAATCAGTTCCAAAGTTAAATATTAAAAAGATTTTTTTTAATTTAAAGTACATGAGTATATGTTTGATTTCAATTTTCACTCTTTTATATGTAGATAACACTCCTCCACCTATATTCGTTTCAATTATTTAATTATACATTCGCTAGACAACTTTTTTATGATCGTTTATTAATCGAAAATATTTTTATTTTGTTTCAGTTTATTGAAGTTAGCATGGTTACTCTTATTTTCCTACAATATATTAAATTCGAATAGAGACTACACATACATAACAACCACCAAAATCTATGGAAATCTTCAATTTTTAAGACATAACTAGTTTTAGGATTACATAAGATTTCTTATTTATTCTTCTTTTTTTTACAGAGAAACTTTAAACTTAAGGTATACATACATACACATAAAAGCGGACATAATATTAGTTTTTACGAAATAATTTTACTTAGTTTTATGTTGTGTATATAGACACACACATACACAGTCATAAAAAGCTAAATTTTTGCAGAAGCCGAGGAAAACAAAAATTCAATTCCAAATTGTCTGTACATTGTCTTAGCAGCATATCAATAATTTTTAAAATTGGTTCTACTTTTCCTTTTATTTCAAAAAATTTCCTTGAGATTATAAAACAAAGTGCCAAAATAAATAAGTTAATTTATTTTCTTTTATCTCGTAACTCTTATAAAAAAGTAATGAAATTTTACACTCCAGTTCACGAGGATAGAACCATTGGCTGAAGGAAGCGTTTTATATAAATATGAGGTAAAGAACTTGGAATTTATTTTATAAAGGGATAGCCGTGTCCCGCTCTGCTTCTTTAACTCTCTAATATCTGTTAAGGGTGGGGACACTTCGCCCTGAATGCGATATTTGCGAGGCATGGTCATTTAAAAAAAGGTCCCTTATCATTGAGTTTAGACTTGAATCGGAAAGCACTTATTGATGTGTGAGAATTTGCCCCTTCTTGGTTCCTGGTGGTAATGTTCTTCCTTAGGGTAATGTTCCCATTAGGGGAGGGATGGCACCTCAGACATTTCTACTCAAATATAGATATCAAATTCGTGCTTCACTTCCAAACCCCTTTAATTTGAGCCCCAGTCCTGACTGGTCATTGCATGATCTGGTCTGTGACGTCTCGCTGGACACCGGGTAAACCTTACATGTCAATGCTGCGAGGAGAAGCATGTGATCACCTCTTTCCGAGCCTAGATTCCCTCCAAACACTTAGCCCTATTCTGGACGAATGTAATGTGTGTGTGTGTGGACCCTCCCCTTTACCCTAATTTTCAGAAACGGCAGATCTCGGTCATGGGAGATGCGATTTAAGCGAAATTTTGCGTGCCCTCTTATAGTACCCCAAAAATGTATCCAATTTTCGGATGCTGTAATCAAGGGGGCCGCCCCACCCCAAAATCCACCAAATATATATTTTGACCAAAAACACCCCCCAAAGAGAACAAATTTACGACCATAACAATATGGGGCTCAAATTAAAGGTCTTTGGAAGTAAAGCACGAGTTTGATTTAATACTCGGGAAAAAGCGTCTATGGGACCACCCCACCCCCATAACAACACCCATATAGGACGTATTTGCTAACCATTCCAATAAAGGGGCTGTTATAAGAGGTATTTTACAGTAGAACACGAATCTGATATTTTGAGGTCCAAGTCACTAAACGACCGTCCCATCTCCCAAAACCGATCATGTTTGCCGATTATGGAAAAATTGAGCTCAAATGAAAGGTATTTGGGAGAAGACCAAGAATCTGATATCAACATGCCAACATACCAACTGCCTAAGGGACTCCCACCCCCATAACAACCCCAAAAATAGGACGTATTTGCTCACCATGACAATTTGGGTCTTAAAGGGAGTGGATCTCGATATTGATAGTTTATAGGGCCCATACCCCAAACCGAAAATATTTGCTGAATTTTGCAAAAAGGGGTTAAATGATAGGTATTTAGCATTTCGCGAAAACGAAATTGATAGCCAATTTTGAGGCCAATGGGAATATGGGGTTCAAATAAATGATATTTGAGAGTAGAGCACGATGCTGATATGTTTTCAGGGATAAGTGTTTGGAGGACCACCCCACTACCCAAAACAACCAGAGTATGAAATTGATACCCACTTTCGGGACCAATTTTCAGGGGGTCTACCACTCCACCACAACTCCTCACAAACAGCAATTATTTACTGACCATCGCAATATGTGGCTCAAATAAAGGTATTTGGGAGCAGAATGCGAATCTTATATCCGAATGTGGGACCATGTATTTGGGGCAGCGCCCTTTTCCCAAAACACCTCCAAAGAGTACACATTGTTCGAGAACGCTTCATCCCATAAACTCCCCTTAAACCAATGGCAATATGGGTCTTAAATAAATCGTATTTGAGAGAATAGCAAGATGCTGATATTTTTTTCAAGATCAAGTGTCTAATGTACCACCTTAATCCCGAAAACACCCCTAAATCAGACATCATAACAATATCGGGCTGAAATAAAGACTTACGAATGGAGTATAACTAACACCCAAACGTAAATGACGCTTAACCCTCCAAGCGAATTCATAGACCAATAAAGATCATATGGGATTCAGATAAGGCATTTATATTGTTATACTATTAGTCAAGCGATATATGTACATATACTATTTTCGTAGCATGGTATTTCACTAAAAGCTCCTTAATTGTCGAAAATAAATATTCAAAGGATAATTTTGTTCCATATAAAGTAAAAGAAGGCGCAGCGGAGCGGTCCCTGTCCAGCTAGTTAACTTAATAAAAATAGATCAAATATTTCTTGATTAAATGAAATCGGCTGACGGAGATAATACAAATCTGCCGATGAGCTTATATTGAAACAAAATATAAGCCGATGATGTAGAACAATGTATGTTGTGGATGTAGCTTATTGTTTAGTTACTGCAAACTTTCAAACATTTTTCGTTTAGAAAAATTTATTCAAAACTTTGCATATGAATTTATATGTTTATTATGCATCCAAATTTAGTCATTGTCTGATATGGTAAACCTGTATTAAACTTTTTATACTCTTAAAGAATTTTTTGCCTTAACTTTAATTGAGTTATATGTTACTACTTTTAAGGCTTCGGATCCCAAAATGTCATTTAAAGGTCTTTACAATTTTGTCTTATCATGAATTGCTTCGAAATGGCAGAGGAATTGAACAAAATTTCCAATCACATTTTTGGGTACCTACTCCAACAAGCCAATAGTGGTGACCAAGAAAACAACAGTTACCACAGTTGCACAAGATGTATCATAAGGTTTCTAGCGTTGACCAAACTCTGAATCAGGTACATATCTTTACTGAGAGGATAGCAATCGGGTAGTCAACAAGATTTATTTGTCAGCATGCCAAAAGCTGCCGGCAAGCAACTTGAGGACCTTGATTTTACTCCTGACCTTGTCAAAAATTGCAGTGACATGTGAGGAAGACTATAAAGGCTGTCAAATGTGACACCAAATATTTTGGGATAGTTGCAAATTTGCCCATGAAAATTGCATTAAGGAACTGGGGCAAACTTCTCACATATCAATGAATGGAGTCCGATTTTATTTTAAGCTGAATGAAAGGGACCTCCCTTTTATAGCTGGTCGAAATTCTTACAGCGTCGACTGTCACATTAAAATTAGATGGAGTGAACAGTATGGCTGAAGATTTGGTGGAGTATGTCTTCAGCAAAATAAAAGGCAATATCAGCAATGTAGTTGTGTTTGTTGTAGCATTGTGTTATACATTGAAGCTACAGCCCTTGCCAATGAAGGACTCCATCGTATCAATCCGGTACGTACAACCGGCTCCTATAGGATTGAAGGGATGCAAGGTAGAAGTTCCACCTACCGCAGATATCATCACCGAGGTTACCCGAAGCCATGATCATACAATCGTGGGTATAGTATTAGAGCTGACAAACTATCGATAATCGCAACATTCGATATTTTCGATACTTTTAATAATAAATTTCGATAGTATCGATACTATCGATAATTTCCCTTCACCTATATTTCAAACGAATATGAGAAGTAAAAATCAGGCGATCGATTTACATAGGACTAAAATATCAATGCACAGACCAAATAAAACCAAGGCTAATAAAGTCAGTTAGAAGTCAAGAGGGAAATCATTGTTTAAAATGTTAGCCCAATTGGATGAAAATTGTGCCCTTTATAGGCGCAATGTATCGTAAAGGATACATTCAGTGTCGTATTGCTTATTTTTGTTAAATTTTGCAAAAAAAAAAATAACTTTTGCGATAGTATCCATCGGAAAAATATCAATCGATATTCTGTCAAAAAATAAAATATCAATAGTGCCATAGATATTTTGCCAGCTCTACATAGGATACGATCTCGATGCTGTGTGGAGGGTGTGGAATAGAGGAGAGGTAGGGGTTTAACAGTGCCTAAGATATCACCCCGCCTTGACTTACCCCCTGTTTCACACTATGGGTTTCGATTGTTATCTCTAAATTCCACAAATGACAGGCGACAGCACAGGTAATTCGTAATCCAAAGTTTTAGCGATGTCCTCAAAAAGCGTGGTATTAATGACCGAGGGCTTTGGAGAGGTCCAGAGCCACAAGGACATGCCTATCTTATAGCCTGACCTGGTTTAAACCAAGCTTAATATGTGTAATGATGGCATTCGAAGCAGTCGTAGTGCTATGCATCTACGAAATCCGTGCTGGAGCTAAAGGGCTAAAAGGCAATTCTCCAACTAGGTTCAGAAGAAGAAGTCCCTTAAGCTTCTTGGCTACTGGTAAGAGAAGGAAGATCGGTCTGTAAGACTCTCTCCTTTACTCGGAGCCTTTCCAGGCTTTAGTAGCGAGATTACTCTACCCATGTCGAACTATGAGAGTGCTCAGAGACAGTTTGAGAATCGGTGTCATGTACTCGACTTCCGGTATGGGCCCAACGCCTTGGGCGATTTGGCGCTGCGGATGATATTTGTAACTTCGTTCACGGCAAATCGTGATGGGCTAAACAAAAACTTCTGTGTTGCCGGTTTTTGGAGGCCACCGTAGCGCAGAGGTTAACACGTCCGCCTATGACACTGAACGCCTGGGTTCGAATCCTTAGGAGACCATCAAAACAATTTTTCAGCGGTGTTTTTCCCCTCCTAATGCTGGCAACTATGCCATGTAAAACTTATCTCCAAAGAGGTGTCGCACTGCGGCCTCTTATCATTGAGCTTAAACTTGAATCGGACTGCACTCATTGATATGTGAGAAGTTTGCCCCTATTCCTTAGTGGAATGTTCATGGGCAAAATTTGCAATTTTTGGCTGCTTTTGAAGACTATTCTTCCGAGAGTGCGTAGACGATATTTGCAACTAATCTCTATGAGAGAAGCTTGCATCTTAGCTCCCACAAAGGACTATATGTGTGTGTGTGGGCTGATCAGCCATTTATGATGGGGAGGCTTACAGTCAAAATTTTATTGTCATTATTCTATATTGAAAATCACTTACAAAACATTTTTATGTCTAAATTTGGTTTTTAAATGTATTTTTGTTTTTCCTTTTGGCAACATTACCTACATATTAAGTAATTTAGTTTTTTTCTTAATTAGTGTGTAAATAGAAACAAATTTAGTAATGTAGTAAAGTTTTCTTGGTAAAGAAATCATTTCATTATCTTAATTTTTAATTTTTCTAGACTTGGTCATATTGATTTAATTTAATGTGTATTTGTTTTTTCTTTTGTAATACTTTTCATTTTTTTCTTCTAATTTTTAAGAAAAGGTAAGCAAATCACTTTGGCACCTTTTTTATGGATAGGAATAAAAATCCTGAATATTAAGGAAAAAAAATAAAATAAGGCAACATCTACTGTAAAAAACAAATGTCTGCAAAAATTTATTAAAAAGTTATCAAAAAAAAAATATGAAAGAAGGCTAAATAGTTACGATATAAGACTAGGTTATTAAAATTACTGTAACTATACAACAATGTAGTAGTTAAACACAAAATAACCTAATAATATGTACATAGAAATAAAAAGTAAAAGTAAAGATAATGTACTTTATTGTAAACTCACAAAACAAATGTGAGTTATAAGATATGACTATCACCCAAGCTACAATTTTCCAACACACAACTTAAAATAAAAAAAAGCAGTTTATGGCTTCATGTTTTTTATAGCAGCGAGTGCATAACGACAAAAATTGAAAACATAACCGTTAATATAATCACATATTTTAAAGAAAATATTAAAAATGCAAAAAAGTGTTGTTTTATTTACATTTGCTGCATAAAACTAGCAAAAGTTTTGAGATTAAATCGGCCCAAGTATAAAACAATGAGATTGATTAAGGTAACGAAATGGTTTCTTTCGCATAGTCCGAAACACACACATCCGAAAATGTGTATGATATTTATTATTATTTTCAACGAGATGTATTAATTCCATTCTAATCTTTATCTAATATATTTGCAGAAAACGAAATAATTTCATTAGACTCTCCATCGCCTCCCTCAAGTCCTGTACAAGTCACAATAGGTAATTTAAAAAGAAATTGAAAACGTTGCGGGGTTGTATAAGCACTGACAAGGAGTGGTAAGTGCTTGGAGCTTATGTAGTACAAACATTAAACAACGGCACCCACCATAAAACATCGAAAGAGAAAAGTTTCAAAATTGACACACCATACACTTCTCGTTGCCACTAGTTCAATGCCTCTGGGCCATATAATTCTATAACTTTCCAGTTGTTCCATAGTTAACTCGTTTCTAGTTTTAGAATTTATTTTTACAAGTTAATGGATAGATATGTTATGTGTGGCATGAATTTGACATATGCATACAAAAATATATATTGTTTATATTTTTTTATTTAAATTTAATCCTAAGTAAATCCCCAACCTGACTATCAATAGTGGTATGAAAATACCTGTGCCAAAGTTTGTATATATTAAAAAAAATGTTACGATATTGAAAACTCCTTATTGTTTGGAATGTCTTTATGTGATCTCGCCTACTTAATAAGGAAGAACATTTCAAGGTTTAATCCCCATGGCAGCCGGTTGTACGTACCGGATTGACGACCCGATGGAGTCCTTCATCGTCAAGGGCTGCCGCCTCAGTGTACAGCACACTGCTACAACAAGAACAAGGTTTAAACATGGGAAAACAAATGTGTATATACATATATATCTTAGAAGCAGATCTTCATGACCTAAGTGGCCCTTTCGTAACCTCTAAGCATCAAGCAATACTACTGCTGACACATTTGGGGTGAAGCCATCCACATGCCATACAAGACTTACCGATGCATCCACCAGTAACAACGGTTTGGTTGGTTTATGGAATACAGGCCGTAATGCGGACATTCGGAGAACATTTACATAAAGATAACATTTTTCATATATGACTCAAATTTTATCCGATTTTAAAAAAGAAACTCCTCACTAGAACTTGGCGAAACAGTTAAGGGTACAACAGCCACAAATCATATGGTGCAATCCGCCATCTTGCCATTAAGCTGGTCGACGTTTTGCCAACACACACAATCGTGTGTGTACATGAGCAGAGAATATGAGAGAAAGAAGATGAAAACAAATAGAATGCAAACAAAAACCTGACATCTTAATACCGTCAAACCTGGCCGGCTGTTAACAGCTGTTCGCGTGAGACCACCTTTTTAAATCCGCCTTGCCACTACAAGATTATTATTGTCTCTTATATCTCTTATATATTAGACGCATATACTAACTAATGTCGAGAGACATACATTAGGAATCTCTACGTACGACGATGAAGTAGTCGAGCAAAAGGGTTCTAAAACGGAAGTTCTGCTTTTTAGCAGATTCAGGTTACCCATGATAGCACCTGTCTCCTCGAGAAAATGGAGTGTTCCATTTACTGAATGCGCAAATGTTTGCATTTGAACTTTACATCCACAATTTTTGGTAGGACGAAAGAGACAAATTTTGTTTATACACCTGCACGAGAGTTATTGGAAAAGGTTAAGGGCTTTAACCGCGTGTCTTTCTCTATACAGCAGTTGTCTGACCTCAAAAAATACACCTAATGTTAACCTAGTCTGAGGAACTAGGACTTGGTATACCGATAATGTTTGCCGATTGCTAATGTGACATTCGGAACTTCTTCCACAGTTGTTGTTATCACATATTCGCATGTGAAGGTAGCTATCCCCGTCCAGCACCTATAGGTGAGCAAAGGTCGTTCCGGTCCATAAAACTGATCGCCGCTAGAACGTGACGACCATTGGTTATTTAAAGCAGGGCTGCGGAGTTTGACACCGGGTCGGAGTCGGGTATTAAGTAGAGATGGTAAAATATCGATGGCATTATCGATATTTTATTTTTTGTCTGAATATAGATAGATATTTTTCCTATCGATACCATCGGCAATGTTAATTTTTTTACAAAATTGATCAAGAATAAACGAGCTGACACTGAATGTAACCTTTAAGATACATTACGTACTCTGACGCCGGCTCTCCCACTTCGCACTGATTTAAAAGCCCTAATAACACACCATCGTAGCGCAGAGGCAAGCCTGGGCTCTAATCCTGGCGAGAACATCAGAAAATAATGTTCAGCTGTCCCTTCCTTCCTAATGCTGGCGACATCTGTGAGGTACTGCAAACTTGCCCATGAACATTCCATTAAGGAACTGGGACAAACTTCCCACAAATTATTGAGTGCTGTCCGATTAAATTTTAAGTTCAATTATAAGGGGCCTCCTTTTTATAGCGGAGTCCGAACGGCGTGCCGCAGAGCGACACCTCTTTGGGGAGAAGTTTTTACATGGCAAAGTACCTCATAAATGTCGCCAGCATTAGGAGGGGATAACCACCGCTGAAAAATTGTTTAATGTTCCTGCCAGAATTCGAACCCAGGCGTTCAGCGTCGTAGGCGGACATGCTAACCTCTGGGCTACGGTGTGAGGTACTATGCCATGTAAAACTGCTCCTTAAAGATGTGTAGTCTTGCGGCACGCCTTTCGAAATCGGCGATATAATGGAGGTCCCTTGCGTTGAGCTTTAGCTTAAATCAGACAGCACTCGTTGATATGTAAGAAGCTTACCCTCACAAGGATGAACAGGAACTTAGTTATTATGCTAGAGCCGGAGCCCCCGGCCTCTCATTGAGACTCCACCTAATATAGCTGATTGTCCGCGACAGTAGTTGCAGTTACTCCCTTTACCTACGGAGCAATCCACTATCCGCAAACTGGACGTTCCAAGTAGCTCTCAGTTGAACTTTTCAAGTGTGGCAACTCTGTCGAAGGCTAATCGACAGCAGTCGTAGTCAAAGGCTAATTTCACATTTCGTGGTATACTGTAACTTATTCACCTTTGATAGTTTAACAACAGAAAAATACTATGGTAAAAAAAACAGACGCGATGTAGTTTAAAATGAAATTAACATATTGTGATGGGCGCCCCAGTAGCTGAGTTGGTAGCGTCATTGGATTACCAGTGCAGGGGTCGTGGTTTCGATTCCCGCCAGAAGCCTTGGTCAGTCGCTACTGTGGTATCACAATGGACCTAAAATTGTCTTAAGTGAGTCTGTAAAGAACTGCCACTCTTACCTAACCTAACATATTGTGATCGTTTTCGTCAAATTTGACAGTCGAATTCGACTTACGTTATACCAAAAATGTAAACGAATTTTCGTCTTCTACAACCATAATACCATTTCGTTAAAATTTCGACCTTCGATTACGCCATCGCCAACCGGAATAAGGGGGATTGTGTGATACATCCGAAAAAATTAATATGTAAAATGGATTTTGTAATAATTATGCAATAAAAGCGAGCTCTTATTTCATTGAACATATGTACATGTAGATACATGTCTATATTTAACGTACATAAGGAAACGTAAAGCACATGTCCTGTAACAGCATCCTAATCAGGACTACGGAGTCGGGTTTTTGATGCCGGAGTCGAAATCGGACTATAGAGCCGGAGTCGAAGTTTTGTTCGGAGTTAGCACTCTTGCCCCGATTCCGGCTTAATATTTCGACCCGGTGTCGGAATCGAGAGCTAAACTCCACTGCCCTGATCCTAAGTATGGTTTTATAAAAAGATCGTTCATTTGGACCAACCATTGATATGATCTGTCTGAATAGCTTTTATTTTTTTTTTTTTTTCAAATCGTTTATAGGGTAAGTTCTCCTAAGTTTGGCATGTACTAGTAGTCGGCACTTTTGTTTTTTTTTTTTAACTCAAATCATTAAGAATATGTAAAACTTAATTTAAAGAAATGGTCAATAATATTCTCGGCTCTCCTGGTAATCAAAAATATTTGAGCTGAGTTTATAGATTACGTCAGAATTTCGCTTTTATTATAATACTTTTAAATTAAGAAATTTAGCTGAAAATTATTATAGCTTACTTTCTCATCTATAGTCATGTTTAGTTCGATAAAAGAGTCCCATTTTCGGAATACATCTATATCTAGCCTCTGTATAACTGATCACCCGATTTAGCGTTTTCATCTCTTAAAACGAATATTTTAAACCAATTTGTTCGAAATTTGCAACAATGTGTTATACATATTAGATCTCCCTTCATTCGAAAATGGTCTAGATTTGATTATTATCTGATAAAGCTTCCATATACACCAATCTCCCGATTTAATGTTTTGAGCTTATAAAAGGCTAATGTGGGTATAATACTCTCTACATCTGCACCGTATATTATCCAGATCGGATAATATTTACATATAACTTTTATATAGATCGATCTCTCGACTGAACTTCTTGACCCCATATGATATATTTTTCAAACGATTTTTTTGATATTTGAAAAATTGGATAGTATTGACCTTTTTCCATTCTTTTCAAATAGGTCCATATCGGATCTCAGTTTAATATAGCTGCTATATAGACATATCTTCGGACAAGGATAATATTTACATATAACTTTTATATAGATCGATCTCTCGACTGAACTTCTTGACCCCATATGATATATTTTTCAAACGATTTTTTTGATATTTGAAAAATTGGATAGTATTGACCTTTTTCCATTCTTTTCAAATAGGTCCATATCGGATCTCAGTTTAATATAGCTGCTATATAGACATATCTTCGGACAAGAAGCTGAAAATAAGTGTAGCTTACTTTCTCATCTATAGTCAGGTTTAGTTCGATAAAAGAGTTCCATTTTCGGACTACATCTATATCTAGCCTCTGTATAACCGATTAATGGTTAGGTCCATATCGGATCTCAGTTTAATATAGCTGCTATATAGACAGATCTTCGGACAAGAAATATACCTATGGTTGTGGATATTCAATCTTTGTCCCGCTAGAGCTTATGACTTGTTTTTCGTTTTTTTTATACCCGCCACCGTAGGATAGGGGGTATATTCATTATTGATTCCGTTTGCAACACATCGAAATATCAATTTCCGAATCTACAAAGTATATATATTTCGGATCGTCGTAAAATTCTAAGACGTTTTAACGATGCCCGTGTGTCTGTCCGTCCGTCTGTTGTAATCACTCCACAGCCTTCAAATGGAGATATTGAGCTGAAATTTGGCACAGATACGTCTTTTTGATGCACGCCGGTTAAGTTCTTCAACTAGCCAAATCGGACCATATTTAGATATAGCTGCCATATAAACCGATTTGCCGATAAAGGGTCTGAAGCTCATTAAAGCTTTATTTTTTAACCGATTTCACTGAAATTTGAAACAGTGAGTAGCTTTAGGCCTCCCAATATCGGACTCAAATATGGTTCAGATCGGACCATATTTAGATATAGCTGCCATATAGACGGATCTGCCGATAAAGGGTCTAAAGTCCATAAAAGCTTTATTTTTTAACCGATTTCGCTGAAATTTGAAACAGTGAGTAGCTTTAGGCCTCCCAATATCGGACCCAAATATGGTTCAGATCGGACTATATTTAAATAAAGCTGCCATATAGTCGGATCTGCCGATAAAGGGTCTGAAGCCCATAAATTTCTGTGCATAAGTTATCCAATTTTCACTGGATTGTGACGAAAGGGGGTATATATATATATACCCGAGGTGGTGGGTATCCAAAGTTCGGCCCGGCCGAACTTAATGCCTTTTTACTTGTTTTTTTTTTTGGGTTAAGTACGTAAGTTAATAATGTAAAACTTGTGTTTTAAAATAAGTACTTCAATAATTTTCTTTAATAATTATTATTTTCTTTCCTAAAATACTATTATCAGCCCTATTCTGAATAACAATTCCCTGGGAGTTTATTCCATACTCCCTTTTCTCCTATTCTGAATAACAATTTACTGGGAGTTTTTTCCCTAATCCCCTTTCCCTTATTTTAAATAAACTTCGAAAAAGGGAAATCTCTCCCAAGGAAAAAAGTAGCTATTCTGAATCGATATAAAAGGGAGAATGAGGCGATAAAACTTGGGAAAGTTCCCCCAAACAAATAAAAAGGAGTTAGGAAAAAAATTGGGAATTTTATGTTTTTATAAATAAAAGGTACTACTTCTTATTACTTACGAACTATTTAAAATATATGGAAATTATTTTTCACTTTTTCATCAAAAACAAGTACAAATTTTGTTAGGTTCTCTCGGTTTAAATATGTCATGTACACACCATAGAAGATTTTCTTAAGTTTTTCATTTGCATTGGCACCAAGTTTCCGAGTCGGATACTTAAAGGAGGTCCCTTATCATTGAGCTTAAAGTAGAATCGGACGGCACTCAATGATGTGCCTGTTCCTTAATGGAATGTTAGTGGGCAATAATTCAAAGATACTTGGCGCAACATTTGGCAGCATTTACTCCACAGGAGTAAGAATAAATCCATAAGTCGCTTTCCGGCAGCACTATGTCCAGCAGCCGTCCCAACCACCAATAAAAGCGGCCGCCGCCCGGAAATGTCGATTAGATCTTCAAGTTCTAGTTCCATAAAAGTAGGCCTTTAGATAAAACGACGTATCAGGCAGACCACCACAGCATTCATACGATTCAGCCACCTTAACTCCTTTTGGCAAGGAAAAACACCAACATGCAGGATGTGTGCCCCGCATGCAACCAGGGACAACGCGCCACAATTAATCTGTCTACCAGATCACTCTGGAAGCATCTAATTTAGCCAATGATTGTTGGATGAAGACGGAAAGTTGTTATCACAACACATAAATATGGTGACAAGCTGTAGGCCATAATTGTGCACTATTAAAATACAAAAATTAAAACAAAAATTACAAAAGCAACAGTAAACATGTTTGTAAACTTTTTTATCAACCTTTATAACTTCTTTTTGCTTATTTTTCCATTTTATGTTCTTTTTCCAAAAATAATAGTAAAATATTTAGCCAAAATAAAACAGCTGAAGCAAAACAACTGTTTTCGAGAATTCGAAATTCCCTCTCCCAAAAATTTCCTCTCCCTATTCAATCAGAATAGGAGGATTTTATTCGAGGGAGAAATTAATTCCCTGGAAGTTTATTCCCAGGGAGTTTTCAGAATTGGGCGGTATATGCCGACTATAGGGAACTGTCATGTCGAGTATTGGAATACAATGACCACTACTGGTGAAAAAGCACTTTTCTCATAAAATTTTACATTTTTAGAATTTAATAAAATAAATTTTTTATAATTACATCTAAAACAAAACAAAATTTCGAATTTTAAATACCAAATGCCAATTAAAATTGTCGATATAAAAACTTCACATACATATATGCCTACAATATTCTATATTTCAAGGGTCATCAGCATCAAAAATCACAGCAAATCATTTTCAAGCACCGTTCAAGAATTTATATGTCACAGGCGCTATTAATAATGAAGTAATAACAAAAATTACGAAGACAACATTACAAGAATCAAATCCACACAAAAATCTATATTTTACATCAACAACTGCAAAGGAAAATTTCACTAAAAATTTAAAAAAATAACTCGGATTTATTTCACTAAAATCGCATTACCAAAGAAATTTCTATTTTACATATCGAACGGTATATTTTTAAATATTAAAGAGATGCATTTATAGGTACTATTTCATAGCTACAACAATTTTGTTTAAAGTTTAATGTTTTAAGCAAAGTTTTTATTTCATTTTTAAATACTTAATGCGTAGGCATTCTTGAAATTAAATGCTTGGTTCTACTCTATTTGAAGTTCATTCATGTGGGTCTGCTGTATGTATGTATCTTACATAGAAGTACAACAAGATGTATTTTTGTCGAATAATTCAATTTTGAATATTTGATGCAAAATGCCAACAAGCTTTTTTACAAAAACTATCATCATAGTAAATAGTAATTTTTCCTGGATAGTGTCTACCAAAATTATTAGGTAGTTATTAAACCTCCATTTTTATACCCTCCACCATAAGAGGGGGGTATACTAAATTTGTCATTATGTTTGTAACTACTCGAAATATTTGTCTGAGACCCCACAAAGTATATATATTCTTGGTCGTTGTGACATTTTATGTCGATCTAGCTATGTCCGTCTGTCTGTCCGTCCGTCCATCTTTTTGTCGAAAGCACGCTAACTTTCGCAGGAGTAAAGCTAGCCGCTTGAAATTTTGCACAAATACTTCTTATTAGTGTAGGACGGTTGGGACTGTAAATGGGCCATATCGGTCCATATTTTGATATAGCTGCCACATAAACGATCTTAGGTCTTCACTTCTTAAGCCTCTAGAGGGCGCAATTCTTATCCGATTGGAATGAAATTTTGCATGACGTATTTTATTATGACTTTCAACAGCCAAATATGCCAAATATGGTTCAAATCGGTCCATATCCTGATATAGCTGTCATATAAACCGATCTTGGGTCTTGACTTCTTGAGCCTCTAGAGGGCGCAATTCTTATCCGATTGGAATGCAATTTTGCATGACGTATTTTATTATGACTTTCAACAGCTGTGCCAAATATGGTTCAAATCGGTCAATAACCTGATATAGTTGCCATATAAACTTATCTTGAATCTTGACTTCTTGAGTCACTAGAGGACGCAATTCTTATCTGATTTGCCTGAAATTTTGTACAACGGGTCCTCTAATGACCATCAACATACGTGTTTATTATGATCTGAATAGGTCTATAGCCTGATACAGCTCCCATATAAATCGATCTCTCTATTTTACTTCTTGAACACCCAAAGAGCGCAATTCTTATTCGAATTGGCTGACATTTTACAAAGGTCTCCAACATATAATTTAATTGTGGTCCAAACCGGACCATATCTTGATATCGCTCTAATAGCAGAGCAAATCTTTTCTTTTATCCTTTTTTGTCTAAGAAGAGATGCCTGGAAAAGAACTTAACACGCTTTTACTTGTTTGTGTCTAAAATAGTTATAAAAATAATTAAATTTTTTAATACGTCCATGTCCTTTCTTTTTTTTATCAATGGAATTTATATTTAATTACTAACATTTATGTTTTAGTATGTAGCCAATATTTTCTAAATAAGTATACAACTGAAAATTTTATTCTAATATGTATGCCAAAGTGTTTAATATATGTTACATAAAATGAATTTATACCCTTTGTTCGATTCCAAATATATGTTATTTTTTCATATAATTATATGTAGTAAAAATGTATAACAATTCTAATTACTCGTGTCGTATCTTCTTATTTGGTCTAAACCTTAGTTTTTCAACTTTTGCATACAATTGTTGAAAAATTTTGGCAAGTG
This sequence comes from Stomoxys calcitrans, assembly GCF_963082655.1. Classification (NCBI taxonomy): domain Eukaryota; kingdom Metazoa; phylum Arthropoda; class Insecta; order Diptera; family Muscidae; genus Stomoxys; species Stomoxys calcitrans. The sequence goes on along the minus strand of NC_081556.1, from coordinate 86,575,203 downwards.
TTAAAAAAGAGGATCATAAAAAGGGAGCGCAGAAGATCGAGGCGTTTGGAACGCTATTCTACGTTTGGCAAGTGGAACAAATATTCTGTCATAGCCAATTAAAGTAAAGTAAAGTAATGTTTTAATCAGTTTATTTTAGTTTCTAATATAGAAACGTCGTTATTTGCTTAAGTTCCCGCTTGTTTTAGCATATTTTCTTCTTTTTTTGTAGGCTTATTTTTGCATTCATTCGTCCGAATATACACTTTTCCCTTAAAATTATGGTTCTGTTTGTTATACTTTGTACACAGTTTTGATGTATAAAAAGCCGATTCCATAATTTAAGATCCATTTATATAAAATTACTGGCTGGACAGGGCCCGCTCCGCTGCGCCTTCTTTCACTCTCTTATTTTATCTGAGCCCTATACGGTCACGTCAGGAAATAAGTCTTGTTTGAGGGTGCTGGCACGGTCTTTCAGATATTTCGCGCCAATGTGGATATTATATTGGGGCTCTTCTCCCAAACCTTTCATTATAGCCTTATATTGCTATGGTCGGTAGATAGTCCGGTATGGGTGTGTTTTTTGGGGTGATGTGGATCCCCATATATCAGATTAATGCTATGGTCTCAAATACCTTTCAGTTGAGTTCCATATTGTCATTATTGGTTTAAATACCATTTGGCTTTGGAGGTGGGGTGGCCCCCTAGATATCCCACCCTTAATAAGGGTACAAATTTCTGTATTTAAGTTATTATAAACAAACTAAATTTCGCTTAAATCGCCCCTATCATCTCCGAGATCTGGAATTTTTGAAAATAGGATAAGAGGAGAGTTCACCCATTAGAGTTTGGATGTTAGATCGGCTTCATTCTTTTGGATTTGAGGGTGGATTGGAGCAGCCATACTTTTTGTCCCGAAAGTGGATATCAGATTCATACTCCACTCCCAAAAACCACATTGGAGCCACATATTGCTATAATTGGTCTAGGGGGAGTTTATGAGGTGAGGCGTCCCTTGGCCATGAAACAGATACAGATTCGAGCCCCTTTTTGCCATAATCCTCAAATATGTCCAGTTTGAGGGGTATGCAGTTTAGGGCAGCCACCCATTTACTTATCGTTGGAAAAATATCAGCATCGTGCTCAAATTTCTTTAATTTGAGCCTCAATTGCCATTGGTTCAGGGGGAGTTTATGGGGTGACGCGACCCCCAAACGTTTGGCCTCAAAATTGGATATCAAATTCTTTTCTACTATCAAATACCTCTTATATATAGTCGCAGTAGGCAAGGGAGGTTTGAAGGGAGTTTAGAGGCGGCCCTTTAGAATTATCAGTATAGTGCTAGAGCACCTTTTTTGTTTGATCCCTATAAAGTCAATCATTTTGAAGATCCCTGTCCTCCTATGTCCAATCCAATTTGAGGGTAAAAAGTGAACTCTACTACCAAAGACCTTTTATTTCTGTCCTATTCTATCCTGATCGGTCTTCATATATTATTTCATATTATTCATATATTGTTTTTAATTCCTTTTTTCGGCAGGATAGGATGTGGGGATTGCCCTCTGACACGTCCTTTCATTTGAGTTCAATATATTCTCGGTCATCCTACATGACAGTTTGGCGTTGCATTTATTGGGAGGTGAGGTTCGGTGTCCCGACGCTAAAAAACAAAATACAATTTATTTGAGTCTTTTGTTGTCGCGATCCAAATATCTTTCTTTTGATACGCATATTGTCCCAATCGGTAAATATGTCCTGTTGAGGGGCTTTGGGGGGTGGGAAGGCGCCTCAGACACCACGGAATAAATTTTTTTAACCAACATTGGACTCTACCTTTAAATAGCTTTCATTTGATATCCATATTGTCCCAATCGGTAAATTTGTCCTGCTGGGAGGTTTTGGGACTTGGGGAAGGCTCTCAGATACCAAGAAATAAATTTTGTGTCAGATTTGTATTCTACTTTAAAATACCGTTTATTTGATAACCATACTGTTCAAAGCGGTTCAAGTGTCCTGTTGGGTGGTGTTTTTGGGGGTTGGGGGCCCCCGACACTTAGGGTGAAATTTGTATACCAAATTCGTACTCTACTCTTAAATACCTGTCATTTGATGCCCATATTTCCTAAAGCGGTGAGTCCCTCTTGGGACTTTTTTGGGAGGTGGGGGACCCCCGAAAATTAAGAGTGAATTTTATATACCAAATTCGTACTCTACTCTAAAATACCTTTCATTTGATTCCCATATCGTTCCAATAGTTAAACATGTCCGTTCGGGTGGATTCTGGGATGGGGCATCCCCCCAGGTTATTTGACCCCAAAATTGTTTACCAATTTCGTGTTTTTGGGGTACCATAAGGTGGCATACAAAATTTCGCGTATATCGGATATCAAAAAATGTAGTACCCTATTTTCACCGGGGGCTCAAACTCTACCATCTGTGAGAATTTCATGAAAATCGGTTCAGCCGTTTTTGAGTATATACGGAACACACAAACAAATTAACAAACAAACAAAGCAGTACAAATTCATTTTTATATAATAGACGTCTAACTTGATATAATTATATCAAAATGGACCAGATTGTATCTGGGACAAATTTGAGATAAAATTGTATCAGATTGTATCAAATTATATCTAATTTGATATAATTAGATCCAATTATATGTAACCATTTTTCGGATCCAATTTTATATGATGTCCGATGTATTTGGATCTTACGATATAAAATTTTTTACTCGTGTATACCAAAAAACCCTAAAATCAAACTGGAAATATGTATTGAAGCTGGCTAGAGTAACTAAATCGGTTGCCTCTTCATTCGGATTCACTTAGATTCTTTGTGTTCGCCCTAGAAGAAATGGAAGAAGATCTAACCCAGAATAGAAACAACTAATGGGTCGATAATGGATGGCAACCTTAGTGCAATTGTGTTGTCAGTGGACAAATTTACATTCCGGATGGCAACTTTGTACTGAAGTTGCCAATGCCAGCTGCTAAAAAATTTAATTTTTTTTAGTTGCTGTTCTTCGGAGGCCACACTGAACGCCTGGGTTCGAATCCTGGCGAGACTATCAATAAAAATTTTCAACGATGGTTTTCCCCTCCTAATGCTGGCAACATTTGTGAGGTACTATGCCATGTACAACTTCTCTCTCTTCCGACTCGGCTATAAAATGGAGGCCCCTTATCATTGAGCTTAAACTTGAATCGGACTGCAGTCATCGATATGTGAAAAGTTTGCCCCTGTTTCTTAGTGGAATGTTCATGGGCAAAATTTGCACTTTTATTGTTTTTATTAGTAAATAAATGAAATGAGTAAAATCAAAAGGAAATGAAATTATTTGGGTTGAAAATGTTCAATTGTTTCTATTGGGTTGCCCAAAAAGTAATTACGGATTTTTTAAAAGAAAGTAAATGCATTTTTAATAAAACTTAGAATGAACTTTAATCAAATATACTTTTTTTACACTTTTTTTCTAAAGCAAGCTAAAAGTAACAGCTGATAACTGCCAGAAGAAAGAATGCAATTACAGAGTCACAAGCTGTGAAAAAATTTGTCAACGCCAACTATATGAAAAATCCGCAATTACTTTTTGGGCAACCCAATATATTACAAATTTGTTAGTGATGTAAACTTAACTAAGGTGAAAAATCGTCACAAATCAACAATTTTTGATGTTATAAAATAGAGGTGTTGAGATAATTTTCCCTTTTGCCTATGCACAGTACAAAAAAAAGACAAAGTGACTTCTTCTTTCCAAACAAAATGGATAGAACAGAATTCAGACAGCAAAATTTGGAAAAAAGGTTACACAATTTATAAGCCAATGTACTTATCGTTGTTGATCGCTTGGAGGTCCAAAAAGAAGATAGAGATTTTAAATAAAACAAAAATTCAAAAATTTTAAATCTAATAGCAAATGTATATATCGTACATATTTACTTATTATATGGTACATGAAATAAACCAACTTATGTGACGAATGCATGCATGTCCAATCAAACTTAGTTCCAGCATGTTTGATGTTGGGAGTCATTGAATATATATTTATTGGATTGCCAAGCAACGGTTTGATCGTTGCACATGCAGGCATTTGGAATGTTAAGCAAAAATACTAAAGAGCGTGTAATTATGCATAGGCGTATTGATGCTGCTGCGTGCTGCTATATTGTAATCCCGGATATGTGGTTGTTGTTACGGTCTATATCAAACGAAAAACAAAACAAAAGTCAAACAACAACACACATCAAAGAGAACAGAATTGAAGCCGAGTTGATTGGTGCCCACTTTTGAGCACATAATTACATTTGCAATTAATTTAAAGCGTAATTAATGCTGGATGTGGCTTCTATTTTGCTTATAGAACTCAGTACCACATCTACGAAATGTGTTCGCATTTTCATCGTCACGATTTTTTTATAATGCGTTTTGACATTTGTTCGTGTGAAAAGTCGAAGTCAGTTATAGGCTTAAAGCCGAATAGAGTACCAAATTCACTTGATTTGAGCAAATATCCCAAACCCGTTTGCAAATTACAAATTTTGCCCATATACATTCCACAAAGTAACAGGAGCCCGTTTGCACAGTTTGAATTGATTTGGAGAGTTCGCATTTTTGAACTAAAGGGTGATTTTATTGAGGTTAGGATTTTCATGCATTAGTATTTGACAGATCACGTGGGATTTCAGACATGGTGTCAAAGAGAAAGATGCTCAGTATGCTTTGACATTTCATCATGAATAGACTTACTAACGAGCAACGCTTGCAAATCATTGAATTTTATTACCAAAATCAGTGTTCGGTTCGAAATGTGTTCAAATTTTGATAAATTTTGTTCAGCGATGAGGCTCATTTCTGGTTGAATGGCTACGTAAATAAGCAAAATTGCCGCATTTGGAGTGAAGAGCAACCAGAAGGCGTTCAAGAACTGCCCATGCATCCCGAAAAATGCACTGTTTGGTGTGGTTTGTACGCTGGTGGAATCATTGGACCGTATTTTTTCAAAGATGCTGTTGGACGCAACGTTACGGTGAATGAACACATTTCGAACCGAACACTGATTTTGGTAATAAAATTCAATGATTTGCAAGCGTTGCTCGTTAGTAAGTCTATTCATGATGAAATGTCAAAGCATACTGAGCATCTTTCTCTTTGACACCATGTCTGAAATCCCACGTGATCTGTCAAATACTAATGCATGAAAATCCTAACCTCAAAAAAATCACCCTTTATAATTGACAGCATTATTGTTTTTTACAGCATTTTTATTGTGTGCAGGATATAATGTGGTAAGCGGGTTTTTTATTGTAACAATTTTATTTAATTCAATTTCAAAATTTAATAATTACAATTAAAAACCTCAGATGTTTCGAAAAAGCAGTTGTTCTCATCGCATGAAATTATTTTAATTGAAAAGCATCAAAAATGTAATTAAAATGTGCACAATTATGCAGGAAAAGTGTTATCAATACCAATTTATTCGCATAAAACTGCGTTTTTTTTCCTCTTTTTCATATTTAAGGGTTGGTATTCTATTTCTTTCATTTACATTTACAGGTAGTGGCAGTTGCCCAACAACAAAATATTGAGTGCACTATGGTCTTGTTATTACAACAACATTATTTTTATACATGTGGAAGATACTGGCAAAGGCATTTGGAAAGTTTTGTTTATTTAACTTATACTAACAAAAATACTATTATTTTTACAAATGAAAACAGAATTCGTTTCTTTTAAATAGTTTTGTGTTTCATTATTTATTAATTTCGGAGGAGTGGATTTTGGTTGAAATTGCAACAACATACAGCGGTCAAAAAAAGTATTCATCATTCAATGTTTTTTTTTTTAATAAGTCTACAAAAGACAATTGGAATAAAAACATATTAAACTAATGATGCAGTAGTGCTTGTGTGATATATATGTACACAATTTCATTGTTTTTAAAGAAAAAATAGTATTTATTGGAACAAAAAGGGCCATTTTACAGCTGAACACAAAAAATTAAACAAAAAAAGTATTCATCATTGCAAAAAAACAAAAAAATAAATAACATAATTTAAAAAAATTAATACTTTGTTATTCGACCACCGCGTCTTATAACTTCTTTTAAACGGTTTGACATCGATTGGACTAATTTAGCGGTTATATTTTGGTCTATATTAGTCCATTCCTCCATTATCACCTGTTGCATTTGACTCTTGCTCGAAAAATTGCGCGTTCTCAATTTGCGTTCGAGATGTTCCCAAAGATGTTCAATTGGGTTCAAGTCGGGACTTTGAGGAGGAGTTTTAATGACTTTGGGGCAGTTATACAGCATCCACATCTTGGTATTTAAAGCAGAATGTTTGGGGTCATTATCTTGATAATATTGAAAGTTCTTACCAAGCCCAAGTTTTACAGCACTATCTTTTAAATTCCTCTTTAAAATGTCAATGTAATACTTATGATCCATTCCTCCATTAATAATTTCAAGATTTCCCGCTCCTGAAGCCGCCATACACCCCCAAACCATTAAACCACCTCCACCATGTTTTACAGTAGCAACTGTGTTTCGTTCTTCAAGCTCTGTATTTGGTTTTCTGTACACTATGACCTTTCCATCGCACCCAAAAAGATTAAACTTGCTCTCGTCTGCAAAAATTACTGTTTTCCAAAATGATTCGGGCTGTTTTACATACATTTTTGCGAAGTTTAGCCTTTTCACTCGGTTTATTTTATTTATAAAGGGCTTCTTACGTGCAGTTCTTCCTCTGTAACTATGCCTTTTGAGTGTATTTCGAATTGTTTGTGTAGTAACTTCCTTCCCTAAATATTCCATAGTGTTTTTACGAAGAATGGTCGCATTTGTCCTCGGAGTTTTCTGAACTTGCCGCACTAGCCAACGCACATCTCCAACTGAAAGTGCTTTTGGTCGACCAGATCTTGGTTTATTGTCAACAGTTTTCGTTTCTGTCCACTTTCTGATGATGGATTGTATAGTAGATCGTGGTCTATTTAATATTTCACTGATAGTTTTTTGAGTTAAACCATTCCTGTGGTGTTTTATTATCAAAACTTTTACCTCATCAGAAACCTCGTTTTGCTTACGACCCATTTTGACAAAAACTATATTTTCAATGAAATTAAATATTTGCTGTCAAGGGCAAAGCCTCCTTTACTAAATAAAACAGAAAAGGGGGATTCCCAAATAATATTTGAATTTGACTTTGATGATAGCACATCAATGATGAATACTTTTTTTGTTCTGTTTTTGGTGTTATTATATAAAAATTGCATTTTTTGCGCTAATTAAATTTATTTTTTGAATTTATTTTAAAACATATTACGAAAAATAAACTATTGCATAAAACTGCATTATTTGTTTACTTTAAATTTTCTTCAATTACCCAAAATAAGTGAATTTATTATCAATTTTGCTAATGATGAATACTTTTTTTGACCGCTGTATATGAATTTGAGTGTGGTCCACACACTCACATTTGTATGTTAACATGTACGTAAACAGCTGATAAATTGGTTGGTGCCATATGAATTTTTACATGTAAATGGCAACACATTCATACACAAGTCTTGAAAACTGTTGCATATTTTGGTACTTTTATCGATTGATCAGCCATGAATTCGAATTTATTTTGGATTAAAAATGAATCCAGGAAAATTTTTATTTTTTATTTATTTATTTTTGTATGGTAAAACCTGCAAAAAAACACAGAATTTAGAACTTACATCTGGAAAAGGTCATAAATCCGGATTTAGTGGACTATATAAACGTACTTAGTAAAGTACATATGTGCTGTAATTAATCGTTTTTACTTGCAAATAACTTTATTTCTTGTTGCATGGAGCTATTTAAACAAACATATTCATTCATTATTGCAACAAAAAATTCACCAATGTATATTATATCACTCTGTTATGCAAAGAAAATTTCATTTGAGTTGCGTACCTGTAAGCAAAATTTCGGGTAGCTACAATTTTGTCTAGAACCCCGTTTACAATGCTCTTTAAACCGGATATGCCAATGCATTTCTTATGGCAACGAAAATTTCGCCAGAGTTGCATACCGCACTTAATTTGAGAAAAAATTGATTTTTGTATCACTGAAAATCGACTTCGACAATATTAATAAACAATCGAATGAATGTAAAATCGACTTTTAGATCCCTACTCTATACCATAGACATCCACATACAAGATAAATATATATTAGTTTGCCAATTTTTTGTTTATAAAAATTTATGAATTGTTTAAATTATGCAAATATGAGCAACTTGTAATCGAGTGAATTGAAACAAAAATGGCAAAAAAGAGTGTATTCAATGAAAAAAAGAAAAATGGAAACTACATAAACGACCGCACCCCCCTTTCATAAAAAGTCCTCCCTTGTTTTCCACAAATACAAGAAAACAAGAAAAATCGAGCAGACAACAAACTGCTGTGGTTCCATTTTATTACCTGCAGTGTTGAGTGGCTAGCTATGTGAATGCTTTTGTGTGTGTGAAAGAATTTCCATTTAGATACGTCGTTTACCCTTCCCAACGAAAAAAGTGCTACAAGCTTGTTACGGGAATTGTTACAGGTGTCAAATTGGGTGTGTTTGGTGTTGGCTTGTGGAAAGAGATATTTATTTCTTAAACTGGCCATGGAAAACGAATCCGTCAAGTCCGAACAAAGTGGGCGTTCCAGACGCTCCAGAAATCATAACAACAACGGTGGTGGAAATGGTGGGGGATCTGTGAATAATGGTTATCATCGAGACCGTACAAGACATTCCCATCGCAGTAATTCGCACTCTAAATCCAAAAGTAATCGAAGCAGTGATTTAAACCCATATCAGACGACAGTGAATATGACTGGAGAGGAGGGTCGGGATGGCCAGGAAATCATTGAAGTCCAAATATTGCCTCAGGATGATAATTGGGGCGAAAACACAACAGCCGTAACTGGCAACACATCCGAACAGAGCATATCAATGGAGGATATAAACAATGCTTGGCATCGTGAGATGAACGAAACTGGATTTGGTTTTAAGTGCCGTCGGTATTTGGAGTCGATATTTTCCTTTTTGCTGGGATTTGGTGCCTTTTTCTCACCAGTAGCCATGGTGGTAATGCCGCATATGGGATTTTTTCCTTCGGCTTTTGATCATCCAGAATTAGCTCAAACCGTGCGTACTCAATTGCTAGCGTGTGGGAGCGAGTGCAAGGGACTCTTAATTTCGATTTCTGTTCGTTTGCTCCTGCTTGCTATTGGTTTGTGGGCTCTTTTTATGCGTAGATCGGCTGCAACCATGCCTCGCATTTTCTTGTACCGGGCTGTAGTACTACTGCTGGTGACGTTGAGCACGTTTGCCTACTGGCTTTTCTATATTGTACAGGTAAGTAAATTTCTACGCAAACCTTTTCAATGTCAAAAGTTTAAATATCCCTTTCATTCATTCATTATATATACAACAAATATGTACCTTGTACTCCTAATTAAATTTTATGAATCCTTTTGGCAAATATCGCCAGTATTAGTGAGGGGATACGTACCCATGCCACCCGGTTGTACGTACCGGATTGACCCGATAAAGTTTTCATCGGCAAGAGCTGCCGCCTCAATGTACAACACACTGCTACAACAACAACCACAGTAGCAACAGACCTAGACCTCTTGGGGGTATCGAACCCACGAACCTCATAATGGCAATCTGAGCACGCTAGCAACTCGGCTACCTTGGCGCCTAAGTTAAGTTTTAAGATCGTATACATTTCAAGAAAATAGGGTAAAAATAGGCACTTTATATTAATATTGTTGCTACCCTCGCCACAGTTTTGAATTGACGAAACCCTAGTATTGCCATGGAAGATCATAATATTGGGTTGCCCAAAAAGTAATTGCGGATTTTTTAAAAGAAAGTAAATGCATTTTTTATAAAACTTAGAAAGAACTTTAATCAAATATACTTTTTTTACACTTATTTTCTAAAGTAACAGCTGATAACTGACAGGAGAAAGAATGCAATTACAGAGTCACAAGCTGTGAAAAAATTTGTCAACGCCGACTATATGAAAAATCCGCAATTACTTTTTGGGCAACCCAATACATGGATGGATCAAAGCTAGAGGACAAAGTGGGCCTGGGATTATACATTGAGAACCCAGGGACTGAGATCTGTTTTTTTTTTCTACTACCTGACCATAATAAGGTCCTGCAGGTGGAGCTCCGGGCGATCACGGAGTGCGTGGTGTGGTACTAACGCGAAGACGTCGAGTGTGAACATCTTTACGGACAGTAAAATGGTCATAAAAGCAATAAGAAGGTAAGGTCACGAACAGTCTTGGAGTGTAAGAAGGAGACTAACGCCTTCTCTGAGGATGGCACAATCCGCATCGTTTGGGTGCCGGGTCATATCGGAGTAAGGGGAAATGAGAGGGCAGACGATTTGGCAGTGAAGGACAGAGAACTACTGTCAATAAACTTGGTTAATCCGAAGACTTTCGGGTCAATGCAATCAGATTTAAGGGCGTGGGTGACGAACGCGCATGTAACACTGTGCAACAGCGAAAGAGTGAAAAAATAAGCTTAGCTGCGTCCTTCCGGGTGCGTCCACAGGTTTCAGATAGTGGAGTGCTCCATACGGAGTAGCTGCAACGGCAGTCGTGGACAATCAGCGGTATCGAGCGGAGAGTGAGAGGCTGGGTGGCACCGATTCTTGCACAAATACGTATTGCCTATGATGCTCGATATGACAAGGCGAGTTATTTGCGCCTTTAAATAGCCAATGGCCACCCTGTTCCCGTGGCGATGGGTCCTTTGAGCCGGAAGCTTGCTCAACTACAGGAGCTTGACAAGGATCGCCACCTCCACAAATATGTGGCTACAACAATAGCGAAACAGTCGGTAGAACGGCGAAAGTCCTATGAAGCGACCCAGATCGTGAGAGGACGAGGCTATTTTACTGAAAGGAAGTAAAAAGGAGGTCAGTAAAGCTATTGGGACACATAGGGCAACTAATGCAAAATCGGTGCGGCAAGTGATGGCATATGTGGAGAAGATGCATGAAGAACATGTGGAGAAGATGATGAGACGTTGGAGCATTTCGTATGTCCTTGCCCGGCTTTCGTGGCTAAAAGACACCGGTGTTTAGGTGGGGACGCAATACCAGACATGAACAAACTTAGGGGAGTGGTATGGAAAACAATTAAGGATTTTGTAAGTATCACGGAATTCCCAACTTAAAATGTTGTTGTTGTTGTTGTTGTTGTAGCAGTGTGTTTTACACCGAGACGGCAGCCCTTGCCGATGGAGGATTCCATCGGGTCAATCCGGTACGTACAACCGGCTGCCATGGGATTGAACTAAAAATGTTCTTATTCGTCGGTGTATCTCCATAGTATCATGGGGCGGGTTAATATCTACACCCTCGCTTCAACCTAACCTAACATATTTATATTGTTATTTATGTAACCACATATTTACAAGCTCCAATAGAAAAGCAACGTTGATCCGATCCATAGGACTAATCGCCAGTGGAACGTGATGGGCATTGATTATTTACCTAGTATAAAAAGCACTCAGTATTCAAAAAATAACTGGTGCACCCGACCTCCGAATGTGATTCTCCACTCGATATCGCCGATTGTTCGCCACTGCAGTTGCAGCTCTCCGTCTTCCTACGGATCAATCACCCATCAGCAAACCTGTGGACGCGCCAGTAGCTCTTAGATGAGCTTCTCATGATAACGGCGCCCATTGTTATCCCGTACAGGACAAAAAAAAAGTTTATTGTAAACAGAAATGTTGTCCTTTGAATCGGTAGCACTCCATTTCTGCCCCCTATATATTTGCACATATTTGTTGTTGCAGTGTGTTGTATACTGAGGTGGCAGTCCTTGTCGATGTAGGACTCCATCGGGTCAAACCGGTGCGTACAACCGGCTGACATGGGATTGTCCTACAAATTCGCCAAACTGTAATGTTCATACATTACTATTATAATCGATTTTTGAATCGTTCTCTCCACATTTATGTGGATTTTCGATACCTTGTTTTGTTCTGCAAGGACTTTAGTGGCAATAGCATTCTTAAAAACACATAAAACAAAAGGTTAATGTTACTAATGCTCTTCCAGGTTTTATTATTATTGGTGCTTCTTTATTACGATCGATCATGCATATCGAATACGTTTAGTTAATTTTCTTTATAGATAGTCTAGGAATATTTAACCATTTTAATGCTACATGCTGTAAACTTCTTCCTTTATATCTATGAGGTGTTAAAAGAATAACTTATGTTTAATTAGTTTTATTTTGAATATAAATGTACCCTTTTATTCAAATAATTTTTTAATCAACTTAATTTGATTAAATCCTATTTTTTAGGTTACAAATGGCGCCAAAATTGTTGTGGAGACCGGGGGAGATGCCGTTGATTACAAATCACTAGTTGCTTATGCCACAAATTTGGTTGACACATTGCTTTTTATTCACTATATCGCTGTGATTCTTTTGGAACTACGTCACAATCAGCCAATGTATTATATTAAAATAATACGCTCACCCGATGGCGTTTCAAGATCGTATACGCTGGGACAACTGAGTATACAGCGAGCAGCGGTTTGGGTCCTTCAACGTTACTACGTTGACTTCCCAATATACAATCCTTATTTGGAACGCATTCCCATATCGAAGTCGCAGAGGAATAAAATAACAACCAGTTTTAAATACTATGAAGTGGACGGTGTTAACAATTCTCAGCAGCAAAGCCAAAGCCGCGCAGTACTAGCTGCAAATGCACGGCGAAGAGATTCATCTCATAATGAACGTTTCTATGAGGAACATGAGTACGAAAGAAGAGTAAAGAAGCGGAGGGCTCGCCTAATAACAGCAGCCGAGGAGGCATTCACGCACGTGAAACGCATACACAATGAACCCGCACCAGCCGTCCCCTTAGATCCACATGAGGCAGCCCAGGCCGTTTTCCCTTCAATGGCTAGAGCTTTGCAGAAGTATTTAAGAGTTACACGCCAACAACCGCGACATACTTTCGAAAGTATTTTAAAACACTTAGCGCACTGCTTGAAGCATGACCTATCACCAAGGGCCTTTCTGGAGCCATATCTTACTGAAGCTCCGGTTTTACAAAGTGAAAAAGAACGACGATGGGTGCAGTCGTGGTCGCTAATATGTGATGAACTAGTTTCACGCCCCGTTGCAGGGGATGTAACATTTCAACTGATACAAACTGATGTATCTCTCATGGTGTCCATACACAAGTTGCCTCATTTCAATATAGCCGAAGAGGTAGTCGATCCAAAGAGCAATAAGTTTGTACTGAAACTCAATTCAGAAACATCGGTATGACAACAGCAATCCCAGACACCTACCTTAACGCCAACGCACAGTAACGTTACTCAGTCATCCTATTTGCATGTGTTCGTATAGAACATCAAAAAGGAACACGCTGAATATGTTATTGGAAATCATAAGCTAAGGTCAGTTATTTTAGATGGCATTTTTAGACTTAACAAAAACGTTAATATGCTCAAAACAAAAGCTAGAAAAAAAATCCCAGTGTATGAACATGTGGACATGTTGTAATCTCCTAAAACATAATCATTTCATTTACAAAACCAATACTCACTCAATTCCTTTTCAATCACATATCAAAACTGTAGAAAAATACTCATTTTCTCTAAGGAAAACATTTAAGCCACAATCATGCTTTTTGCATTTCCCTCCAATAGTATTACTTTATTTTTATTTTTATTTTTGCGGCTGGTCCTTGCCCTCCTTTTATTACACATAGTATTCTAATATTTAATGTATCTCATTTTTTACAAAAAAAAATCTACCTATTTTATAAAAACTAGCTTCGAATTATTTTATATACATGTGTATAGTGTACACAATTGTACTTAAACATGCAAACATTAAAATAGTTTGCAAGGTCTTTTTAGAGTTAGCACTTTGGAGTACACAATTGGTTGTCATGAAAAAGTTGTTCGCTTATGAAAAATAATGGAAAACAAATCAGTCTGCAACTTATAGATTTTTAATAATACAGAGTGCGCCAGAGAAACTTCTGTTGTTGTTTTAATTTTTCTTTTTTTTTATTTGAGAATAGACTACCACATTTTTTTTCCATGCAGTCTTGAAAATGACATCGGGTAAATGGCGACCTCCATAGCGCATAGACAGAATAGGTCGATTTTTGAAATTCGTGTCCACTCTTTGCAACATATCAGTTGGGATATTGGCAACGGCGTCGCGAATTTTGTTCTTGAGGTGTGCTATAGTCCGTGGTCAATCGACTTAAATCAGGGATTGCAAATAACCGCATGAAAAGAAATCGCACGGACTCAAATCTGGAGAGCGTATCGGCCATTGGATATCGCCTCTGAGAGAGATGAGACGGTCGGGGAAATGTCGCAACAAATTCATTGAATCTCGTGGTGTGGCTCCATCTTGCTGAAACCAAACGATTTTAACGTTCATTTCTTCGACGCTTGGAAGAAAAAATTCCTCGATCGTGATCACGGTAACTGCGCATTCGCGGAAGGCACCTTGCATAGCAACAAGTGAGCGACCGCTAGAAAAGAAGCTCTCGATGGCGAAGGTCCGCTGTTCCCTAGACCAGAGCATGATGGCAACGGACTGGAGGGAGAAACATACATGGGTACTCCCCCACTTTCGCCCAATTCACTGCTCGGCAGTTTTTTCAAATAAGTAAGTTTCTCGGACACACTCTGTACTAATTATTTTTTACTCGAGTACGGTTCAGTGGTATGGGAACCGTACTACAATATTCATTCTGATTTGATAGAATCGGTTCAAAAACAATTTCTATTATTTTGTCTCCGTCGAAATGGGTGGGACAGAAGTTCATTACCTTATCATGAGTACCGATTAAATCTTATAAAGCATCCTACATTAAAAAGTCGCAGAACCATGATAAACATTACGTTTTTCACTAAATTAATTAATGGTCAAATAGATTCTTCTCAAATATAGTCGGATCAGTGCCTGACTTGCTGTAACAAATTTCTTTTGAAACAAACATTTCTTCAAAGTTTGTTTATCTTTCATATCAATAGTCTTTTTGCGAAAAAAAAATAAGGAGAGGTAAAACAGAAGATCCCCACAGCTTTTTGGTTTACATACCGGGATCGATTTAAGATCATTTCTGGTCAAGGACCACCTCTCCTCCGCCAGCGTTATTATTGGAAAAAAGTGGCGCGTCTTTGTACACCCACACTGGTGGTTGCATGCTGCTGTGCATTGGTGACAGCCTGTGGTCCATAATAATGTATTTCTGTCGATGTATATGTCGTTGTCGGCACACAAATTGTATTCGGCTTGGTAACGAGAATACTCAAGCGGCTCGGGGTCAAGACATATTGAGACACGCTCGCCGTCCACATTCTCATCAGTGCTATATTCGTCTAACAAAAGTGGTTGTTTTTCGTGTCTGCTTTGCTGTTCCGTCGTTTTGTCCACACGCTTAATCTGGGAACTTTCTTTGTATCCTCCTCACGAAACGACAGTTAAATTTTCAAATTTCTCGGCAACAGAAACCACCGGCTAACACTGTTCCTCAGAGTCTCTCGTCGATCTGAAGATCTTTGATGTATACATCAAAATATTCGAGTGCTTTAAAGTAAAAGGGAGATCGTTTATGAACAAACAAAAGAGCACAGGGCCAAGATGACTACCCTGTGAAACACCTGAAGAGACAACAATTGATTTGGAAATTGCAGTACCAAATTTAATTCTTTGAGTACATCCAGTCAGATATGATCTGACCCACTTTAGTAATGAGGGACTGAAACCAATAAGGTCTATTTTTTTTAACAGAAGATTGTGGTTGACTTTATCAAATGGTTTATATATACGGTATAGATAGTATCCGTTTGGTAGCGTTCCTTAAAACCATCGTTGACCAAACAAGTAGGTTAGCTTAGGTAAGGTGGAAAAGAGGGTGCAGATAATAATCCGCCCCATGCCACTATGGACATACACCTAAGCCAGTAATCGGCTTTTTGTGCGCTCTAAACCAAACAAGTAAATTCTAAAATATTTTTTATAGTCGATTTCGATTTCCGGAACCCATGTTGGTAGAGAGACAATATAGAAGAGACTTGATGTGAAACAGTGTCAGTCAAAATTTTTTCTCTAATAGCTTCGGAATAGCATTCAAAATTGAAATGCCCCTGTAATTGGAAACCTCACTGCGATTTTCGGCTTTAAATAACGGTCTTATATAAGATTGCTTCCACAATTCCGGCAGATGTCCATGCTTTAATGAACTGTTGAAAAGTGTACAAAGGGGATATGAAATTTCGAGAGCGCAATGCTTTAAAAAGTTCGATGGAATTCCATCTGGACCAGGATTAAAGTGACCTTAAATTTTCAAGTACTAAGTTTTCGCTCATCTCATACAGATTATTATACCCACGACCGAAGGATGGGGGTATATTCATTTTGTCATTCCGTTTGCAATACATCGAAATATCCATTTCCGACCCTATAAAATATATATATTCTTGATCAGCGCAAAAATCTAAGACGATCTAGACATGTCCGTCCGCCTGGCTGTTGAAATCACGCTACAGTCTTTAAAAATAGAGATATTAAGTTGCACAGATTCTTTTTTTGTTTATAAGTAGGTTAAGTTCGAAGATGGGCTATATCGGACTATATCTTGATATAGCCCCCATATAGACCGATTGGCCGATTTAGGGTCTTAGGCTTATAAAAGCCACATTTATTATCCAATTTTGCTGAAATTTGGGACAGTGAGTTGTGTTAGGCCCTTCGACATCTTTCGTCAATTTGGCCTAGATCGGTCCAGATTTGGATATAGCTGCCATATAGACCGATCCTCCGATTACCGGTCTAAGGCCCATAAAAGCCACATTTATTGTCCCATTTTGCTGAAATTGTGGACAGTGAGTTGTGTTAGGCCCTTTGACATCCTTCGTCAATTTGGTTCAGATCGATCGAGATTTGGATATAGCTGCCATATAGACCGATCCTCCGATTTTGGGTTTTAGGCCCATAAAAGCCTCATTTATTATCCGGTTTTGTTGGAAATTAGGCCAATTTGGCCTAGATCGGTCCAGATTTGGATATTGCTGCAATATAGACCGATCTCTCGATTAAAGGTTTTGGGCCTATAAAAAGCGCATTTATTGTCCGATGTCGGCGAAATTTAAGACAGTGAGTTAAAATAAGCCCCTTAACATACTTCTCCAATAAGGCAAAGAACGGTCCAGATTTGCATACAGCTGCCATATAGACCGATCTCTCGGTTTTAGGTTTTGGAATCATAAAAAGCACATTTATTGTCCGATGTCGCTGACAGTGAGTTGTGTTAGACAGTGAGTTGTGTTAGGCTCTTCGTCGTACTTCTTCAATTTGACCCAGATCGGCCCAGATTTGGATAAAGCTGCCATGTAGACCGATATCTCGATATAAAGTCTTGGCGCATTTATAATCCGATTTCAATGAAATTTTACACAGTGATTTATGTTAGGCTTTTTGACATCCGTGTCGTATATGGTTCAGATCGGTTTATTTTTAGATATAGCTTATAAAAGACTAATACTTTGTTACACACAATTAAACAATGACTTGTACTTATTAGTATTTAGGCCAAATTGGAACATATTTCGATATGACTGCTATGGGACATAAGGTATGCAATTTTGATGGAAGTTGGTTTACATATATACCGGAGGTGGTGGGTATCCAAAGTTAGGCCCGGCCGAACTTTTTTACTTGTTTTTTTAATTGAATTCCTGAGCTTTACATGATAACGATGAACTCCACACAAATCGGAGCTCGCATTCAAAACCTTGTGGTGCTCATAGTTATACTGGGTCCGGTTCATGAATTTTTTAGCCATTCGCTTCTCTTTGTTAAGACATACAAATTAACATATTCACAGTTTTAGGCTTATAGAAGTTTGAAGAAATCGTATTTGAAGTTTAACAACAAATGCTTATAAAGCAAAAAAAGAATTAATTTCTTTGTTAATTTATATTTGCGGCACGTAAGATATGTAAAAAAGCAACAGCAATAAAATATTTCTTCATCAACAGCGACCTTAACAGTAAATGAACAAACATATTTAATTTTCATGACAATTTCTTGTGCTTCTCCTAGGACTTCAAAATTATAAACGAATTTATTTACATCATTTGATTCTTATGTAGTTACATTGTTTGATCCCCCACTCCTTCCTTTACTGCGATTGATCATATAACTAGCACGACTTTACTTACCTTGCCAATAAATGACTTATGAAACCTTTCCATACTCACTTGAAAATACATATATATCAAAACTATAGTCTGGTAAAAAATCTCAATTTATACAAAAGCTTGATATAAACATAAGATTCCTTAAATGACACAATAATAATCACAAATAACTAGAAAAATCATCCTATCATTATTAAAGATACAAAACTAATTTATACCATGTATCATCACAAACATAACATCTATTTTAAGTCGAAACTATTTTATTTATCTTTTAAATTAAATAATATATATATATAAATATTTAACTGACCCTCCTAATAACTTTTTGAAATTGCAAATTACCTTACAAACACAAGTCGAATTAACAATTTAATATAACAAATTACAAAATAATACTCAAATCTTTGTTAAATAACAAGACAAATAACAACACTGGAGACTGTATAAATAAATTTTATATGAAGAAAAAATATTAAAAAAATACATAAGTTTATTATGTACATTATTTAGCTCATAAGAAAAATAAATAGCGATAACACCAATGTACTTAAGTTTTAAAGTAAAAAAGGATGTAAATTGTTTTGTTCCCATTTTGTATGCAAAACATTGAGTCAAATTCCTCATAAAATCTCTGCGAATATACAGGGCTGACACCAAGTGTTCCCAATTCAAACCATCACATTTTTTGTGTGTAAATATTTTGTTTATGGTTCAAATGACAAAAATGTGTGGAAGAAATCTAAATTTCAGAATCCATTCACTTTTGCTCGATATGGCCACATTTTAACGTTACCATTGCTCTGAGTCTTTCATAAAACGAGTTGCAAACTGCGCGAATGTAAACTGCCGATACTATGGCTCTCTTCAGCGCATTCATACTGGCATAGTTTTTATACCCTCCACCATAGGATGGGGGTATACTAATTTCGTCATTCTGTTTGTAACACCTCGAAATATGCGTCTGAGACCACATAAAGTATATATTTTCTTGATCGTCATGTCATCAAGCCATATCCGTCCGTCCGTCTGTCTGTCGAAAGCACGCTAACTTTCGAAGGAGTAAAGCTAGACGCTTGAAATTTTGCACAAATACTTTTTATTAGTGTAGATCGGTTGGGATTGTAAATGGGCCATATCGCTCCATGTTTTGATATAGCTCCCATATAAATAGATCTTGGATCTTGACTTCTTAAGCCTCTAGAGGACGCAATTCTCATCCGATTTGACTGAAATTTTGCACGTGGTATTTTGGTGTCACTTCCAACAACTGCGCTAAGTATGGTTTTAATCGGCCCACGTTTTAATATCGCTGCCATATAAACCGATCTTGGGTCTTGACTTCTTGAGCCTCTAAAGGGTGCAATTCTCATCCGATTTGAAGTTTTGTATGTAGTGTTTTGCTTTCACTTCCAACAACTGTGTTAACTATGATTCAAATTAGTTCATAATATGGTATTGCTGTAATATAAACCGATCTTAGATCTTGACTTCTTGAGCCACTAGGGAGCGCAATTCTCATCCGATTTGGCTGAAATTTTGCATGAGGCGCAAATCTGTACATAACCTGATATAGCTGTCATAGAAACCGATCTGGGATCTTGACTACTTGAGCCTGTAGAGGGCGCAATTCTCAACCGATTTGGTAGAAATTTTGTACAACAGCTTCACAGCTTCAATAGCTTAATACAGCTCCCATGAAAACCTATCTCCCGATTTTGCTTCTTGAGCCCCTACAAGGCCCAATTCTTATCCAAATGAACTGAAATATTACACAATGACTTCTACAATGTTCAGCATTCATTTATGGTCCGAATCGAATTTCAATGTTCTTTGTTTGCCTTAAAAGCGCTTAGAACTCAACAAATGCGATCCATAGTGGAGGGTATGTAAGATTCGGCCCCGGCCCCAACTTGGTACGCTCTTACTTGTAAGTCCTTACCTTGCTCTCTAAAATGTCGCAAATAGAATAGTCCATTGGATTGGCCAGTCACGTTATGAGCATAATTTTGGCCATTCTTGACTTAGCCGTACTTGTTGGTAAGTCAATGGTCTACGACCGAAATGTCTGCGTGCGCTCGGGTTCAAAACAACTTCCAAAATTTATTCGATGAAAATGGTTAAATAGTGGAAATCCGCGATCACAGCTGCCCATACCATAACTAGAGAGGGAAAAATAGTTCAGTTGGCCAATCATTTTGTTGAATTTTAAGACTTGTTCAATTAAAAAATTTTGTTCATCAGAGCACAATATTGTTAGTAAATTTAGCACACTTGTGCAAACGCAGCAACCCTTACTCTTTCAAGTCTTAACTTTTTTGCTTCGGTGTAGTTATGTTAGGTTAGGTTTAGGTGGCAGTCTACCATCAGACTCACTTAGTCATTGTGTCTGTCATGACGGACACAATGACTGAGACGTCTGTCCTAGCCAATGACAGCAACGCGGTAGACCTCTTTTAGTCCAGATTAGGCCACATAGTTTTGGAATGCTCACAGCCCCCTCTTTGTGACCATCTATCATTTATTGTCCTTCGGGCCTGGTTGTGAAAACTAAGCTTACATGTAGCTACCCACAGATGCCAGTATCCCTGGAATGTGTAGGGTAGTTCCTAGTCTCGCAAGTTTGTCCGCTTTACAATTCCCTGGAATATCTCTGTGGCCCGGCACCCAGAACAGGTGATTTTTGAACTATTCAGCCATTCAGCTATCTCGTTGAGAGATCTGCGACAGTCGAGGGAGGTTTTTGTGTTCAGAAATACGTTCTCCAGGAATTTAATGGCTGCATGGCTGTCTGAGAAGTGTTTTGTTCCATATAATGTGATTGTGCGCCTTTTGGAACTTAAGCGGGATATTTTCAGATCTTTAGACATTTGATTGTCTCTACGGCGTGGATTTCCTTGAATTCGAGTCTTCACTCGCCAAATAATTTCAGGTGTTGTTGCAAATTTTTGGATCATCAATACCATTATAACGATTTATGGTGCGATACGTAAACATTTTTTCACATTGAAGTGTTTAATATCTTCAACAATGGCGGGTTGTAGTTTTCCAGTCAGGGGCCGAATTAGCGCATACGTGATAAAGTACGCGTATCGAATGAGATTTCGTCACATATAGAATGGATGTATCACCGCACTCGAAAGCTGTCTATCAAAATTTTTCAAAGTTTATTTTTTGCACCCGAGTTGATTTGAACATATGTTTGTGGCAAAACAAAACAACACAAATACACAAATGACACATCTACCCGGTTTTTGTAAAAAATTAAAATTTATTGAAATGTTTGGAAACAAACGTGAATTTATAAATAAAAATGCATGGATACATTCCTTTTGTTCTGCTTGTCGTCCTCTGATTCTGAAGAGGAAAATAACTTTGTAAACGCAGAGAAATGATACACTCAACCAAATTTGTTATTAAAAGCAGTTTTTGTCTGTTGAAAATGGGAAAGCACACATGACTGCTGTTTCCGCAAACATAGGGCTGCTGTATTGGCAAACATTTCTTACTGCTATTTCACTAACAAAACCTGCTGTTTTGAATACTTTAGGCATTTTTTTAGAAATTTGGTTGGAAAAGATGATTTTAATTTGTGGTATACATTTCGAAATGTGGCTGAGCTAGCTCGCATTTTTTGTTATTGCTCTACTAATGTGCACATGACTGGCATGGCTTTTGTAGATACATTTAAAGAAAAAAGGTTATGAAGACTTTTCAGCAGTAAGCCTGCTACTTTGAAATTGCAGTTCTACGGCTGTAATAGCAGAACTACTGCTACAACAGCAGCAACATTAACTACTTATATTCAGCAGATAGTGTTTGATATTTTCAGCATACTTTTTTCTATGAGTGATCTCATAGCCGAATATGCGTACATAAATAATCTAAATAAACCATTTATATTATTAATAAAAAATGTGAATTATTTAGATTTTACCGGGTAGCTGACAGGAAATGTTTCCAATTCAAACGACCACATTTTTGTGTGAAATTATATTTTATTGATTCAAAATACAAAAATGTTTGGAAATAATGAAAATTTTGGAATCCATTCATCAATTTTGCTCGATAAGACATTTTGCATTTTGACCTGAGTCTTTAAAGAAACGAATTGCAAGCTGCACGAATGTTATAAGCCAGTATTTTGGCCCATTTCTGTATAATGGATTTCTTCAACGCATCCATACGGCCATATATTTATACCCTACACCACCTCTGTGGTACAGGGTATTATAGATTTGTGCATTTGCTTGCAACGCTAAGAAGGAAAAGAGCTAGACCCATCGATAAGTATACGGATCGGCTTAGAATCACTTCCGTCTGTGTCTCGTCCATTTATTCTTGTAATCAAGGTACAGGTCGCATTTGTTGTCCGAGTTTCATAAAATTTTGCATAAGTCTCTTTTTTGGTCCAAGGACGAACGCTATTGATTTTGAAAAAAATCGGTCCAGATTTAGATATAGCTCCCATTTATATCTTTCATCCGATAAGGTCTTTTAAGGCCTTTTAGGTCCGATCCATACAAAATTTGACACAAAGTGTTCCCAATATGTGTGCAAAATTTCATTGAAATCGGTTCAGATTTAAATATAGCTTTCCATATATATCTTTCATCCGATATGCCCTTTTAAAGCTGTAGGAGTCACAATTTTGGTTCGATCTTTATCAAATTCAGCATAAGATGTTTCGTGTGACGTCTTAATACATGTGCCAAATTTCATCTAAATCGATTCAGCTTTACATATAGCTCCCATATATAACTTTTGTCCGATTTGACCTATCAAGGCTGTAGAGGGCACAATTTTAGTCAGATCTTTATTTGGCACGAAGTGCTTTTTGTGGCGTCTCAATATGTGTGCAAAATTTCATCAGAATCGGATCAGATCTATATATAGCTCACATATATATCCTTCATCCGATATGCCTTTTTGAAAGCTGTACTAGCTACAATTTTGGTCCGATGTATACAAAATTTTTCATGATATTTTTTAATTGACATCCCAATACGTGTGCAAAATTTCATCAAAATCGAATCAGATTTAGATAAAACTCCCAAATATATCTTTTATGCGTTTCGACTTTTAAGGCTGTAGAAGCCACAATTTTCATACCATCGTATGAAAATCGTACAAGGTTCTATTCGATATCTCAATATCGAATGGAAGTGCTATAAATTAATAAAAGTATTACGTAGACTCGGAGGTGTAGGGTATTATATAGTCGGCTCCGCACGACTTTTGCCTTTCCTTGCTGGTTTAGTCCTTACCTTGCTCTCCAAATAGAAAAGTCTGGCGAATTAGACAGGAATTGTGGACTAAATGAAGTGCGGAACATGATTTTTTAGGCATTCTTGGTTTACACCTAGTTCATGTATACCGCGGTACCACCAAAGCTGCAGTTGGCTCTTTCCCACATTTCTCCAAGATGTAGCATCATTTATTCTTGGCCCATAGTAATTTAACTGAGGCTATACATTCCTTCCATAGCCTTTAAGATGTTGCCTTTCTTGGTTACAATTTGGGAACATATTTTTGCCAAATTCGTATGGTCATAAATTTAGCCATTTCAACCTTTTATCGTCCATTTATTTTGTGGAAATTAGTCCTAAATACGAAATAATTGTTTATTTACTTTTTTCATATTATAATTACACTCAAATACTTACATTTTAACTTTTGTTATACCCTCCGCCATAGGATGGAGGCATACTAATTTCGTCCTTCTGTTTGTAACACCTCGAAATATGCGTCTAAGACCCCATAAAGTATATATATTCTTGATCGTCATGACATTTTAAGTCGATGCAGCCGTGTCCGTCCGTCTGTCTGTCGAAAGCACGCTAGCTTTCGAAGGAGTAAAGCTAGGCGCTTGAAATTTTGCACAAATACTTTTTATTAGTGTAGGTCGGTTGGGATAGTAAATGGGCCAAATCGGTCCATGTTTTGATATAGTTACTATATAAACCGAACCTGGATCTTGACTTCTTGAGCTTCTAGAGGGCGCAATTCTTTTTCTATTTGGCTGAAAACTTCTAAGATGTGTTTTGTTTTAACTTCAAACAACTGTGCCAAGTATGGTCTAAATAGGTTCAAAACCTGATATAGCTCCCATATAAACCGATCTCGGATCTAGACTTCTTGAGCTGCTAGAGGGCGCAATTCTCATCCAATTTGTTATGACTTGTATAAACTGTGCTTAGTATGATGCAAATCGGTGCATAACCTGATATAGCTGCCATATAAACCGATCTGGGCTCTTGACTTCTTGAGCCTCTAGAGGACGCAATTCTTTTTCGATTTGAATGAAATTTTGCGTAAACTGTTGTGGTATCACTTCCAACATCTGTGCTCAGTATGGTTCAAACCGGTTCATAACCTAATATAGCTACCATATAAACCGATCTTGGGTCTTGACTTCTTCAACCTGTAGAGGGCGCAATTCTTATCCGATTTGGATGAAATTTTGCATGAGGTGTTTTGTTATGACTTCCAACTACTGTGCTTAGTATGGCGCAAATCGGTACATAACCTGATATAGCTGCCATATAAACCGATCTGGGATTTTGACTTCTTGAGCCTCTAGAGGGCGCGATTTTGTTTCTTGAGCTCTTTCAAGGCGCAATTCTTATCCGAATAGACAGAAATAGTACAGAATGACTTATACAATGTTTAGCATTCAATTCATTTATGATTCGAATGGAACGATAAGTTGATATAGCTCCAATAGCATAACAGTTCTTATTCATTATTCTTTGTTTGCCTAAAAAGAGATACCGCGCAAAGAAGTTGACAAATGCCATCCATGGTGGAGGCTATATTTAGATTCGGCACGGCCGAACTTAGCACGCTCTTACTTCTTTTAACTATTTATATCCAATTATAATTCTATTTGATTGCTTCTGAGCTCACAAGTAGATTTCAAACAGTAATAGAAAAACCAAAATTTTCGAACAATTTTACTCGTTAGGTTAGGTAAGGTTGAAAAGAGGGTGCTGATATTAATCCGACCCATGCCACTATGGGCATACACCTAAGCCAGTAATCGGTTTTTTGTGCGCTCTAAATACTACATGCCAAACTAACGCCACTGTAGCGCAGAAGTTAGCATGTCCTGCTATAACGCTGAACACCTAGGTTCAAATCCTGGCGAGACCATCAAAAAAATTTTTCAGCGTTGGTTTTCTCCCCCAATTGCCATCAACATTTGTGAGGTACTATGCCATATAAAACTTCTCTCCAAAGAGGTGTCGCATTGCGGCATGCCGTTCGGACTCGGCTATAAAAAGGAGGCCCCTTATCATTGAGCTTAAACTTGAATCGGACTGCACTCATTGATATGTGAGAAGTTTACCCCTGTTCCTTAGTGTTGTTCATGTTCATGAGCAAAATTTGCAAATACTAATGCCACTATGGACATACACCAAAGTTGTTGTGCGTTCCAAATACTCATTCACGTATGCGGTAATTCGGCCCCAGATATAACACCATCACACTATTTCGCTTGAACTTCATCAGGTATAACTTTCTTTTCAATAAACTCAGAAGCAAATGCTTTGGTGTAATGAGCCTTCAATATAACAAATATCATACATGTGTCATTTCTAGTTTGACTTATATATCAGAGTGAACTTGGTAACACTTCGTGTCGTGCCCGTATTCTTCGGCGCTTGCTTATTTACTACCACCATCTTGTGAGATATTAAAAGTCCAATGGCCTTTTATCGATTGTGGGTCCCTCAGAAATCGCTTTACCGGTGACCTACTAGTCTCTAGATATCTCGGAGCTTCCGTATCAAAGATTGTTGGAAATATGCCAGAATAAAAAACCTTCTTGTTTTGTGCTACTTTATTTTGATTGTTTCATTTTGTTGTTGAATTGATTTGTCCAGCTAAAACCAATATAGGGTTTGTTTTTGTTTCTATTTAAAAAATGATCCACTATTCGTCTCAAGAATGCATGCTTGTACCATTGCACAGTTCACTTATTAGTGAGTGGTGGAAGCATATGATCTTTTTGGGCAAAACAGACTGATGATGGAGTTTGGTTAGTTTCGAAATCGCGACATCTGTAGCCCGCCCAATGCATTAATCGCAATCACATTTTGCCTTCAACCTTTAAAAAAAGCATTTTTATTTTGCTTTCTACTTTAAAATTTCTATTTTTAAATAAGGAACAAAAATAAATCCTATATTGGTTTCAGCTGGACAATCCAACATCGTGAATGAAAAACTTTATGGGGCTTGGTGTCTTTTATGTCTAACGTTCGTGGGAAACCTTACTTCTTTGTGAATCATCTGACTTATATTTTGCAGTTCATACAGCTCGAAGACCCCTTGCGCAAGTATAACATTGAACTTCAATCTCAAAATATTGCTCAGTCAATATCGAATATATACTTTGCTATATGACTTATTAGTTTGAGTAATTTATATTTCCATATGAAGAGCCAACTGGTCTACAATTGACAATTTTAATCGTTTCTGTATTATAAGTATTCTAATAGTGTAGATAATAGAAAATCCTACCATAAATGGCATGCATTTAAATTAATTATACCCACAGAAAGCATTTATAATAAATAGTATTTTAGCTAATTTTATTTTTTTGGTTTCGATATGAACTTCTTCGTTATGGGGAATTTGGTATATTCCCATGATAAAGATAGTTATCAGCTTTTTTTAAGATTGTACTTGAAAGTTTTATAAACGATTTTAAAGAACAAAATTTTATGATAAGAATTTTGTAAGATAAGTAAGAAAGAAACACGCACTATATATCAAGAAAAAATATTTATATATGTAATAAAATAATAAAAAAGAAAATTTTTTAATAAATGCTAACTTAATTTTATATGGCTGAAAACAATGTCTTTATATGAATAGGATTTAAACGTTCCATGGCTCTATATGCTTCACTGTAAAATCGAGCCACTTAACGTTGACATTTCTTTGTTTATCTAATTATTTAAAAAATGGTTAGGTTAGGTTAAAAAGAGGGTGCAGATATTAATTTGCCCCATGCCACTAAGGACATACACCTAAGCCAATAAGCGGCTTGTTGTGCGATCTAAAAACTATAAAGTAACCTCCAAAAAGAAAATGTTAAGCTAGGAATTCCGTGCTACTTACAAAATCCTTAATTGTTTTCAATACCACTCCCCTAAGTTGGTTCATGTATGGTATTGTGTCTCCCCCTAAGTGTCGGTATCTGTTAGACGCGAAAGCTGGGCAATGACATAGGAAATGGTCCAACGTCTCTTCATCTTCCCCGCATGCCCTACACATGCTATCACTTGCCGCACCGATTTTTTATAAGTGAGCTCGTAGTCCTATGTGTCCCGTTATGATACCAATAGCTATACTGACCTCCTTCTTGCTTCCTTTCAGTAATAGCCTGTTCTTCTCACGGTCTGGATTCCCCCATAGGATTTTCGCCGTACTACCGACTGTTTCGCTGTTCCACAATGTTGGATGCGCATTCGTCGCCCAAGTTACGTTACTATTGGCATGATCTTTGAAGAAGTACGGTCCAATGATGCAACCAGCCCATAAACCGCACCAAACTGACTTTTTCTTCTGGCTGATCTTCACTCCAAAATCGACAATTCTGTTTATTTACGTATCCATTGAGCCAAAAATGAGCTTTGTCGCTCAGTGAAAGAAGTGCGCGATGAACTTTCTTAACAGAGCACGCATTTTGATAATAAAATTCAATAATTTGCAAGCGTTGTCCGTTTGTAAGACGATTCATGGTTAAATTATAGACCAAACTGAAGATATTTGACAGCGGAACAAGACACGGTAAAAAATTGTCCTTTAGAATTCATCTCCCATGATTTATTAGTCTGGGGCCGAAGCACCGCATACGTGATCGAGTGCGCTTTCGTATCAAATACAATTGCATTTCGTTTTTGGTGTTGTAGCAGTTTGTTGTGTTCTATTTTTCCCAGGAACTCTGCGACTAAGATGGGGTGTGAGTCGAGTGGGTCTGGCTGGGCAGTTAAACAGGTGACGTGTATCGTGCGGTCCCTGGTTACAATCGGGACATACATCTTGCACGTCGGCATCAATCCTTGCACTGTAGGAGTTGAGGCAGTTACATCTGCCGGAACGTAATTGAGCCAGAACTACCCTGGTTTGCCGGGGTAGGTCAATTTCTTCAGGTGCAATGGGAGGCGGTCGTTCTCCAAGGACTACATTCACCAGGTAGCCAATTACCGCATCTGCTACCGTCTCTGCATGAATGTTGTTTAGACCTGCTTGATATGCCGCTTGATCTAAAGGTTCTCTCTTGTAGCGCTGACCTTACGCTCCAGATCATGTAGATTTACCTTAAGGCTTCTGGGCGGTGGATATCTATCCACAAGATGATGATTTGGATGGTTTCTGCGATAACAGCCCAAAAGGTATTGCTTAGACAGCATGTAGTTATGTCTACGCACTGGTAGAATCTTTGTCTCCTGATGGAGGTGGTCCACATGAGAACTGAGGAGACAGCCCGTCGCAGTTCGGAGGGCGGCATTCTTACAGATCTGAATATTATACCACTGCGTGTCACAAAGTTGACGAGATCACACTGGCGCTACATAACTTACCGCAGACCGGCCAATAGCTTTGTACGTGGTCAACAAGGTTTCTTTGTCTGCACCCCAAGTGCTGCCGGCAAGTGACTTGAGGACCTTGTTTCTACTTTTGACTTTATCGCAAATTGCTGTGGCATGTGGGTAGAATGTCTAAGAGCTGTCAAATGTGACGCCAAATATTTTGGGACACTTGATGGTGGGAATCATTTCCCCATCGTCCATCACATTCAGCTCAGTATTCACCTCACGCGTACTTGTAGTGAACAATGTGGCTGAAGATTTGGTGGCAGATATCTTCAGATTTCTTGCAGCGAACAACAATGGGTGTGGGGCCGTTGCCATGATCGCACAATCGTACGTATGATACGTATGATACGATCTCTATGTCGTCTGGAGGGGGTGGAATGGAGGATAGGTAAAGGTTAAACAATGCCGGAGATATCGTATTAATTAGATGTTATTCAAATGTAAGAACGCGAATGTTTGAATCGATCATAGTTTATAACAAATTCAATGCAACAGTGGTATAATATCCATTAAATTCGAGATGAAATTTTAATCGATATGAAAGCGCCAAACATCACGTATGCGGCATTTTGGCCCCAGGCTTTTTTTTGAGTTCATCGTTATTAAATTTAAATTTCTTTCACAGTTTAGCTAACATGGCAAAATTTAAGCCCTAAACTCATGATATTTTTCAGTTTTGGACTTTTTTCTGCAAGTCTATAAATTAACAAAAATAAAACTTCAATTTACTTTTAGGTTTATTTTTGTGAATAAATTAATTGTATTTATTTATGTATTAATATTTGGTTACATACATTACATACATATATGTATTGGTGAAATACGTAAACACAAGAGTCTGTTTAACCAAGTTTTCGCTGAATTAAATCTGTATTTGAGACTATGTATACATAAATACTACACTGACAACAATATGTTTATCTAAATTAAGTGGAAATGGACAAAAAGTAAATAAAAAAAAACTACTCCTATTATTTAATTTGCGAAACACACTACGGAATGCGTTTTTGTCAATTAGTACTATATATGTATGTATGTACAGTCAGTTTAACGTCCTATTAATAAAAAACGAACAATTGAATAACGACCAAAGACAATTACGTTTCAATTCAATCACTTTTCGGTTTCAAATCATTTAGGGTAGGTTGTAGAAACTCTTCTACAATAGCCTCAACCATGCGATTCAAGGTGTCCCTTAAACTTGGCCAATCCTTTTCCTCTGGCTTGGCACACAATTCAGCATAGTATTTTATTTTTGGCTCGGTTCCACTGGTACGCAAAGTAATGACCAAGCCATTTTCAAAAGAGAACGTTATCATTTGTGTACTGGAACTGACTGGTAAAGTTGCCTTACCATCCGGTTGGGAAGTGTCTACGCCCGTTGTTAAGTCTCTCACATGCTTGATAGCAAATTCACCATTTAGTATAGATTCGGGATAAGTATTTGGTTTGCCATTTTGGAAATTACGTAGGCGTTCGAAGATTCTTTTAATTACGGGAGCTTTATCACAAAATAGGTACGAACAGTTTGTGCAATGATATCCATATGTTTCATAGATTTGGCGTAGTTTTTCGTTGAGGGTGATTCCTTGTGTTTCTCTGAGGTAGCATGTCATTGTGGCAAGATGAGTGGCAGCGCTAACACCATCCTTATCTAGAACAGAGGTAGAGAACATAAATCCTATGGCTTCCTCAAAAGCAAACAGCACTTGTTTGCCCTTATTTAACAGTTGTATAGCCTCATTTCCCATCCATTTGAATCCCGTCAATGTTTCAACAAACTTGTAGCCATCGACATCTCCCATGGAACGCAAAATTTTCGAACTAACTGTACTGGCCAGAAGATAGCAATCGGCAAGATCAACATTAGGGTGCAACGCCTTATAGTTTTGTACAGACCACCAACCAATGAGGGCGCCCAATTCGTTGCCATTGAATACCTAAAATATTAAAAAAAAAAATACATTAAAAATTTGGATGATTTATTAAACTGATTGTATTAAGATAAGGAATATTTGTGGTGCGTCATGCGTTCATCCAATCGAACATATATTTACAAGTAAACATTTGCAAAGTTGGCTGGGCCGAATCTAATATACCCTTCCAAATGGATCGCATTTGTGAAGATCTCTTCAAGCTTTCTCTTTAATGCCAGAAACTACAACGTATAATGGAAGGTCAATCCCATGGCAGGCGGTTGTACGTACCGGATTGACCCCATCGGTTCCTTCATCGGCAAGGGCTGTCGCCTCAGTGTGCAACACACTGCTACAACAACAGTAATGGAAGGCCAAGCAATAAATCCAAGAATGTTTTTTGTATATTTTGAAAAGATTGCTTGATGTAGGTGCACCAGAATTCAAATCAAATAAAGGTTTATAAGGCTATGGATCAAGGCATACTCTTGGAGTTCATATGAGAAGCCATTGTTCAAAAGGGCATCATTTCCTATGGGGTAATCTAGACCGGGACAAGTCGAGGCGGATACTGAGAGAACATAGGAAGGAGATCAGTACAGACTTCAGTGTATAGACGCGTCATATAGGATTAGTGAAGACTTCAGTGTATAGACGCGTCATATAGGATGGGGAAATCTCTTTAGCGGGAGGTCAATTTCACCCGGTAGCTATTAGCCGCATCTGCTACCGTGTCTGCATGAATGTTGTCTAGACCCGCTTGATATACCGCTTGGTCTAGAGGTTATCTCTTGTAGCGCTAAAGCTCACGCTCTAGATCATGTAGATCTACCTTAAGGCTTCTGGGCAGTGGATATCTATCCACAAGATGATGATTTGGATGCTATCTGCGATAACAGCCCAAAAGGTATTGCTTTTGGGCTGTGCCAGTGTGAAGTCATAACTACATGCTGTCTAATGTAGTTATGTCTTCACACTGGTAGGATCTTTGTCTCCTGATGGAGGTGATCCACATGAGAACTGAGGAGACAGCCCGTCTGAATATTATTCCACTGCGTGTCACAGAGCTGACGAGACCACACTGGCGCTGCAAAACTTACCACAGACCGGCCAATTGCTTTGTACGTGGCCAACAGGGTTTTCCTGCACCCCTAGTTCTGCCGGCAAGTGACTTGAGGACTTTGTTTCTACTTTTGACATCTCAATATATTATTTTCAAGCCACCAATAGCAATTGCCTCTGAGTTTATTTAAAGAAAAGGTTATTCCTAATGGAGTTCAAGCGTAATAATGTGCTTGCATTAAAATTGGTTGGTAAACCAATTGACCAATTCGTAAACTCCCAATATGATCGTGTTTACTTTACCGAGTACAGGTATGACAATTTGATTTCAATTGATGGTCCTAGACTAAGGACATGAACGTACCAATAAAAACACGGCACCGCCACATAAAGCACCAAGAATGACTAAAAAGTCACACTCCAAAAGAATTATGATCGTGTTTACTTAAACGAGCACACGTATGACAATTTGATCCTACGAACGGTCACCCGCAGTAATTTTCGACTTCATTTGATGGTCCTACACAACGGACATGAACGTACCAACAAGACTCGGCACCGCCTCATAAAGCATCAAGAATAGCTTAAGTCACGCTCCAAAAGGATTAAAAAATATTCCAGTATAGATGTGCTAAAGAAAGCTATTGCGCGGGAATGGC
This sequence comes from Stomoxys calcitrans, assembly GCF_963082655.1. Taxonomy (NCBI): domain Eukaryota; kingdom Metazoa; phylum Arthropoda; class Insecta; order Diptera; family Muscidae; genus Stomoxys; species Stomoxys calcitrans. The sequence continues at coordinate 86,542,724 of NC_081556.1, read as the reverse complement.
CCAAAATACTGACAGATTACATTCGGGCAGATTGCAATTCGTGTTTTTGACCGACTCAGGGCAATAGTCAATGCAAAAGTTGGGCATATTAAGCAAAAGCGAATGGATTTTAATATTTAGATAACTTCCACACTCCAGAAATGTGGTCGTTGAATTGATGTTGTTGTTGTTGTATCCGTGTTTTGTACACTGAGGCGGCAGCCCTTGCCGATGAAAGACTCCATCGGGCCAATCCGGTACGTATAACTGCCATGGGATTGTTTGAATTGATAAGATGTGGGTCATGTTAAATCGCGTACATTCTTCCTCAACCTATCGCAACCTTTCCTAAGTGATGTTTCGGGACAAAAAGTCTTTAAAAAGGAAGAAGTTTCTGAACATAATCTTTTTAGTTTTTAACAAATTATGTAATTTTGAGTGGACACTTCTCTCAAATGGTGTTTGGAAAAATTAGCATTAAGCCAACGACATTCAGATAACCTGGCATGGTTTTTGAATATTTAAAATTCTAGCTAGTGTGTATAATATGCACTCTATATACTAAAATTAAGAAATATATGCAAATAGTATACAGGTATCTATTCTACGGGTATCAGTTCATCTGAGAGTGACAAATTTTAACAGTAACATAAATTATGTAGCATACATGTTGTCATTATGCGGATCTTTTACTTGTCAACAATTTATATTTTGATTGTTTTTCTTGTATGTGTGATCCACACATTGATATGTACCTAGGTACTAAAATATATAAAAAATAAAAACATATCAATCGAGGGGGTGGCTTTCGGAAATTCTACTCATTAGGGCTTGATTAAGGACAAATTTTACAAATTTTAGATTTAAGTTATCTAGGAGGCATACAAAACGATAGGGTGGGCAATTTTAAGTCTATATACCTATTATATTTCAATTTAAGATTGAATTTGATCATTTTTGTTGTAGTTCAACCCATTACGAAACGGATGCTGATTATAGAAAATAGGTGAAGCATTTTTTCCGCGCTAGATTAGGCTAGATGGACTTATCAATAGAATATATATTAACACCTATCTCCCCCAGAGAGTAATATGTATGTAAATAGCATCAGAATATTCAAAGATAAGGAATAATATTAATATATTCATAGCATATGAACATACTTATCAGTTTTATTTTTAAAAAATCCTATTATCTTAAATTTATCTGAATCATACTCATCGCTATTCTACTCGATATTGCGTTCACAAAGAAAGCAAACTTGTGGGCTATTCTGTTGAAATATATCTTTTTTATACAATTTTCTCATACCTTCCATAATCCAGTTTTTGGATCCTTCTCGGCACAGGCCAAGCGGTCAGCGTCTGGATCATTAGCTAGTATAATAGACACTCCTTCAGCTTCTGCCTTCTTAATGGACAATTCCAAAGAGCTTTTTCCTTCCTCAGGGTTGGGGAATTTAACTGTTGGGAAATCTGGATCAGCCTCCTTTTGCTCTTCAACTGGCAGTAGCAACGGCAAACATGCTTCTGAAAATGCTTTCTCGACATAAGGCCATCCAACGCCATGCATGGCTGTGTAAACAAATTTTAATTCCCCCATATCACGGTGCTTTTTATTGATTTGCAGAAAATCTTGTGGTATATGATCCAGCAAAGTTTTATAATAGGACTCAAACATTTCCTTATAGGGATCCTCCAATATGGAGCAACCATTTAAGAAGCTGGTATCCCAAGAGTTTTCTAATGGCTCCAGATTTTCCAGAATGCATTGTTGTATACCTTTGTCATGCGGTGATATTATCTGTGCTCCATTGCCCCAATAAACCTTGTAACCATTGTCTTCTTTGGGATTATGGGAGGCCGTAACCATAACTCCTGCCAAGCATTTCTTCTGTGATATTGCGAAAGGCACAAATGGCGTGGCCACCATGCGACCGTAAAGAAAAACCCGGATTCCATTCTGAACAAATATTGTGGACGATAACTCTGCAAAGCGTTTGCTATTGTATCGGCCATCGTAACCAAATACCACGCCTCTTTGGTATTCTTCAGGTTTGTACTGTTTTTTGATGTATTCGCATAATCCTTGAGCAGTTTGAACAATAACTAAATCGTTCATTGAATCGAAACCGGCACGCATACATCCTCTCAAGCCAGCAGTGCCGAAAGCCAAACGTTCTAGAAGTCTCTTTTTCAGTTGATCCCAATCGCTTGCTGCTATCAATTGTTTGATTTCATTCAGTGTCTTTTCATTGCGGTCCCATTTTAGCCACAGTTCTATCTGTTCGTCTAATTTAGCATCACCCGAATGCGTGCTCATGTTTTTGTTGTTGCAGATGGTAGCTATGCTAATTCACGCAACTTTCTTATCTCACGTAAACAGCTGTTGGTTTTTTTTTTAATTTTCTATATTTACTAGTTTGCAAAGGTAAAATTTCTTTCGTTATTTGGATCGGCCTCACTTGTTTAGTAATTTAGATTGAATTTTTCCGCGACTATGAAATGTTTCAATATGGTTATCGTTGTTTTTTATACGTAACTGGTCTTGGACAATACAATTTCACAAAATTTACTTTTAAACGTTTCAATCGAACAGTATGTATTCATGTATTCACAGACAAAAATGGAAAATATCTGGAACTACCCTCCGAACGAATGTAATGAGTCTGATGTGATGGCATTCCCGGTCCTTAACTTGCGCAGCAATACATTTTTAAATCATATGATTCCTCTCATCGATATTTGTCCCCATTCTACATTCTTTAGACGCAGCTACAAGTCCCCTAATAATTTTTATAAAAAAATAATAGATTTGGAAATTTTATTTTATTATGATTTTGAATTTACTGTATAAGTCATGGGCATATTTTTTAAATATTTCATTATCATCCAACGACAAATGCATCAACATTAAAATATAAATAATTGCACATTGGTCTGTTGTATTTTTGTTTGATGTTGAGTTTTGGCCGATCCAACAAAAAATGGCGCGAACTAGTAACATACACAAAATCAGAGTTGCATTTATCAATGATTTTGACAGATAGTGCACTCAATATATTGTTGGTGGCCAACTGCCACTACCTGTAACTGAATATATCTTGGTTGCAGGTATATGGCGCAGTCAACTAGTTTAATAAACTCACACGTCTTCCGAACAGTGCTTCACGAATTTCTACCAAAATTTAAAAAAAATCCGTCCAAACCTACCAAATGTTCTACAAATCAAAAATGCAGTATATGTACGAAACAATTAAAAGTGGTCTCATTTGTACAACAACCACAAATCATATGGTTCAATCCGCCATCTTGTCATCAAGCTGAACGGCGTTTTGCCAACGCACGCAAAGAAATTTGTGTTCGTATGTGTGTATACGTGTGCATACATGAGCAGAGAATATGCGAGAAAGATGATAACGACAAAGAGAATGCAAACAAAAAGCTGACATCTTAATAGCGTCAAACCCGGCCGGTTCTTAATAGCTGTTCGCGTGAGACTACCTATTTAAATACGCCTATAGTGAGCCGTAATTAATTAAAAAACACTTGATTCATTTAGAACAAATTGATTTATTTAATAAATTCGAAAATAATTTGTTATCTCCGCATTCAAGTCTAGTACCGACTTCATTCACAGCGAAAATGCTTATTAAATTATTGCGAAATCCGACGGACTCTATTCCTTGCCGGAACACAAACAAAAGTCAAACAACAACACACAACAAAGACAACATCATAGAAACATAGTTGATTGGTTCTCATTTCGTGAGCATTTAATAATATCGGCAATTAATTAAAGCGAAATTTGTATTGGCGCAGCGACATGTCGCCACTATTTTACTCATAGAACTCAGTACCACTCAAGATATACTTATTAACAGGTAGTGGCAGTTGCCCAACAACAAAATGTTGAGTGCACTATCTGTCAAAATCAGTGTTTAGTGCAACTCTGATTTGTTGATGTTACTAGTTCGCGCCATATTGTGTTGTTTGTGTGTCCTATGGTTCTTAACTATAATACGCACACACAACAAAAACACGTTGACAGATAGTGGACTTCGCGAAAATTTTTACTCATCTGTTTACAGTACACTACTTGGTAGTTATGTCATGGTACCACTCGATATATATTCAATTACAGGTAATGGCAGTTGCCCAACAACTAAATATTAAGTACACTATCTATCAAAATCAGTAATAAGTGCAACCCTGCATTTGTATATGTTACTAGTTCGCGCCATTTTTTGTTGTTTGTGTGTCCTATGGTTCTTACCTATAATACACACACACAACCAAAACTCGTGGACAGATAGTATACTCGCGAAAAAAAAAATATACTCAGCTGTTTACGGTACACTAACTCGTACTTATGTCAGGCTTGTGACCCACTGTCTATGTTCGCACAGCACCTTGCCGTAGTGAGGCCACACCAAGATCGGAAATGTACCCACTCCATGCACCGGTTACACCTCGCCGACACCGACCGATGATGGAGGAGGTTCTGGCAAACCAAACAGAACCAGGGTCCGAGTTTCTTTTCAATCCCGGCACGGACCAAAAGCGTGCGAAGAAGGCACTTCGGGATGTGTCTCTCCCATGACGAAAAAAGACGACACGTACACTGAGGCGGCAGCCCTTGCCGATGAGGGTTCCATCGGGTCAATCCGGCATACAACCGGCTGCCATGGGATTGCAGTGGTCCTGATCCACTGACGTCGTTATAGCAGGAAACGCATTTTTCTCCATACACAATTAGCGAGAAAATCCGCTTAATGCGTAAATATTGGGTTGCCCAAAAAGTAATTGCGGATTTTTCATATAGTCGGCGTTTACAAATTTTTTCACAGCTTGTGACTCTGTAATTGCATTCTTTCTTCTGTCAATTATCAGCTGTTACTTTTAGCTTGCTTTAGAAAAAAAGTGTAAAAAAGTATATTTGATTAAAGTTAATTCTAAGTTTTATTAAAAATGCATTTAATTTCTTTTAAAAATCCGCAATTACTTTTTGGGCAAACCAATAAAACACGGCATGTTACTATTTATTTGGAAAAGCTTTTCAAAAACTGTACTAAAAAATTTCAAATGAAAAAAACGCATCTAATACTTATAAAACAGTGATGCCAGATCTTTTCTTTGAATATTTTATCATGAACAGCGTCAATTGTCAAAATAAATGCCGACTCGTGTGTCATATCAGAGTGGAACTCGAATAATAAATAAATTACAATTTTACAATTGCATTTAAGACGAATAGAAAAAGATAATATAGCTTAAACAATGGCAGATGTTTTGGATATAGATAATGCTGAAGAGTTTGAAGTTGATGAGGATGGAGATCGTAAGTATAGTACCAAAGTAACTGAAAATTTGCCAATGTGTCTAGCTGTAGAAATTGTTCTTTTCAGAGGGTATTGTCCGCCTTAAAGAGAAAGCAAAACACCGCAAGGGTAGAGGATTTGGCAATGAAACAACGACGCGCGAAGCTATTCATCAATATGAAAGGGTACGTCACGAGGATGAGGATGAACTAGAACCCGGTCCTCAACGGTCAGTAGAAGGTTGGATTCTTTTTGTCACAAATATCCACGAAGAGGCACAGGAAGACGAGATACAAGAGAAATTTTGTGATTTTGGAGACATCAAAAACATTCACTTGAACTTGGATCGCCGAACGGGTTTTTCCAAAGGATATGCTTTGGTGGAATTCGAAACACACAAACAGGCTTTAGCTGCAAAGGATAATTTAAACGGCGCCGAAATTATGGGTCAAGCCATACAGGTTGACTGGTGCTTCGTCAAGGGACCTAAACGTTTGAAAAAATCTTCGGACAAAAGACGCCGTTAGGATTATTTGCTCATGAACTGTATTTTCACATATATGATTTAAGTCCGCGCTTTATTCCTCTTCCCATATGAATCTACAATTGAAATGACCAAAATAAAATTAAATAATTTTATAGGTACTCACGCAACGTAACAACCCAAGGAAATGTCGCAAATATAGTTAATTTAAAAAGACTCATAACATGAATTTTTGAACAAATAAACAAACAACATTTCAGCAATGTTATTATGATAAAATTGTTTGCGATAATTGAATTTTCGTGAAGGTGCATGAATGTATCTGAAAATGATGGAATTTTTAGGCGTCTTCTCTAAAATATTGGAAAATGATTATACGGGAGACAATTTCCTATCTCTTCAAGACAAAGTGGGATACAATTTTAGAGTAGCTTTAGATTGATATTGACCAACATATTCAGATAGACATGCATTTCTGAAAAAAATAAGCGAAGACGATCGAAATTTTTTTCCAATGAAAAAGGGAAGCTAGAGGGCACAAGAATAGAATATTCTTTGCGTTTATTGAATATCCCCATGGAAGTTCTTGATCTGGGCTTAAGTAAAATTCTGATCCTGACGCCTACTCTTCAATAGTCAACTCAGCCCGGAATGGCTGTGAGCACCACACGGGTTGAAACTTTGAGCTCCGATTTGTGTTGTGTCCATCGTCATAACGAGAAGCTCAGCTGGTACCTACTGGGCGCATCCACACGTTCCGGATAGCGGGATGTTTCGAATACGGAGTAGGTGCAATAATCAGCGATATTGGGTGGAGAGTCTAAGTGAAAAATCGGGCAGCACCGGCACTTGCCTTAATACTGAATTTCTATGAAATTCGATATGACAAATCGAGATTACAAAAGAGTGTTTACATTCTGATTTCAAGGCAAATGGGGATATGTACTCACATTAGAAATCGTCCAAAAATTTTAGAAAAAGAATGAGAACTAGAAAATTTTGTGTGTTTCTAAATATAAAGTTTATATTTATTATTTCCCATAATGAATATGTATAATTTGAATTATAACGACAATTTTACAATTTCTAAAATTTAGCTTTATACATTTCTAATAGAGTCGCAGTATTATTTCATTTTCTTGATATGCAACAAATGTTTTCTTAACGCTTGTTGTTTGTCACGGAAACTTTTCTTAACTTTCGATCTAGCCTTGTGACGCATCATTACGAAATTTTTTCGTTTTTGTTTTTCTCGATTGGTCTTGGAACAGTTTTCATTCTGACGACCATCCTTCCAGCCGAATTTTTCCCGATCCGATCGACCGCTTTGTACCGTTTCTAGACGACTTTCTTTATCATGTTTGCGTTTCTTATAGATCATTTCGATTTTATCAAGTTTTACAAACTCTTCACGGTCTTTCTCTAACGGACGTTTGCGCGCATTGGTAACAGTTTTCTTTAAATTGGCGGCATTAATGCGCTTAAAATCCTCGTCGGTAAATATGCGGGTAAGAGCCAGTTCTTGTGCTGCTTCTTTTTCATTTAGGATTTTGGCATTTTCCGGAAGATCTGCTTTCTTAGATTGTTGTTGTGAACGTTTGGAAGATTTTGAAGAAATTGATGATATAGAATTTTTGCGCGATACAATTTTTTGTTTTGATGTTTTGGGGACTTTCTTTGTGGAGTTTTCTTCGCTTTGCTTGTCATCCCCTTCGTTTTCACTATCATCATCGTCGTCTTCGCTTTCGGCTTCCTCGTCTTCACTATCGGATTCTTCAACATTGTCATTATCCTCATCATCATCGTTTTCGCTATCATCTTCATCAACATCCTCATCATCATCATCGTCATCTTAAAAAAATATTTGAAAAGAAATTTTAAAATAAATAAAATTTTGAAAAATCATTGACATTTACCCGACTCGGTATTGTCGTCCTCCTTCTCACTGTCATTATCCTCGCCTTCTCCCTCACTGTGACTGACATTCACCCAATCGCCATCGTGTGAATCTGTGTCGTCATCATCGCTGCCCAAATCAATAGTTTTTGAATTCTTCAACAAGGCTTCAGCACCCGGAATAGTATCATATACATCTACTTCACCATAAGCTTTGGGCTTTAGTTCGGCTTGTGCCTCTGTCAAACGTCCTCTATCCTTTTTATGCAATAATGCCGGTAGCTGCTCTCTGTACAACATAATTAAAGAACGGGCAGCCATCATGACAGATTTCTCTTTATATGTCTTGTACATGGCTAAATCGCGTAACAAATCTTCACCCATTGCTAAGGGACACCTTTGACAAATTTCTCGGGTAGCATTTAACCCTATAGCCATTACATCGCTCGAATTTCGCTCAGTAATGAAATTATTCGCTATAGTCTTTAATATGGGTTCTACAACATCGCCTGGCACCAAAGGATGAGATGCCTGGGCAGCAAATTGTAATACACGTGTCACCTGCCTTTGATGGGGTTGAATGAAACGTGTTATATAGGGATAGAATGAAAAGAGGAACAACTCGTGTATGCCAATTAGACGAGAGATAACATCTAAATGCATAAGCTTCACCTCAAACCGTTCATTATTGTTCTGCAATTGTTTGAATAAGCCCTCTGCCATTCCTTGGGGATTGTGTATCAAATGAATTGCTGAGAAGTTGAAACTTGGTGCATTTTTCTTCTTTTTTTGCGCTTTGACTGCTTGTTTTTTTATTTGCTCCAGTTGCTTCTTACGTTTTTTAGTCTTTTTATTTACGCGACTTTGTATCAATGCTCCCTTGAGGTCTACCTCCTTGTCGCTATCGGAATCATCTGAACCTTTTTCCTCTTCGTCGTGTCCCAAAAAGAATTTCAACGAGGCAACCAAAACCTAGACATATAGCTTATCATTAGTACACAAATAAAACTTCGATTCGATCTTGCATGTACAAACCTTTGTCAATTTTGAAAAACAACCCACTGTGGCTATTACATTTACCGTCTTCTCGTCATTCCATATGTTCTTTTTAAACAATTCTATCATTATGTCCACCGACATTTTGGCCGCCTTCGGATTGGCATCCTTCAACATGGAGTACATAAAATTCTGTAAATTCGAATTTAATTTCATGTCTTTATGCTTGGCGTTCATGTTTTTGATATCGGTTATAATGTGATTCTGCAAAAACGTTCTCAAATGCTTGTCCGGACAACGCAGCAATTGAAAGAACAACTCCAACAGATCCAAAGCTGGTATAAGGTTCTTATTGCGCAGCAATATCAAAGCCTTAACAAAGCAATTTCGCATTGCTGGATCCAGAGTTGTTGCATGATTCTTCAAAAGATCCACCAAATGTTGTGGAAATTGCAGGCAAACTTCAGGATAACATTGAGCCACCTACAGATAACAGGACATAAGGTACACTTTAAACTGACTAGTCTTAAAAAATAACGCTTAAGTTTGCAGCTTACCTGTGCGATGAACATCACAAGTTCATCTAACGCCTTGTTTTCCTCTGCGGGATTCAAAGCGAATACCTCTAGGCTACTGAGAAAATGTCGGTACTGTTGTTGAAACTCATCTTTATATGACTCTGGATCGCGCTTTATTAAATTTTGTAACTGCGGCAAATTATCCGGCAATTGATTGTTATGCCGTACCATTGTCTTACTTTTAAGTATTTACTCCCAGCTATGTTGAATATTTATATATTTTAAAAATTTCACTCAGTTAAAAACAGGCAATTTATTGGCCGCGTCTGAAGCACGTTTTCCGATATAATGTTTATTTTGATTACAATGACATATGACTAACAAAACTAAAAACGTTCCGAATATTAGGGTATACTACACAAAGAAAGGTAAAGGCGCGGAAGCGTGCTTTTCGTTATATGAAAAAAAATGTCCATAAAAATTTTATACGAACAAATTGGCATTGATAACACTTTTCCTAAATACTTGCGCACATTTTGTGATGTTTTGAAGAATGTCAGGCTATGGGCAGACGTATTAATTACTTTTGGCTATTCCTCTTTGTGATTTTCGTTTTTTTGGATAGAGTTGCCAAAGGGAAAATTGATATCGATTTCCCTTAATTAGGATTTATGGCGCTTTAAGACTGCACATCATGATCGTACATCGTGTGTAGTTGTAGATTACAGCTTTTGCCAAAAATGATACAGATTTGGCGGTATTAAGATGACAGATTTTTATTTGCATTCTCTTTGTTATCTTCTTCCGCGCTTTCACGCGAACAGCTGTTGATAGCCGCACAGATTTGACGGTATTAAGATGACAGATTTTTGTTTGCATTCTCTTTGTTGTTATCTTCTTTCTCGCATATTCTCTGCTTATATACGCACATATACACACGCACACAAATTTTTTTTGGATGTGTTTGGCAAAACGTCTATCAGCTTGATGACAATATGGCGGATTGCACCATATGATATGTGGTTGTTGTACAAATGAGACCACCTTTTAATTGTTTCGGCATGCATACACCTTTGTTTTCACCAATACTATTACAATGACCATACATCAGATGTGCCATGTAAACTCTGCATTAGAGAATAAAATAACGTAATCGTTAGTGCAAACTATTTTTTGTCTACAAATTTGACTACACGATTTTTGTTATAAGTTACAGAATTAAGCTACTGGTCTCACGCTCTCTCTTTCTCTTTGTTTGTAATCCGCTTGTTATGTGTGCGCTTAGTCGGCGTTCGAAATGGCTGCCGGTTAGCTGTGGAGAGACAATCAGGGCTAGGGGCCTCAACCCGCCAAATCAAACCCTGCACACAAACATCGAAAATGAGGGGGCACTGTTTTATTCACAAACTTTACTGACTCATAATTACACACAAGGGAAAACATCAACACAGAGATCTTGGTGGAAGGATCTCACGCTAGCCCACCCAACCATGGTCCAAAAAGTCCGGCACATTAGATTATGTTGGACCCCGTACACCACACCTACGAAATCACACACTTACCACATTACTCTGCCCCCCCGAATTTATAAATTTACCAACACATAACTTTTTCTACTATAAACTAAGACATATCAAAATTTATTAAGATTTTTATGGGTTTGAAAATTAAAGATTTTAAATTTAATATTCTTTTTTTTTTTTTTTTTTTCTTTTTTTATTTAACTTTCACTTACAATAATTAAATACACAACACAAAAAAAATAAAGAACAATACTGGTTAATTAGAAACTTTTCGGCTCACTCATTATAAGGCGAGACAAAAACGATAACCTTTATCCCTTGGCCTAAGACGCTGCTCAATTGGCGCGAATTAACAACTTGACCTATCTCCTAAAAGAGCTCTCTTAAAAGACCTTTTCTGCCCTTAGTTTGCTGCAGAATCAAATTACAACCAAAAGACCGGGAATTTAGTAATCCTCCTGGCTACCTTAAGCCTTATTATACGCAAATCCAAGTATTATTCTCTTCACACTTCTTTTTTTTTATCGTTACGCTATTTCCCATACATATTTAACACTAGATATCAATTATTTGTTTGTTTTATGATGAAAACTAATCGAATTTTTTTATTTTTTTTTTGTTTCCTCTCTTTTAGGTTTTTGGACGGCTGCCAGACAATATTAAAATCTCGCTTATGGGGACTTCACAGATATAGGACACAGACATAAATTGGTAAGACACAGCTTTTACCTTGATTCCGTTAACACATTGATTACAGATTGCCTTTTATTTCTTGTTTCAGGGCTGTTTATATATGGATGATCGCAGACAAAATCACACGGCTGCAGCACCTGGGTCAGGCCTCTTCAGCTCGAAGCTTACTCCGCACAACCCTCTCAAGCTGAGAAATTTCGCAGCCGCCAGCAATCAGGCACAGTAAGCTCGGAAAATTGGGGCTCACTGGGGAACTTTTCCACCAATAAAAATTTCGCACTGGCCCCCTTATGCGTAGGTTGGCCAGTGCTTATCGCCACTACAGGAATCAATTTCTATTACACAGAAGAAATAACAAAAATCACCAGTCTACTTCAGATTTTACATGACATCGCCACTCACATTTAAATGTATTTACAGCAAAACACGATCAAAATAAAGTTGTTAATGATGTTCAATATTCTATTTGCCTTTACTGACACTGACAACACAGATATATTTCAATTAAATACACCGACTTTTTTCTTAAATTCACAGAACTAAGTTCGCACTATTACGTCTCCTTGGTTAATGGCTTCTCTCTCTCGCCCTGGCCAGCTTATATAGGCCCATTTTCCTCCCGCCAAATGCCAATTTTCCAAGATCGACCATTTTCCTCTAACTTTCTTTATGCCGCATTTTCATTCTTTCTCCAAAATAAACAAATTTCCTTTGCGGCCCTCTTCTCAAAGACAGGGCCGGTATTAACTATTGTGAATGCCCATTCGGAATCAACTCTGATGCCTCCCCATTTAAATAAACGGACCAACGACTTATCGGACAGATTGTCATATCTGACGGATTCCATACATATCTAAAGTCAAACACCCACTTCCATTAAACGTAATGGAAAATTAATAACGCCAAATGCGCTACGCGTTGTAGGAAAATACCTATCAAATCATTAGTCCTGGGTTCCATGAGCAAACATGTCGCTGCGAATATAAATGACATACAAATGCAATGTAATTTGTCCCGGTGTAGAAGAACTCGTCAGCGCATGATTTCGATACGTGTTGTATCGTCCAATGGTATGCGGATGATTATCATTGGAAAATTTCGGTTCTAAAGGCCTGATTCAGAACAACGTGTAACATGCCGAAGCGACATGTCGCTGCTTCCATGACCCTAGTACCAACCCTGACTTACGCCTGAGTACACGCATGTGCCGTACCATACGTTGAACACTAACTATGGCCAACCCTGTCAACCATTCATTGGACATGTGCAGCCAACCTAAGCCATTTCCGCAAAACCTCACACGCCACCACCACGACAAACCCCATACCGCTGACGAAAATTTCCATCCCATTGGATGAATATATAAAAAAAACAAAAGGTGCCAATCATCGTCTGTTCCACCAAGGCAACAAGGTGGTGGCGTGTGTAGTGGAGACCAAAGGCGGTATCATAGAAACCCCACTCTTTGGTATTAGGCCACCCACCCCCCTTATCGGCATGACTCCCCTTCTTCTGCCTTCATGCTGTTGCCGTTCGCCCTACTGTGGCCTGCAACAAAACGTCGAGTCCGGCGAGGCATCGATGCCGAAATCGACGTGCAGGGCAATCCATCGAGCAACGTGGGGAACTCCCACACCCTGACTTGTCTCATGCCGGGCTCTACGCCGCATATGGAGGAAGGGAAAAAGGTAAGTATATTGATCCCTCATCACGAATAAGAGTGTAATTGTCTCTCCTTACTTCACAGTTATGCAATAAAGGTATAAATGCCTTGACGTCGCCGTGTCTTTGTAGTCCACCTGATCATGTCCCCGTACATATATATCCAGGCACATATCGCCCATGCGAGCCTGTCGCATCCACGGCTGCCTCAAAGGAATGGCTGTCCACGACGCAGGTAACCGCCAATGTGGCCTTGGTGTAATGTAAACGTCCTGTAGTACATCTAAGTGTATGTGTGTTTACCCCTTTGTAAATCGTGCAAATATCAAAATAATAATATCCCGAACATGCAATATATCATGTGGTCTATTCTCCTTATCCATCCCAAACCATTCCGAATCGAATCAGACATGAATGTACTCAGGAGTATGCAAATGAATCCACTGCTTTCGTAGGGTATTTGTGATGTTAAAGACTCGTCATTAGGGGATAATAATATTAAAGCGCAGGAAGTGTCATGAAATGCCCAGCTGGCCATAAAAAGGATATGTATAAACGCATGCAAGTGCGAGTGTGTGTATGTGGAATTGCTTTGGCCAAACAGACCAATAATCGAATAAGAAAATAGCAAAGGTGGTATAATATGAAATTTGTTTGATATTGTTGTTGCCATATAAATCTTATGGAACATTTATGGCTAGCGCCCTTAGTTCAACCGCGTTGCCAGTTGACAAAAAATTGCATTACGGAAGCTACTTTCAATGGCAATTGCTAATACCAGTCGCTACAAATGGGATCTTTTGCCACCACTTTCTGTAGTTGCTCTGTTTTATCAGTAAATACGCGGTGAAACTAAAAATGAAATTATTTGTCTCTTTCCCTTTTTGGTTCAAATTGTTTGTCTGTCAGTCACAAATGTGTTGGTGTTTGCAGACTTCAATATGGTCAAAATCCCCACAAATCAACAGTGTCTGATGTAAAAAAAAAACAAATGGAGACAAATCCACGTCCAGCCCGGGTTATGCATGTGCAACCAAAACAACACCGCAGCATAATCTTGAAGATCGTTGATAGTGTGGAAAATTTTTAACACAAAGACAAAATAAAAACTAGCGGGTGATAAATGAAGAAAAAGGGAATCACAGGCCATTGATCATCGCCAGACATGTCTATTTCCATTATACGGACGGCAACAAATATAAATATACATCTAGTAGGCAAGCTCTTTTAGTGTTGAAAAAACACTTACTTGATTTGAAGAAGCATTGAAGAGGGAAGCAAATGTGACTTAAACTGATCATCTGCACCGTTGGTTTATCTATTTGGTGTCGTTGTTTACTTATTTATTTTCACATTTTCTTGCTGCGGGGCTGCCAAAACGCCATGGCCGACATCAATTGAGAGAAATTGCATTCGTGCATTTAATTAGGTCATTGCCGACGTTGGATATTACAAGAAAAACACAGGTAATAATCTCCTTGAACGTACAGGCTAGCCTTCCTATCGCTGTGATAGACCATCTGATTGATGTGGCTGCGAAGTTCGTCATAATGTATAACGACGGGTAGCTTCTCGTGAATTATATCCACGAACACGACAAAAACTGTATATGTGCAACCAGGTCCTATCCGTTGGTCATGATTCCTAGTCATCAGGATGCCCGTACAAATACTTCAACAATTGGACGTCAGGCTGCAGGTAAAAAAAAACTCGCATAGTTATAGTTGCGTAGAAGTGTGTAACATCGTGTGTGTGTCTGCCCGGTCCGACAATGCCAGCATCTGGTGCAATTAACGGTATTAACGAAATAAGGCAAAGGTGGTATACTGACACCCCACAAAGTATGTATATTAGATGGATCGTTGGAAATAAAAAAAATCATGTTCCTCCACGTTGCATCACAGCAGAGTGGTAAATACTTGCATGTAGGTATAGCATTCGTTCACATGAATTCCAAATACTAAAGTTCCAACTGTTCAAAAAATAATACTTTCCCATTACCGGGCTTACATATAAAACTGACTGATAGGTTTTGTGTTATCCAGATTAACTACCGTATTTTGGCGAACGTGGCATGCGTTACGTTAAGCCAAAAATAAAAGCTCGGGGAAATTTTTGACTGGCACAAGCCAGAAATGATATGTAAACTTGATAAATATTGGTAAAATTGATCGGATCGGAAAAATTGTTTGAAGGGGTAGAATTTTATCGAAATGATATCGTGAAACCTGTTGCAACAATGTTATTGGCATAAAAAACTGTTGCATGCGCCGTTGACATGGCAGAGCAACTATAATTGAGTTCCATGAGATCAAATAGCATGAACAAAAAAAAATTAAATCAAACTGGGAAATTTTCCCCAGTTCCATTCAATATCAGCGTTCTCAAGCATCAGCCAATAAGAAAAATCGTAAAAAATATATACAATTCGACTCAGACATGAAAGTTCTATATACCTTTGCCTAATGGCAACACAATTGAAGTGGGATGGTGATCTATAGTTGACCTATAAATGAAGTGTCCCACGACGTCTTACCGAATCTAGAGAGATCCAACGTCGTTGTAGTGGCTACCTATATATCATTTATCTGTCCCTGTCCAGTTGGACTGGTGCGAAATCAACACCTAATTGAAGTAGTAACTTTCGGCATCATATAAGGTATGATCTTAAACACCAAAAAAAATTTAGGAAACCCGTTTTAGGAAGAAAGACACGATCTTGTGTGAGAGTATACCTGTTGTTAAGGGGGAAATTAATTTCGTTTACTAGTGAACTCTATCTTTTCAAATCTTTTACATGGCATACCCCAATGGGTTTCCCATTTAAGTCTTCAAGAGAATACATGTTGTTTCCTATGGGTTTGACAATGCGACATTTTATAAACTTTCGAGCGAATTTCGCATTAAAGTTTTTTCCAAAATCACTCAGGACATTGTTTCTCTTGTATACTTCCTGGCCAGGTGTAAAGCTGATTACTCGCGCTCTTGCATTGTATCTTTTTGCACTTTGTTCATAGGCTTGATGCATATTTGCCTGTATCTTTTCGCGAATAATTTCCATTTTGTCCTTTCGATTCGTTTGTGATATCTCATGATCAGTCATTGAGAGCAACTTTTTGGCCAGTTTATAATCGGAGCCATGGGTGTACATATTAAACCCGAACAAAGCGAAGAATGGAGTTACTCCAGTAGCACTATGCACCGATGTTCTTAGGGCACATTCGATCTCTGTTAGATAGAGATCCCACTCCCGATGATCTTTTTCCAGGTACGCTCTTATGGCAGCGAGGACCGATTGATTTACGCGTTCAGACGCGTTAGATTGAGGAGCATATGGAGCGGTTTGCATATGGTTTATTCCATATGTGTCGATCATATCCTTGAATGCCTTTGAAATGAATTGCGCCCCATTGTCGCTGTGTACTGTCTCCGGTACACCAAACTTTCGGAAAATATCTTCTACCAGAAACTTTACTACATTGGAAGCCGTCGCCTCCCGCATCGCTTTCAAAAAGGTAAATTTACTAAAATGATCTACAACGATAAATATGAAAGCGTTGCCGCTTTTAGATCTTGGGTAATTACCTAGGAAATCAATGTAGATTTTTTGAAACGGGCGTTCGGTTATGACTTCATTTCCGATTGTAGGCAGTGTGTGTTCGTTCACAGATTTAGTTTCTTTACATACAGTGCAGTTCGAGACGTACTGGCGAACTTGTTTTGCCATCTGGGGCCAATAATATTTCTCCTTTAATCGATAAAGAGTTTTGGCTATGCCACCATGCGCGGAAGTAGTTTTGTCATGTGCTTCTTCGATTAATATTTGGGTAAGTGATTCAGGTACCCATAATTTCCATTGAAATTCTTGACAAAAATCATCATTTGAGCTATGCCCCTTTTTTAAAATCATGTTGTCGATGATGCGTAGATCTGGTAGCTGTTCCTTGTGCCTCTCAATCTCTTCTCTCAGTGCCTTGTATTCATCATTCTCGAACTCTAGCCTCTCGAAATCGAATACCTGGTCCATTTCTATCTCGTCAGCGGTTGGCAAACGAGAAAGCATATCGGCCACTATGTTGTCCTTACCTTTACGGTGTTCAATATTGAAATTGTACCCTTGGAGTTGCAATGACCAACGAGCTAAACGGCCACTAAGGTCTTTTAGGTTCATTAGCCACTGCAAACTCGCATGATCCGTGATTACGGTAAACTCCATAAGTTCAACATAGGGCCGGAATTTTTTTATTGCCATAACTGCTGCCAGGCATTCTTTTTCGGTGACACTGTAGTTCTTTTGGCACTGATTGAGTTTTTGCGAATAAAACGCAATCGGGTGTTCATCCCCTTGGCTGTTCAATTGGAACAGTACCGCACCAATTCCATACTCCGAAGCATCACATTGTATATAAAATTGGTTTGCAAAATCGGCATGGCGCAAAACCGGGGCAGAGGTAAGAGCCTTTTTCAGATTTTCAAATGCCTCTTTGGCTTTCTCATTGATGGTAAACTTTACAGATTTCTTTAGCACATCTGTTAGGGGGGCCGAGATGGTTGCGAAGTCCTTTATGAATCTTCGGTACCAGCCAGCTGTACCAAGGAAACTTCTTACCTCTCTGGCACTTTTGGGTACTTTAATTTTTCGAATTGCCTCGATTTTCTCCGGATCGGTTCGCAAAACACCTTCCCCTATTATGAAGCCCAAATATTTTAGTTGCCGAAAACAAAACTGTGACTTTTTTAAGCCGATTGTCAACCCAGCTTTCTGTAGACATCCAGCTACCTCTCTTAGGAGCCTCAGATGCTCGTCGAAGTTGCCTGAGATGATCAGCAAGTCGTCCAAGTACACGAAGACATTCCCTTTCAATCGCTGAGGAATGACTTTGTCCATCAGACGGCATAATCTTTGTGCGGCATTGCACAAGCCAAACGGCATCACACGGAACTGGTACAATGGACGACCGGGGACCGTAAAGGCAGTATATGGCTTGCTATCTTCATCGAGCTGTATTTGCCAGAAGGCATATTTGAGGTCCACACTGCTTATATAGTGGGTCGCGTCAATACGGCTTAAAATACCATCTATATTTTGCAGTGGGTACGCGTCTTTTACTGTCAGCTTGTTAAGTTTTCGGGCATCAAGGCAAAAGCGGTTTTTGCCGGGCTTTCGTACAACGGTGGTTCGGTTGCTCCAGGGGCTTTCGCTCTCTTCAATCACGTTTAGAGCAAGCATATTATCGACCTCCTGGTAAGTTATCGCTTGTACTGCTGGAGACATCGGGTAGTGGCGATCTTTGACGGGCTCTGCGCCTTCAATCAACTTGATGGTGTGTTTTTCTAACGTTGTGCACCCTAAACCATTCTTCTCGTACGTACTGAACGCCTCTATAACCTCATTTAAACGGGTGGATTGTTCAGGTGATAATTCATGAGGGTTCAATTTATATTTCGCATCAGCGCTAGTAATTTCTTCGGTGATTTTCTCAATGTTTATTTCCGAAATACCCATTATATCGGGAGCTAATTGGAACAGACGCCAAAAATCAATCCCCAGGTATAAATTTTGCTCCAAGTCGGGGCATAGACACAAATGCATCTCTTTTGTATTCTCTTGGTATCTAACTGAGACTTTTATTTTCCCCAAAACTCGGTAGTGTTTTCCACCAGCCGCGGTAACCCTGCTCGAGAGAGGTATAATTGGAATATCTAGTTCCTCGACGATTTCCCTGCAGTTTTTACCCAAAATGCTAACCGTGGCACCAGTATCTAATAGACCTTTAACCATTTTTCCCTCAATACAAACTTCCGCGAAAACTCTAGGATCACTTGGGGCTTTCATAGCTTTAGTTATTGAATCTATTAGGAATCTCCTTTGTTGCCGCCACTCTTTGGACTTTTCCCGTAATTTGGCAATCTTCTCGGGTACTGCTCGAGTCTCAGAATTAAATATTCTTTCTCTTACTCGCTCATAGTTCTGTTTACGCTGCTCCAGTGGGACATAATGCCTCTCTTCGGGTGTAAAATTTTGTAAATTAACCTTAATACTATCCTTAACTCTACGATCTTCATTATTGTTTACAATCTCTACGACTTTATTATCTAATTCTTTTGTTCTCTGGGGTTCTCGTGCGGACGTGGTTCCCCTGTACTCCCCACGCCCTTCCTCTGGTTTCCCAGTTGGCAAACGGGGCATCTGGGAGTCACAGTGTCGGGTTTTCCACACTTATAGCAAAATAATTTTCTAAAGTCCGCTGGGCAATCCATGAATAAATGGCCTGCCTCCCGACAGTTCCAGCATGTGACACGGGTCTTCTGCTGTGGGAAACAAAGAGCCGACACATTCTCTTCTAACTCCATGGGAGTGTCTCCTTCGGACCGATCAAATCCCTGGTCACAAATCTCATTAACCTGCCTTAAGGGTCGTTGTGGCACCGGCATGGGTCTATTTTCTCGTCGTGGAAAATTTCGCTCGGCCTCAATGCATTCGATACGTAATTGTTCCACGGAGGATATCGTCATTTGATACACATGACGCTTGATATCCTCCCTGATGTTACTTTTCAAGATCTTAATCATCTCGTACTCGTATATGGGTTGCATTAAGCGCGAGCGCAATAGTCCCATTTCGTGAAAGTAAACATTTACTGCCTCATTGTGCCTCTGTTTCCTCTCAAGCAAGTCCCTTAATATGTCGAACTTCGACTGGGGTGTTTGATATTGGCTAAGCAACGCGTGTTTCAAACCGTCCCAATCGGTATTCATGTTATTCTGCCTATGGAGCCAATACCATTCTCTGGCTTGCCCAGAAACTAAAAATGAGAAATCTCTCAATACTTCAGCCCATGGTATGTCATACTGGGTTCTCATCTGCTCCAATCTGTAAATAAAATCATTCACCCTAAGATCTCTGGGATCACCGCTGAAATTGAGACCCAATTTATCAACTCTTATTCTGAGTGGCTCATTTCTAATCATAGAATACGAAGCTTGGCAATTGTCTGAAGAGGATGTTTGATTTGAGTTCCCAAACTGTATAATCGGGTAAGGATCGATATTCGACGAAGAACGCCTAGAATTATTTGGAACTCCCATGCCAACCTGCTGAGTTGTCTGGTTATTGGACACGGGTATATTCTGTATCGAGGGTGCCGATACTTGTTTGCGGACAACCTGGGACAATTCGTTCAGCCCTTTCGTCAGAGAATCTATCATCTTGCGAACATCTGCCATTTCATTTCTTACCACGTCTTTGACGTTTTCCTCAAGTGATCTCTGAATTCGCCCAGTCTCATCTAGAACCAAATCCCGAACACCTGGCGGAAAACCTTCGTCCGCGTCATTATTAGACCCTCCATTATTACTTGTGGATGGAGCTCCATTATTGTTCGTGGACGGGCCCGCCACATTCGCGTTATCTGGTTCCCTTCTTATTATGGAATTGGCTAGGTTGATGAACTGAAACCCATTCATATTAGTATTGTCTTCTGCCATTTCGTCTTCGAAGGCTAATCGCCTTTGCTTTCTTGTTCTGGTGTTATAAATGGACCTATTACAGTCGAATGATTCGTTTCTCACTCTCTTATATTTCTTCTTAGAGCGTGTGTTATAGCTCATGACTCCAATTACCGATCAATAATGAAACTCGTAGACTGACGAGTTAATTTTTTCCCAATATTTGTTATTACTTACAAGTTAATAAATATTCACAAAAATGTTTTACAGAACAAATATTAATTAATCACGAACATGAATTAAATTACTAATACATAAGACATAAACTACCATTTGTTAATAAAAGATACAGCAATTTTAATTTTATTTGACAATCAAAACATTAAAATATGGGGGCATTGTATTTTCAGAAGCAGTGTGGATTTCTTATGTGGTTTATTTTTCTGAATTCGGTTATAAATTACAGCGCCCTCTATTGAGGTGCATCGATGTTTTCCTAGACATTTGTATAACAAGCTAACGATGACATAAAACCAACACAAACATAACTTCACTGTCCATGACATTTATTTTTCCCTACGGGAAACAAAACAAAAGCTCCTGGCTTACGGTACTCGCAATACAACTGACTTTCGTGTAAGTCCCACGAAACGGTTATTGCACTTTCCCTAACTTGAAGTTATCTTTTGTCTATATTGATAAATAATCTATTGACTCTAAAACTATACATCAAAAAAAAACTGGACGCGTACAATACAATCGTTGTCAAGTATCTAATCAACGAGCTATTGCACGTCCCGTAGTTGAAAATTGGAGAAAATATTCTCTTTAACCTATTGAAACAAAATATTGCACTTCAAAATCACTTGCCTTAGGCAAGGTTGGATGCAATACAAAATCACAGACTGTTAAAGATTCTAAACTATTTCCTTTTGGTCTATTTCTTATCTATTTAGTATTCTATTGCTATGTGCGTCGATCTCATTGCACAGATTCCCTTAACCCGCTATCACAGTGTTCAAAGGCGTCAGAATAATCGCCATTTTACAATGCGCATCAGGTACATTCTTACTTTTAGATTGGGCGCCATCTCTGTTATGTGTGCGCTTAGTCGGCGTTCGAAATGGCTGCCGGTTAGCTGTGGAGAGACAATCAGGGCTAGGGGCCTCAACCCGCCAAATCAAACCCTGCACACAAACATCGAAAATGAGGGGGCACTGTTTTATTCACAAACTTTACTGACTCATAATTACACACAAGGGAAAACATCAACACAGAGATCTTGGTGGAAGGATCTCACGCTAGCCCACCCAACCATGGTCCAAAAAGTCCGGCACATTAGATTATGTTGGACCCCGTACACCACACCTACGAAATCACACACTTACCACATTACTCTGCCCCCCCGAATTTATAAATTTACCAACACATAACTTTTTCTACTATAAACTAAGACATATCAAAATTTATTAAGATTTTTATGGGTTTGAAAATTAAAGATTTTAAATTTAATATTCTTTTCTTTTTTTTTTTTTTTCTTTTTTTATTTAACTTTCACTTACAATAATTAAATACACAACACAAAAAAAATAAAGAACAATACTGGTTAATTAGAAACTTTTCGGCTCACTCATTATAAGGCGAGACAAAAACGATAACCTTTATCCCTTGGCCTAAGACGCTGCTCAATTGGCGCGAATTAACAACTTGACCTATCTCCTAAAAGAGCTCTCTTAAAAGACCTTTTCTGCCCTTAGTTTGCTGCAGAATCAAATTACAACCAAAAGACCGGGAATTTAGTAATCCTCCTGGCTACCTTAAGCCTTATTATACGCAAATCCAAGTATTATTCTCTTCACACTTCTTTTTTTTTATCGTTACGCTATTTCCCATACATATTTAACACTAGATATCAATTATTTGTTTGTTTTATGATGAAAACTAATCGAATTTTTTTATTTTTTTTTTGTTTCCTCTCTTTTAGGTTTTTGGACGGCTGCCAGACAATATTAAAATCTCGCTTATGGGGACTTCACAGATATAGGACACAGACATAAATTGGTAAGACACAGCTTTTACCTTGATTCCGTTAACACATTGATTACAGATTGCCTTTTATTTCTTGTTTCAGGGCTGTTTATATATGGATGATCGCAGACAAAATCACACGGCTGCAGCACCTGGGTCAGGCCTCTTCAGCTCGAAGCTTACTCCGCACAACCCTCTCAAGCTGAGAAATTTCGCAGCCGCCAGCAATCAGGCACAGTAAGCTCGGAAAATTGGGGCTCACTGGGGAACTTTTCCACCAATAAAAATTTCGCACTGGCCCCCTTATGCGTAGGTTGGCCAGTGCTTATCGCCACTACAGGAATCAATTTCTATTACACAGAAGAAATAACAAAAATCACCAGTCTACTTCAGATTTTACATGACATCGCCACTCACATTTAAATGTATTTACAGCAAAACACGATCAAAATAAAGTTGTTAATGATGTTCAATATTCTATTTGCCTTTACTGACACTGACAACACAGATATATTTCAATTAAATACACCGACTTTTTTCTTAAATTCACAGAACTAAGTTCGCACTATTACGTCTCCTTGGTTAATGGCTTCTCTCTCTCGCCCTGGCCAGCTTATATAGGCCCATTTTCCTCCCGCCAAATGCCAATTTTCCAAGATCGACCATTTTCCTCTAACTTTCTTTATGCCGCATTTTCATTCTTTCTCCAAAATAAACAAATTTCCTTTGCGGCCCTCTTCTCAAAGACAGGGCCGGTATTAACTATTGTGAATGCCCATTCGGAATCAACTCTGATGCCTCCCCATTTAAATAAACGGACCAACGACTTATCGGACAGATTGTCATATCTGACGGATTCCATACATATCTAAAGTCAAACACCCACTTCCATTAAACGTAATGGAAAATTAATAACGCCAAATGCGCTACGCGTTGTAGGAAAATACCTATCAAATCATTAGTCCTGGGTTCCATGAGCAAACATGTCGCTGCGAATATAAATGACATACAAATGCAATGTAATTTGTCCCGGTGTAGAAGAACTCGTCAGCGCATGATTTCGATACGTGTTGTATCGTCCAATGGTATGCGGATGATTATCATTGGAAAATTTCGGTTCTAAAGGCCTGATTCAGAACAACGTGTAACATGCCGAAGCGACATGTCGCTGCTTCCATGACCCTAGTACCAACCCTGACTTACGCCTGAGTACACGCATGTGCCGTACCATACGTTGAACACTAACTATGGCCAACCCTGTCAACCATTCATTGGACATGTGCAGCCAACCTAAGCCATTTCCGCAAAACCTCACACGCCACCACCACGACAAACCCCATACCGCTGACGAAAATTTCCATCCCATTGGATGAATATATAAAAAAAACAAAAGGTGCCAATCATCGTCTGTTCCACCAAGGCAACAAGGTGGTGGCGTGTGTAGTGGAGACCAAAGGCGGTATCATAGAAACCCCACTCTTTGGTATTAGGCCACCCACCCCCCTTATCGGCATGACTCCCCTTCTTCTGCCTTCATGCTGTTGCCGTTCGCCCTACTGTGGCCTGCAACACGCTTTCTCTCATTTTGCCATCACACACATGAGCGCAAGTATCTTTGGGTTTGTGTTTCTCTTCCTCTCAGTTTGCCTGCACACGTACACACACGAGCGCAAGTTTCTTTGGTTATGTTGAGAACAATGTTATTTTTCAAATGGCATAATGATGACGAGATGGTGGATTGCACCATATGATTTGTGGTTGTTGTTCAAATGAGACCATCTGCAATTGTTTCACCATGCGAACTAGCGAGTGCGTCCACAGATTGTGGATAGTGGAATTTTCCATACGGAGTAACTGCAATGACAGTCAACGGTATCGAGCGGAGAGTCTCAGTGAGTGGCCGGGCGGCAACGACTCTCGCTTAAATACTGAGTGGCTATGATGCTCCATATGACAAAGCGAGTTATTGGCGCCTTTAATGTTCGTATTCTAATCTGCTTTCGGAATAGCCGCTGAAATTTGTAATTGCCGCGCGAGCGGAATTTGACAGCAATCAAATGTTTTTATTTCCACGTTTTTTTAACGGCACTTATTGTTTTCTCGATTTTATATATTTTTTTTCTCAAATAAATACAGAAAAACGATCCATTGAAACCAATAAAACTAATAAAATTATGCCGGCATAGTTTTAAGCGTTGTAATTATAATAGTTTTTGACCATTGTTCTCACTATAAACAGAGTACTACTTTTCCGCCTATTTTTAGCCAACGTTTCGCCGACGTTTTTTTTTTTATATGGAGTTTGACAGCATTCCGCTTGAAAAGCTGAACAGAATACTCAGCTTTAAATAACCAATGGCCACCCTGTTCCCGCGGCGACCGGTTGTGTGGGTCGGAGCAAGCTTGGTCACCTACAGGAGCTTGACGAGGATCGCCACCTTCAAATGAAAAGGTGACTATGACAACAACAACCAACCATTTCCTAAAAAGCAATCGCGAAAAACCTGGGGTTTCAACGGCGAAAATCGAACATGGTACCAGCCTTAAAAATCGACATATGCATAATCGATTGCAAACGCTTAGAATCGATTTAAATGGTATTTGTTCGTGTCATGAGAGCGTTGCCAACTAACCAATCAACAGCTGTTCTCATCGAACAGAATTTGTGGTAGCTCTAAAAAAGAAGTGGAAGTAGAATATTTAATTTTCTCTCGGTACTAAATAAGTAAGAAAAGTAATTTAGTAATTGATTTCTGTGTTGCGTACAAATGATGGTTGGTTTTAAGAATCGCTAAACTATCTAAACAACATAACAAGGTAATTGGACACACGGAAACGACAGCATAAGCAAAGAAAAAGTGACAAGTTGAGCAATAATAGTCCACAATTGTTGTTATTGGTGTGTTGTTTTTTCGCAAGAATAATAGAAAAAACAAAATAGCATGAAATATTTTACGCAAAGTGTTAAAACTCTGTAAAAATACTACTGCAGGTGTTTCGCAATTTAGTGAGTTATTTATCGTCTCAAAAAAAAAAAACAATCTAAAAACTTCGAATAAGATATATGAAAACTATTGAAAACTTCCCATTAGAACCCAACTCTCGGTGGTAAGTGCTAAGAAATAGTTGATCTGGCTTTATTCGTGTGTATTTTCTTGTTTTTGCTATTGCCACCTTTGCGACTCTTCGTGGGTAACGACCTACGGTATGAGCACACATCTGCCAATAACAACAACTACTTCGGAGATATTACCAGGAAGGAAGGTTGTATTTTGTCTTATTATCTTTAGACTTATTCTCCATACATTGGCCCAAATAAACAAACAAATAGTATTAATGCATTTAAGCGGAAGTTGGATGTGCTTTTTCAGATCTTTTTTTCCCTCTCATAACCGGAATTAGGGAACACAAATTGTCAATTTCGTCATGTTAAAAAAAATCTTTAAAGCAGTCTCAATTCAAATCTATCCTATAGCAATTTCTATTTAAATATTGCATTTCATTGCGTATATTAAATAGTTCAAGTTTAGAAAATAAAAAATGAACTGCCTTCTATTTTTGTTATTCGTTTTGCGCTTTTTTCATTTGATCTTAGGTATAATCTTTTTTTATCTTATAATCAGCCATGTATTTTTTCAAACAGAAAATAGCATAGCAAAAAACTTGTTAAAGGCACGGCCAAAATGCACTGTTGTCAGAGCTTCGTGATTTGTATTCTTTTAATAAAAGAAATTTAGGAAATTTAATTTAAGTAAGTCGAATAGGATTGGCTGGGTAAAAAACCGTTGGTGGTTGGTGTGATGCAAATTTGGAACATCTAGAAGCCCAATAAAACTTGAAGCGGTTGTATCGGCTGGTTTTGGTTTGACGAGAGAGGATAACTGCGAGAACTACATTCAAGATCCCACCTGACACCTCTGGATTTAGACGGCTGCTGTGAGTATAGGTCTGTGTATACTGTTAACCATGGGCAAGGATCAATGCCGATGGATGTGGAACGTTATGCCATCGGCTCTTCCATTAAGTTGTTGTCATTACCTGTACAAGTTGTTCATTTGTCACAACTTGTACAGGTAATGCCAATGGTATTTTTAAATTTCTTGCACCGAAATTATTTCTTCGCTTGAAAGTTTCATCGACGGGAGGGCCCGAAACAATGGTATTAAAATGGTTTAGTATTTCCCGAACATTCCAAAAAGGAACAAGCAGAGGGAAACTATCTTCTCTCCATATCTCCATATGCTGCCCAATTCAAATTTAAGCTCGATGAAAATCGAGTCCGAACGGCGCAGAGTGGAATGGGGAAAAAAATAAGTGGGAATAAGTCTGCAATTTAGGAACGAATAGAGATGTCTTCATGAAATTATAGCTGAGGTGTTATCCAGTTTATATGCAAAATTTCAGGGCCCTAGAAGTACCAGGGCCTCATTCGTGGGCCTTCAAACTACTTGGTTCCGTTGAATAGCTGGGACTAGAGATGTGCGCGTGACTTATATTCCGCTCACGTTCTCGATAAAAAAAATTTTACTCACGCACGACTTTGGATGTTGACTCACTTTTACGCACGCTTACGTACGGCTCACGAGACACTCCCGAAGCGATCCCGACTCACGAGAAAATCACGATTCATGAGACACTCACGACTCAAGGCTCTCACAAAACAGGATAAATTTACGAGTCACTGTTGAAAAATTATACTTTCATGAAGGGAACATTTTATTCCATGCGTCTCAAATAATACAGCATTTGTACTAACTAACGAATATTATTCACATTTCTCCAATAGTGACAGTGGGCCTGAATTCGTACGTTAAAATACGGTGTGATTTATGAGTATCCAAAAAAATTTGCATCTCGTGAGTCTCGATAAATGTCGTGAGCATGATTTTACTCACTCACCCTCACGCACGAAGAATTTTAATTCAATCACGGTCATGCACGATCAAGTGATTGGATTTGGATCTCGCCCACGAGTCACGTGACTCATGCGCGATTCACTCGTGACACGACAACGCACGACCCACACCTATCGTCTGGACGTCCCTTGATCTAGAGTTTCTCCCTTGTATGAAGAACCTTAAGGCTTATGGTCCACTCTTTGTAGTCACATTTTCATATGGAGGTGGCGAACCTCGTCAAGCCCATATAGGTGAGCAAGCTCATTCCGGTGCAAAGGACCCATCGCTGCGGTAACATGATGACCACTGGTTATTTAAAGGCGCCAATAACTCGCCTTTTGATATCGAGCATTACAGGCACTGAGTATTTAGGCAAGAACCGGTGCCACCCGGCCTCTCACTGAGACTCCGCTCGATACCTCTGATTGTCCTCGACTGCCATTGCAGCAACTTCGTTTGGAGCATTCCACTATCCGCAACCTGTGGACGCACCCGGTAGCTCGCTGCTAAGCTTCTCGTGACAGCAATGATTTTGGACCTCAATGTTCCAGCCTGTGTGGTGCTCATAGTTATTCCGTGTCAGAAAGGTTTCTTTGTCAGTATCCCAAGTGCTGCCGGCAAGTGACTTGAGGAATTTGTTTCTTTTTCTGACATCTCTAATTGCAGTGGTATATGAGGTGAATGTGTTCTTATACATTGTTAAATGTGACACCAAGTATTTTGGAACACTTGATGGTCGGAATCGTTACTCCATCGACTATCACAATCAGCTTCTTACACACCTCATGCGTGGCTAAAGATTTGGTGACGGATGGGGGCTTGAAGCCATGATATTACAACCGTCTGCATATGATACGATCTCTATGCCGTCTGGAGGGGTGAAAAGGATGATGGGTAGAAGTTAAACAGTGCTGGAGATATCTCCCCGCCTTGGGGGTGTTTCGCTCTACGGTGTTTCGATTTCTTATCTCTAAATTCCACAAACGACTCGAGTGGCTGGCCGTGTGGAACGTAGGTTCAGCACCACGAGTACCGTCTTATCACATGGTCTGGGCTGATTGAAGCCACGGCAAATGTATACGATAATGCTGATACTCAGCGAATGAAAATTCCCCCCGAGGCTCGGGTGGTGTAGTCCCTCAAGCGTTTTGGCTACTAGTGAGAAAGGGGAGATCGATCTGTATGACTATCCCTTACTCTGGTCCTTCCCAGGCTTCATTAGCGGGATCACTTTGCCCATCTGCAAGACAGCGGGTACTATGAGAATACCCGATGTAGGTAACAAGCTCGTTCCGGTCCAAAGGACCGATCGCCGCGGGAACAGGGTGGACATTGGTTATTTAAAGCGCTAATAACCCGACTTGTCATATCGGACATCATAGGTTTTCAGTATTTGTGCAAGAGTCGTTTCCTCCCGGCCTCTCACTCTCCGCTCGATACTTCTGATTGTCCGCGACAGCCGTAGCAGCTACTCCGAATGGAGCATTCCGTATCGCTGATTGTTCGCGCCTGCAGTTGCAGATAAAAAAGCATCCCAATATCCATAACCTGTACAATACGCCTCAGTGTACAACACGCTGCTACAACAAAAGCTTGCGGATAGTGGGATGCTTGTCTATATGCAACTGCAGGCGCGGATAATCAGCGGTATCGAGTGGATGGTCTCAGTGAGGGCGGCTCTTATCGATGAAGGACTCCATCGGGTGAATCCGACACATACAACCGGCTGCCACGGGATTGTAACCGAAACCTCTGGATACGCCCGGTAGGTGTCAGTTGAGTTTCTCATGATATTATGAACAACACGCAAAGTCATCCCGGAACGGGAAGTATTTATAAAGGGTGATTTTTTAAAAGCTATAGGAATATAAAGAAAACATGAATATAAAAAAACATGAAAAAATACGGTTTAATGATGCCACCAGCCCATAAACTGCACCAAACTGTAATTTTTTCTGGATGCATTGGTAGCTTTTGCAATGCTTCTCACTCTAACATCCGCTTTTTTGCTTATTTACGTACCCATTGAGCCAAAAATGAACTTCTACGATCAATGGAAGATGATGCGTGATGAACGAGCACGCATTTTGATAATCCAATAATTTGATCCAATAATTCATGGTTAAATTATAGACCAAACTGAAGATATTTAAGAGTAAAACAAACCACGAAATGTGAGTGAGCTATTTAAACCAGTATTGCCAAAAAGATAATAGCTAAACAAGTAAAAAGGCATTAAGATCGGCCGGGCCGAACTTTGGATACCCACCAACTGGGGTATATATGTAAACCACCTTCGGTCATAATCCGGTAAAAAAATAATAAAACATGCCCCATAGCAGCTTTAGGGATCCGAAATAGGGTCCGATTTGGACCAAATTCATTGTTAAATTTTGTAGAAGAAAATATTGGTCTTTTTGGAAGCCATATCCACATAAAGACCGATCTGATCGATCGTATATGGTATACAACACGGATGTCAAAAAGCCTAACATAGTCACTGTGTTAAATTTCAGCGAAATCGGGTTGTAAATGTGCGTTTTATGGGGCGAAGACTATAAATCGAGAGATATGACAGCAATATCCAAATCTGGACCGATCTGGGCCAAATTGCAGAATGATTTCGAGACGCATAACACAACTCACTGTCCCCAATGACGCGAAATCGGACAATAAATGCGCCTTTTATGGGCCCAAGACCTTAAATCCAGAGATCGGTTTATATGGCAGCTATATCCAAATATGGACCAATCTGAGCCAAATTGAAGATAAATTTCAGGAAAATCGGTCAATAAATGCACTTTTTATGGGCCCAAGACCTTAAATCAAGAGATCGGTTTATATGGCAGCTATATCCAAATCTTGACCAATCTGAGCTAAATTGATGGTAAATGTTGAAGGGCTTAATACAACTCACTGTCCCAAATTTCAGCAAAATCGGATAATAAATGTGGCTTTTTTGGGCCTAAGACGCCAAATCGGCTGATCGGTCTATATGGGGGCTATATAAAGATATAGTCCGATATAGCCCATCTTCGAACTTAACCTACTTATGGGAAAAAAAAGAATCCGTGCAAAGTTTCAGCTCAATATATCTATTTTTAAAGACTGCAGCGTGATTTCATCAGACAGGCCGACGGACAGGCATGGCTAGATCGTCTTAGATTTGAAGGGCCTAACACAACTCACTGTCCCAAAATTCGTCAAAATCGGACAATAAATGCGCCTTTTATTGGCCCAAGACCTTAAATCGAGAGATCGGTCTATATGGCAGCTATATTCAAATCTAGACCGATCTGGGCAAAATTAAAGAAAGATGTCGACTGTCTTTACATCTATTTTTAAAGACTGTAGCGTGATTTCAATAGACAGACGGACGGACAGACGGATGGACTGATAAAGACTATAAATACTTTATAGAGTCGGAAATGGATATTTCGATGTGTTGCAAACGGAATGACAAAATGATTATGCCCCCATCCTTCGGTGGTGGGTATAAAAATCACTCTTAATTATGCGAAATGAGAAAAATATTATTTATATTATATTCAAGTTTTCTTATATCCTTTGTTTATTAACAAACAGTTTGTAATAAAACTTGTCCAACTTTTTTTTTTTATAGCAAAACTTGTCCCATTTCGCATTTTGGGTATATATACGTTATATTGGTCAATGCAGTTACCGACGCTGGCAAATTTTTATCCAATTGAAGGCATTACTGCATTGTTTTAAAGGACAATTAAAGAGCGGTCTTCCCTATAATGTCGGAAGCAGCAACTGCTGAACATGTAGTT